>NC_141995.1:18711539-19025229 GCF_049901715.1 Pseudonaja textilis
GGTTAGCAAATGCTAGTACACACCACTTACATCAACAAAGTTGGGTAGCTAGTCAGCATCTCCATGATTTTGGTTATATGACTATTCATATGAGCCAAACCTTATAATTTATCAGAAAGGGGAGCTTCTAATTCCTAAAAAAAAAGAGGGAACATGTGATTCTCTTTTTCTTCCTTTGCATTTTCAATTATAAAATACACATGAATTATAGGTTCCAATCTGGGTCAGTCTCAGGGACTAGAGATTTAGTCTTCCAAACTTTCAAATGTGCACTGGAGCCCATCCCTGGGGAGCTTTCTCTACAGAAGTTTCTGTTTCTGTAGAGAGAAATTCCCTGAGGATGGGCTCCAGCATGAGTCCAAAAGCTCAGAAGATTAAAACTCTAGTCTTGGTGACCAACTCCGATTGGATCCTGCAACCTTGTCCCAAGATACGTATATTTGCCTTAATTCATGACAGAAATTATACCCCATTATTTCCCCCTCAGAAGAGTAATTGTAGATCAATTTCTATCTTCCATTTTCTATTTCTTTTTCTCCTTTTCTCTTTTTACGTGTCTAATATGAGATAAAGCCGTTCTCCTCTTATGAAGACTTGAGATCCAGCTTTAGAAATAATAGTGGAATGGAACTAAGCTGCTTTTGGATTCCTTATCCCAAAGAAAGTAGCTAAGCCATTAGGTCTTGTCTCTGATATTCAGAATAAACCTAGAAGATTAATTATACAGCTATTATATTTTTACTCATCGCTGTAAGATCAATATTTACTGAGACTTGGAAGATTATAATTCTATTGTGAGATCTTTGGTTGTTGTTTCAAAATTTTCTGTTTGCAAAAGAGAGAGAGAGAGAGAGAGAGAGAGAGAGTTTTCTGCCTTCTGCAGAGAAGTGGATTTGAAGCTGTACAGATGCAGATAAATAACAAGACGTCCATAACAAATTACATTTATTGGTTCATCAGGTATCCTCATAACTCACGTTTGTGATGAAGTTCTTCTTTAATGACCAATCCTTTGTATATCTGCCTTGTAGTAAAAGTTAGGAGATAACCCATCTCGTACAAATAGAAAGAAGCTGCCATGAGTTAAAGAGTTCAGCCAAAAGTGAGGAAAACCTCCCCCAACCCTTCGAGGGTCAATTTAGTGACCAATCGGGATTACAGATGTGGCCACGTGACATGAACTACATTTCCCAGGATACCTTTAACTACATTTACCATGATGCATTCCCTTAAAGGGACAGCTCAAAATTCCTAAGTAACTATCCAATTCCCATAGACTGGCTGGGACAGCAGAGAGAGAGAGAGAGAGAGAGAGAGAGAGAAAGAAACAAAAAGTAGGTAGAGAAATACAAATATATAGATCATATAGATCTGAATATTTAATGAAGTCTTCGAATAAGCCCCACTGCCCACATCAGTATCACCCAAATGAGGTTGCAACATGAATATATTCATGACCAACATCTACAGGAAGAAAGTCTATGGACTTATATGTGTGGGCTGGCATTGCAGGGTTCTTCTCATCAAGGGTTACAAAGATTCATATGCAGCAAGGAGGGAAGTGATATTGGAATTAATGCTCTGGGTTCACAGCATATGAATGCGGCAAGAGACTTCTGAATATAGGAACTAGAAGCTATTTTTAAAAGTAGGCCTACTTCTCCTCTCAAGAGGTAGGTATTTGCAATGAGAGGCAATGAAAATATAGAGGCAGCAGCATTTTAAACCACAATGTTAATGCAACAGCAACAACAAGCATCACTAGGTAGGAAAAAACAACAACCTCTAGCCATAAGCATTCCTTTTTGCAGTTAGTATGTTGCTGTCATGTACACATTATGCAACTAAAAACTTCAAGAGAATTAACAACCGGTAAGAGACAAGGGTTTTAAGTTCTGAATTACATTTTGTCCCCATTTGATATTATTATTATTATTTTGTTGTAGACACCTATCATAAGCCATGTAAAGAAAAAAAAATAGGAATTAAAAAGTAGCTAAGTGTTGCAGAAGTGTCTGTTATCTCATCTGAAGATTAACTAAGGAAGAACAAAGAACACAGTAGTTGAATCTTCATAGTAAACACCAGTTTGCCTTTCCGTGGTTCCTGTTCCACTCTTCATAAAATTGTATTAATTGCAATGCATGTGGGTCTACATGCAACTCTGAGCTCCAGATGGATTTCTCTGCAGAATGAGAACAAATTGAGAGAAAACATTTCCTTTCAAATAAAGCCCATCTATTGGACACTGACAGTTTGGAGAGAAAAATAAATAAATAAATTGCCAAGCTTTTTACACTGCACATCAGAAGTCTGTTAGGACAATTAAATGAGGAGGAACCTAGCAGCTGTAATAGTACCGTAACTAGTGAATATTCCTGGCACAATTATTACCATTCCTGAACTCCTATTTTCTTTAATTTAATTTATTTTTAAAGAAGGAACAATTAATGAATCCACAATGGTATGGACAGGATCAGATTGAACAATATGGCTTTAGATGTCCTGTTCATGGTGATGTGGCTGACGTAAGAGTAAGATTGGTCCATAGTACTTTGCAATCGTTTATTGGCAGCTCACTTCCTTATCCACAGCCAACTATATTAGGATATAACATTCTTACAAGGCTGCACAACAGAACAGAAGGACATGTGAAATTGACTAACTTCCACTTCCTGAGCCAATATCCAAACCAAATTGCAATTATACTTTGACATTTCTAAAGGTTATGGTGGTTTTCTACAAACAAAAAAAGGCATACAAGGATGTGTATATGGTATTAGAGGAAAGTGGTAAATTGTATATGCTTATGAGAAGAATGCAAAAAATACACTATATTGAGATCAACTACAAAAAAAGTTGTATCATAGAGGTAAGCATGAAATGGCGCATACATTATTTTTATTTGTGTTTATTCATGCCAGCTTAACAAAGATTGCAAATGGATATAAGAGGAATTAAATCTTAGATTAAGAGAAAACTGGAAACTAGGTATCCTGAGGATAACAATATAAACAGGCAATTTCATTATGTATTTTTCTTCTTGTCCATTGCAGTTCAAGCTTCAAAACTCGAATATTATTCCAAAGGCTATTTGGCAACATAATCAACATGGAGACAAAGCACTCATGGCAAAGAAAGGACATATCTGAAGAAATGGTCATTAATTTATAAAATCACAAATGAAAAATTTAAAGTAGCACAGATGAATATTTAAAGAAGAAATGTGCAGTAAGAATAACATGCATTGTTGCACAGTTATCCTGATTGTGTGTGCTGTTTTGTCTCTGATTCAGATGCAAAAGTTTCAATAGATTAAAAATCGTGAATGTGTGAATGAGAGATGGAGAAGTTTGTACCTAAAGAAATTTCTAGTCTGTCCTAGCATTACTGGACATAAATTTTGGACAATTGTTTCAATCCGAGTATTCAAAATTCGCTAGAAAGGAATAAAATAATTTTTACACCATTATTTTCACCTGTGTTTTTGTCTCATTGAAAAAGTACATCATTTGTTCATGATTTTTTTCTGCAAAGCATTTTTTTTTGCCAAGATACTTAAAATGTGAATTTGAAGTAGTGTTAGGATTCAATTTTTTTTTACTACTGCTTCTGTGGGCGTGTCTTGGTGGGCGTGGCAGGGAAAGGATACTATAAAACCTCCAGTCAGAGGTGGTATTTGCCAGTTCTTCGAACTACTCAAAATTTCTGCTACTGGTTCTCCAGAACTGGTCAGAATCTGCTGAACACCACCTCTGGTTTGAAGCCTACTTTATGAGTAACAGGTTGACTCGTTTGATTATTAAACCTTGATTATTTGATTATTAATCTGGTAAGGACTTACAGCTGTCTAGCTTTCAAGTCAAAGAGGGAAGTCAGATTTGTTTAATGATTATATGATTCACTTAACAACTGTAGTGATTTGCTTAACAACTGTGGCAAAAAAAGGTCACCCTTGCTTGAATGCTTTCAGAAAGAAAAGTCATGCTTCAGGGTAGGGAAAGGGAATGGCACATTTCATTCAAGTATGATTTTCCTTTTCTTTAACATTGCCTGCATGTATTACATCCATCATGTAGCTTAATTACTACAAAGGTGCTTTTTCAAAAGACACCTGGACTTCCTTTGTTTTTCCTTGAACATGTTTCGCTTCTCATTCAAGAAGCTTCTTCAGTTCAGACTGATAATTATCTACTCTGTTATTAAACTCAGAATAAGAACATTATAGATATGGACAACTGGGCCAAACCATTTAAGCTATTAAGTCTAACCCTCTTCTTAGTGCATGGATTCGTATATATTTATTTACATTTATTTATTTATCAAATGTATATAGCTGTTCATCTCATTAGAGAAAACTCTGGGTAGCACACAAATTTAATCATCCCAGACAGAAGGTTGTCTAACCTCTATTAGAACAGATCCAACGAAGCGAAGCCCATCACTGCTCTGGTTAATTGATTCTATTATCAAACTATTTTTATCTTTAGGTGATTGGTGTTAACATTTAATCAGAATCTCCCTTCCTTTAAATTCCATTATTCCATTTCTTGCATTTTCTGGAATGACAGAGAATAGGTCCTGATCTTCTTCCATGTAACATTATTTCAGGTATGTGAAAATTGCTGTCATATCCTTCTTGGTTACTCTTCTCAAGGTTAGACATATATTATTTTACATCTTGTTTTTATATCTGCGTACTATTTATTAGTTATGGTACACTGCTTGCTAAATATACACAACCCTTTCAATTGCTTTTAACAAGTTTTTATTTCTAGGACCCCTGAACATCCTCACTGCTTTTTCTCAACCTAATGTTGCTTATGTTGCTAATGTTGCTTGGTGCCTAAAAACTGGACATGATTTGGTCTAACCAAAGCAGAATGATGTGGAGTGTACTTTCCCTATTTTGGGAGTTGTTTGAAGTTTGACAAAGAAGGGGAACTTCTTGTGGCAGTCTATTCTACTGGCTGATAGCTGACATAGTGAGGAAGTTTCTCCAGATGACTAAGTCTACTTCTTTGTAGTTTCAATCCACTGATTTTAATTATGCGCCCTGGAGCAATAAAAAATAACTCTACTTCTTCTAGGTGACAACCCTTCCAATATTTGAAGACTGCTATCTTATCTCCCATAGTTAACTAACTCTTCTGTAAGTTAAAAAATATTCAGTTTTTAACTGTTCCTCATAGGATTGGTTTCCTGACTCTACATTTTCTCAATAGCCTCCTCTGAATTCCTCTGAATTTATTATTGTTTGCTTTGAATCATGATGCCCTGAACTAGATGCAATATTCCAGTTGGGGACTGACCTGGGAAGAATGGAATGGAACAATTTCTTGATCTGGGTTCTATACTCTTGACTGTGAATTCCAAGATTGCATTCATTTTCAAGGGAGCTGCCTCATACTAATTGTTAATTGTTCGCCACTGCTGATTGTGTGCCTTTAGTAGATTTTTCCTTAGAAACTCCTACTAATCTTGTGTTCCTTTTCCCATTAGTTGCTCCTTAAAATTTTGCTCATTGCATTCTTAGTTTATTATAACTCTAAAACAAATCTAAAACACATGTTTGATAACCCTCCATTTAAATCCCATTAAAATTAGGGACTCCATTGTTCTATTTCTTTTGAAAAATGGTATCCTTCAATTATATCAGTTGGAGACATTTCACCATGACTCCAATGCAGCTATAAAATCATGTTTAAATTTCTGATCTAAGAGATCAACAGTATCCCAGTATATACAAAGTGTGCCATGAAGTTTCTGATTTTTTTTTTTGTTCTTTCAGATTGTTTGTTGAGTAGTTTTAGAAGTCTCATTTCAACAATGCATTCGTGTTTTATGCTGAGAACTTTACTGTCAGATTTTGATCTCTACTTCCCAAAGGATTCAATTTAAAATTATACATATCCAATTTACTGGTCCTTTTGAGGTATGGTCCATCCTCTATCAATAGTATGACATATAGATAATTCAGACCATGTTCCCAGGGGTGGGATTCTACAGGTTCGCACCTGTCCGCTACAACCAGTTGTTAACATTCTAAGCAGTTCGGAGAACCGGTTGTTAAAAGAAATTACTGGCCTAATCCTGTAAGGAAGGCAGGAAGGAAACATTCTGGTGTTGCTTACAGAAACTGCCTCTCCATTAACCCTTATTACATTCTTGGCATTCCTGTCTCAGGAACATCTCTGAAATTTTTTTCCCCTCCTTTGCTGGTACTTTGCTTGTGTGGAGTGACCATTCAAAGTTACAATGGCACTGAAAAAAGTGACTTATGACCATTTTTAACACTTACAACTGTTGCAGCATTCCCACAGTCATGAGAGGCCAGGGGAGGAGATGCATGCCTCGATGTGAGTGATATTGAATTGGCCACACCCAGCCAATAACATGACCACCAAGCCATGTCCACCCAGTCACATGACCACCAAGCCACGCCCACCACCTAAGTCACCAGTTGTTAAAAAAATTGAATCCCACCCCTGCATGTTCCCTATTGGCAAATCTCTCCTATCAACACCATTAATTTAGCCAGTTGTTTATCTGTAGTATTTGTTCACTTTCAGGTCCTGGTCCATGGTTTGGGAGAATGAACAAGAATACCACCTCAGCTCCCAGGCTTTTAAGCTTTCTTCTGAAATTTTCAAAATTGATGATGGGATATACCACCTATCCCTTGTAATACAACGCTACCTATCTTCTGTCTACAATACAGTCCTTTCAGCAGTCCCAAGAAGATTCCACACCCATTTGTGCTCTGATTCAGATGACCTTAAGGCTACAGATAAATCCCCAAGTGGTCTCAATGACCCTCAGAGAGCTAAAAACTGATCTTCAGACAGCTAACAACCAGATGACTGCAAATAATATACATCTTTCTTTTTCCCACCACTCAGTCAGTACTAAATAAGCTTATTGGATGAGAAGCGAAATGTTTTTGAAGAAAAAAGGTCCAGTTGCCTTTTAAAAAGCACCTTTCGGACACCAAGATAAATGATTTCTTTTTCTTTAGTTCTTTTCTCAAGCTTTTAGGTAAGGCAAGAATATGTGATAACCTCCTTCCCCTCCCATCTCAACTGCAAGCCCATGTGTTACAGACCAAGTTGCAGGCCAATCTGACAACAATCTCTATTGCAAGTTAATGTTCCAATCAAGCAAGGATTCCTCGGTGATGTCCAAATGTTTGCATGTTCACATATCTGGTCTGAATCATGCTCAAAGGAAAATAAAGTTGCCCTCGTGTGCATTCAGTCCTGGATTCAAAGCATTTGAAACAAACAAATCACAAATACATTGTAGACTCCAACCATATAAAACAAGGCCTGTCTTTTGGGACTTTGGTTTCCTTGGTTACTGCAGAAATTGTCACTATTAGGCATTGGAGCAGTCCTGAATGCTAACACCGTCAAAGAGTTTGGTTTTTTCCCCCTTCTCTCTCCAACCTCTTCTCAATGCCTTCCTCTTATTACATCATTGAGATTATCCATGGACAACCCAATTATTTCAACAAATCCCATCTGGTCTCAACTTAATTTTCCCATTCAAAAAAGCAAATCCAATGAAGATGCTTCTATTTAGCTTGACTTTTACCTTGAAGTTTTTTAAATGCTGGAGAGTCCAGATTACAAATATTACAAGTACCAACTCAAGAAATAATTCTTATTGTTATATTTGCTTCATTATTTATGTTCCATATTTGTTTGGGTACATAGACTAAATCAATCTAAGTAGTTGAAAGGTAGAAAATTTAAAAAAAATTAAAAGGCAGTTATGACAAATACATATAATGCAGACTTTCTACTATTGTTGTTTACATCTAAATTGTAGCTTGCCATTCTATCCATCTGGTCTATGGCCAATAATGCTGTTACTATGGCGATAGAAAGGAAATAAATCATTTTCAGAAATTAAGTGGAATGGCTTCTGTATATCTTGGATTTTCTATGGGAAAGGCATTAACCTTTATTATCAGTTTCTATATACAAATGGTTAGATTAAAGAAAACTTGCAAAACAATTTGAGTTAAATTATTGTGCAAACCCAAATATTCCTTTAAAAGTACTGTTTATTTTGAAGTGAGTATAGGTCTGGACCATGTATATATCTACAATTGACAATTCTTGACTAAAAATGAGGAGGAGAATTTCTTCAAAAAAATATCCAACTAGAGATATTACATTTTTGAAAATACATTTTAGAAATATTTAGAGGAATATCATGTGGAGTATAAATGTACAAGGACAAATAATTTTAAAATACAAATTCTACCTCAAATGCACAGTTTTAATAAGGACTACCTGTCTAATTTTTCTGATATTTCTAATATCAATATACTGTATTTATATTCTGTTTAAATAGATGAATTATATCTCTAGGTACTCTTATCCCTAAATAGGTAATTGCTTTCAGGCGCCATCAAAACTATTCTGGAAAAACACAACAGAAACCAACTGATTAGACATCAAGTAGTGCCCAAAGACATCAATTCAGATTTAGACAATTTATGTAATATTCAGAAATGATTCCTAAACTATCAATTTTATTAATCCCAGCATGGAATATTTAGGTTTATCAATAGATACCAATTTATTATCTCAATTAGAATTCCTTTGTATTCTTGGCTAAACAAATCAAACCATAAATCTTAATATGACATCTACTCATATATGCAAAGGACTCCAAACACAAATCAGACAATAAAGAAATGACAGGAGAGCCTACCACACAATACTTTTCAATAAAAAAAATGTGAAGAGAATCCCATTAGTCTTCACATGTTTTTGGAGAAGAGAAAACAACTTTAATCCATTCTAAACTTCTTAAAAGGAAGAACAGTTTTAATAAATGAATAAAAAACAGGTACTGTCTTGCCAGTAGACCTTGTTTATTAAATGATGGATTTCTGGTACCTGAAGAATTGCAATAGAAGTTCACCTGCCAAAATAAAACAGAGAAATGTCTTCAGTTAAAATAACTTTTGACATCTGGACTGGCTCAGCATTTCAAGGGCTTCAAAATCCATCTAATATTATATAGATTGGAATGTGTTTTTCAAAATAAGAACCCTATCTTCATTATATATAAGTGATTGTTAGAATCTATTGACGTAGATGATCGAGGATATAGAAAAAAAGAAATGCAATAAGAAATTAGGGTATTCGGTACATGAAGATCAGTAGTTTATTTGGATACATCACATATCTATATCTTTAAAGTTACAGTTACTGTAACATAATTTAGTTTTTGAGGAACCAAACACATGTTACAGCATTTGGCAGACAGAATGCCTCAATTTGGTGAGGTGTTTATCTTTGAATTGGTTTGAGATCATTCTGAGTATGTAAAATCCATTGAATTACATGGACTGCCATTGGGTGCAGTGATTAAGGAATTAGGCTAGAGACCAGGAGATCATGAATTCTAGTACTACTTTAGGCACAAAGCTTAACTTAGCAATTTTAGAGAAATAATTCATCTCCAACTTGTGGAAAGTCTGTTCAATTGTCCTTTATATTCTACAGATTGATATTGTCCAGTCATATACTTAGCTTTTGAGCTCAGGTTAGGTCAACCAGATGCTCCATCTGCATAAGGACACAACCAGTGGTGGGATTCAAAATTTTTTACTACCGGTTCTGAGGCTTGGTGGGCTTGGCTCATTGGATGTGGCAGGGGAAGGATACTGTAAAATCTCCATTCCCTCCCCACTCTTGGGAGAAGGTTGCTGCAAAATCCCACTCCCTCCCCACCCCACTAACCTGCTTTCCAGCTCCATTCTTTTGTTCAGAGCAACAAAAGAAGACCCAGCCGATCAACCGGTACTCAGGAGGCAGAGAATAGATGGGGGCAGGGCCAGTCAGAGGTGGCATTTTCCGGTTCTCCAAACTACTCAAAATTTCTGCTACTGGTTCTCCAGAACTAGTCAGAACCTGCTGAATACCAGCTCTGGACACAACCCTGATTTTAGATAGATCCAACTGATTTGTGGTTGGTTTCTGTATGCAAAATGAGCGGATACATCATGTTGTTTTGGGATTCGGTTACCAAAAATATTTGTAGCTGGCATTCTCCTTCGCTTTCTTCTTTCTATATCAGGGGTATTCAAATCTGGCCACTTTAAGACATGTGGACTTCAACTCCCAGGATTCCCCAGCCAGCCATATTATATATATATCCCTTTCCTTTTCTCTCCTATTATCTCCCAAGGCTTAGGCCTCAAGAGGGAATGAGAGGAGAAGGGGATTAAGGAAGAGATGGCTTCTTTCTTTCTTTCTTTCTTTCTTTCTTTCTTTCTTTCTTTCTTTCTTTCTTTCTTTCTTTCTTTCTTTCTTTCTTTCTTTCTCATCAGTTGGATTCCTCTCTTTGTGCTAAACAAGAAGACCCTCTTTCAGTAAACAAAGAGGACATGCATCAAATTCATACCGCAGAAAGCAATGTCTCCCACATTGCTATTTTATCTTCTCCTCTCACAGCCTCAGGAGATGGATCTGTCCGTATGGGGATGGAGAAAGAATTCATTGTGTTGAATTCATTGCTTTGCTGGCAAGAAAAAAAAGTCAATGCCTGTTTCCCCACCTTTTGCAATTAATTCAGGCAACTGGATGTCTTCTACTTATGAAGTAATCATATTTTTTGCAATTTATGAGTGAAGCAGAATTATATGGATGCAATGAATTAGATAGGATGTAGTTGTAGGACAGAAAATAAGAATACAACTCCCAGGCTGTCCCTTCACCACTGTGCTTTTATTAAAAGATGACATATCAAATCAAGTCAATCTTTTTTTTTTTTACTGTCTTAGACCAGCTTAAGGAAGGTGGGGTATTGTGATTTTAAAAAGCATAAAAGAAACGTCAGAGTTTAAAAATAAAAATTATGAACATCTAGAAAATATTTTAAAAATATTAAAACAGATAATTGTCAACCCTGAAGCTGGACTGACTATGGCTATTTTGAGACTTCAGAGCTAACACACTAGGGAAGAGAGATAGGGAGGCAGGAATAGAGATAGTTGGGGTTTGTAATCAAAATAAAACACTTTCTCGTTGGAATCAAGGACATTCCTGCAGGTGCTTGGAAGGAGGGTTCTGGAGTTACCTAGCAACTGGACAGTGTCCCAATTGGACCATGTGACTGATTGTTTTGAGAAAGTGACAAACTCACTTTTAATCAGGTGAAAACCATGGGAATATTGAGAGTCAGTTTTCACCAGCTTATGACACATCCAACAAACCTGTTCTTTGAGGAATTTGCCTGCCTCAGGGTTTTGTTTGATATAGGTATGTTACCTGGAACCCTGACAATAGTATATACAAAACATATTAAACCAGAGTCTATATTACTCTGTGACTGATCGTTTTTGAGAAAGTGACAAATTTTCACTTTTAATCAGGTGAAAACTGCAGGAATATTCAGAGTCAGTTTTCACCAGCTTGTGCCAATATCCAACAAACCTATTCTTTGAGGAATTTGCCTGCCTCAGAGTTTGGTTTGCTGTGGATATGTTACTTGGGACCCAGACAATAGTATATACAAAACATATTAAACCAGTCTATATTAAGCACAAGAAACAAGAATCTAAAAAAATCTAAAAGGTGGAGTAGAGATAGCGTAGGAAAAGTTTGTGTTTCAGTGTTTTTCCAGCAAGTTTGGGAGAGTAAACATTCATTTTGTGGAGATGTTTCACCATGGAGTTGATATAGAAATTGAACAAGAGTGGGTCCAATATGCAGCTTGGCTTGATGCCTTTCTCAGTTTCAGTGGCATGGGTGAGATGATCTTACTTTGAATGAGGTCCCTTCATGCAGCATACATATTAAATGAAGAAGACATCTTTCAGTCAAGGAAACCTCCACTTTTCCTCACAATTTAGCTCAGGATATGGAATCAAATGTTGTTTTGAAGTCTATGAAAGCAGAATAAACCACGTTGTTGCAAATCATCCAGAGTCACTTAGGTAATATGGGTAGTGTAAAATTATTATAAATAAATAATAAAGAAGATTATATTTGTGGAGGAATGTTTTTCAAAAGAGATGATGGCTCTGATCTATGGTGGATCAGCCTTCCTTAAAGCCAGTTTGCTCCCCAGTTTTCTTGTTCCAGCTAGTCCTGGAATTTTTATTGTAGATGTGTGTAAAGTTTGCTGATTATGTGGAGGAGGCTGGTTGGTCTATAATTATCAGGATCATTCTTCTTTTCCTTTTTTTATACATATAGAGACAATTATTACAAGGTCCCAATCCTTGGGAATTCAGCCATAAGTGCTCATGCAAGTAAGGGCGAACTGCAGGCCCAGAAGTCAAAGTTGTTTTTAATAGAAAAAAAAAAGAAAACTACACCAACAGATTTACCTGTCCCTATTTCAACTTTTTTTTGCCATTTAAACTTGAATATATTAAGCTTGTTCACTCACTGCAATTTCTTTGCATTTCCTCTTTGAAATCTGAAATGGCATCTTTATTATGAAATAAATTAAAATGCCAGCATCTCCTATCAAGTAGAACAGGGTACATAGTAACTAGTAACGGTGTAACTATTTCATTATTAAGTACCTAAGTCTTATTACCCATACATCCAGCAATATTCCCATTATCTTTGAAAAGAAAACAGACAAGAACATTTTGTCCAGATGGTTCATATTTTGAATCCACAAGGAATCTTCTAAATGCACACCAAAGCTACTTCTGCTCAGCTTCCCATATGACATTCAAGCTAATTTTAATGTACCAGAAAGCACCTGCCGTGTGGAATCCTTTCTGTCAGAAAAACCATGCTACAATTAGCCTCAACCATGCTACAATTCACTAAGCATGTTAAATCTGACTCCTTTCAATGCGCTTTTGATCCAAGATCACTGTCTCTCTTGACTTTTATTTTTTAGTATTATCCTTGCTTTTCTTTGTTGATATCTTCTGTTTTTAATACTAATTTGGATTTAGGCTGGTGCTCTGTTTGATGCTATACACAATTGACTCCTTTGAAAGTGGGAGAGATTGTACATACTATAAGCAAAATAAATAAATCTCTAGTGCCGTTTTAACATCCTAAATAAGTTTTGCCTTCCCAGCTTCTTGCACCTGCTTTTATTTGTCATTTGTGACATTTTGAGGGCCAGAAAAACAAAGTGAAAACTAAAGGTGAATCATGTCTCTTGGAGGAAAAATGACTTTTATTTTTCTTGAGGTAATTCTTGCTACAACGAAATAAACAATGCTTAAACATTTGATCACTTTACCAAACATTGACCTTTTTTAAAGTCTCATTAGTGGATTGGTAAATACTAAAGCAAACTAGAGAGGAATATTGTATATGTGAAATTTTTGAAATTACACAGTAAACCAATTACTGTACAAATTATGTCTTTGCACCCACAGGATGAGCGATCATGATGATATCCCCTAGCTCTAGTTGTGATATTGCTGGATCACCAAGAAGCTCATTTTGTACTAAGCAGGGGATAGAATTTTGGTCTAGAAATTTCCTTGGTCTTTTCCTATTCTGCCTGACGCGGCCCAGAAGAGTTGTAATTTTAGCACCTCAAGTAGATTGATGACCAGATCACATTACACAACTTCTCAGAGCTTCAGGGCATTGGAAGATAGCCCTTGATCCCAATTACTGAGTATAAAAAGTATTGACTAAACTTTCTAAGTAAAGTAGAAGTCCAAGTTTCTTAGAGATAGGAATTGAGGTTACTTGTATATGAATTCAAAATATTGTCTCTCAAATGAAATATTGCGTAAGCAGAGAAAATCAGTCAGAACTTAATTGACTATTGCAGGCAGCAAAAGGATAGCAATATTGTTTATACATTTAAAAAGGACAATATTGCTTCAGTTTAGGACAATCTTTGCCATGCTGGTATCCCCCAGATATTTTGGACTTTAAGTTGCAGAATTCCCAGGAAGAACAGCCAAAGTTTAGGCAATGGGCTTGTCCCCATGGCTGAATTGCTGTGTTATTCACTCATCCTTCAGATGGCTAAAAACTAAAATGGCAGGAATTTTGCTGTCTCTTGCTAACTGCTATCTTGCATCTATTGCTCCTGTTCTGATTCATTTCTAAAGTCAGCACAGTACTGTAGATATACAACACATGACAGGCAAAGTGATTGGTTGAGTGGTCTGTCTTTGCTGCCTTCCTTTTCAGCTTGTTATCAACCAGTGGAGTGGGGGAGAAACTTCACTAATAAGTGTTACAGCAAGAACAAAGTGGGTGTGGCTGCAGGGCTTTGCCCATCATTTCTAAATTCCTCCCTTAGTAACAGGATTCAAAAAAAATGTTACTACCAGTTCTGTGGGCATGGTTTGGTGGGTGTAGCATGGCGTGGCTTAGTGGGCATGGCAGGGGAAGGATACGATAAAATCCCATTCCCTCCCCACTCCACTAACCTGCTTTTCTGCTCCATTCTCCTGTGCAGGGCAACAAAAGAATCAGCTGGGACTCAGGAGGCAGAGAATAGATGGGATGGGGTCAGTCAGAGGTAGTATTTGCTGGTTCTCAGAACTACTCAAAATTTCCACTACCAGTTCTCCTTACAACCCATTCTGTCAAAACCCAAGTTGAATAAAAGCTCTAAAACAGGGGTGTCAAGCTCAAGGACCCCAGGCCAGATCTGGCCCACAGAGTACTTAGATCTGGCCCATGGGACTGCCCTGGAAACAGCAAAGGACTGGCCTGTGGTGTCTCTGCCAGCAAAAATGGAGCTCAGGAGGGCCACATGCAGCCTCCTGAGCTCTGCTTTCATGGGCAGAGGATTGCAGAAGGCCATCGCAGCCAGAAATGGAGCTCAGGAGCTCATTTTCACTGGCAGAGTGCTTGCATCACCTAAGGCACCCCGACACGAGTGACATAGAGGTGGCCATGCCCATCATGGTCCCTGGAGGTCAAACACAACCCTGATGCAGCCCTCAATGAAATCGAGTTTGACACCCATGTTCTAAAACAAGCTTGAAAGAACTTAAATCATAATTATCTTTTAATTTAGGAATACTTTTCTTCACATATGGTCAGGATGCTCTGTTTAGGGGCAATAGGGTTGGAGACAGGTGAGGCTCTATTATTTCAATAGTGCATTACTTCAGTCTAGTTCATTGTTCTGTTATTTGACTGTAAAACTTTTCAGTGTTTTTACTATTTGAAGCTGCAACAAGGAGTTCCATTCAAATTTCACATGCCATTGTGTCCAGTTCTTTAGGGAAACAACAGAGTAAGAGTAGCAGACAAGGCTGACTAGGAACTGGCAGCAAAGGGGAAAGTCTTTGTCAGCTTGAAATAGCCAATAAAACCCCACTGATCTCAGTCCTCAGAAGTCATGTGATTTTAGAAGGGGTAGTGAAACAGCAGGTTTTACATGTGAATTAGACAAAACATGGTTTTCCTTGTCAACTAAACCATAATAAACCATAACTTTCTGGATGTGCGACTGAGATATGACTAGATGATTAGTTCTGTGGTTCAGCATGTTGTGAGAAGACAGACAGGGAAACGTCTATGAGGTGTGTGACTTTGCCATTATGTTTAAAAGCACAATTGTATATTCCAAGCATAGTGAGTATTTGGTTGGTACCTGAAGAAATAAGCAGGGCCCTGATCTTACAAAGTAACCAGACAGACTTAGTATGCTGTACTTTTTAATATAATTTAGAAGCTAAAAAGATATACCATAGAAGTGGAAATAGTTGAAAATGGCAACTCTATTAAGAGTTATTTCCTGATTATATTTCACAGCAGTGGAACAAGCAGATTGTGTGAGGAATTGTATTAAACCTATGAAGAAGGAACGTGGATTATGAAGGTTCTACATCTAGCCCTCACTTTTCATCATAATGGCAAAAACATCACTTAATAGACAAAGAAAGCTGCACCAGCTGCTTCTATTGCATGAATCTGGCACAACTGCAACTGAGTTTATTAGACATTTTATAGTCCTGGGAACCAAAGTTAATGGCTTCTTCCCCCATATGTTGCCTCCACAAGAGCTGGAACTAAGTCAAATCATTGATTGATGTATAAGATAGCCATGAATAAGATTAGACCCAATTACTAAAATGAATAATCAGTTGCACACTGTTTCAGAAAATACGGTAGGTTCATTCAATTTATTTTTGTATTTTATACTTAATGGTGCAAAAATCATTCTCTATAGTTTATTGTGAGTATTAAAGAGATGTTACATGCTGATTAGAATGCTTAGAATCATAGATGTGTATGTGTGTTTGTATGTGCATGTTTGTGTGTTTGTGTGCATTGGATGAATCTAACTGCTACAGCTTTTGTTTTACATAGGAAAGTTCAAATTCATTTCTTTTTCTTCCCAGTTTATGTAAAAAGCTGAGATCAAGTTAACATTGCTCTTATGCAATCAACAAATTAGGAGTCTGAGTTTGTGCCACATATGCACAGAGTCCCTTTTATCAAAATGAGGCAGCCAATCAAGTCAGATTAGCCCCACCTTGAGGCTTTGTCGGTGCAGAAAAATGCAGTTCATTGAGATGAATGACTTGTCTTTGTGAGGTGAAGGATCACTGACTGTTTATATGCCCTTGAGATTGGCTGTTATTTATTTATTTTATAGCACATATAAGCCCCTCCAACTCTTTACATGACTGTATTGAGATATTGGAGCCCAGAGGTAGCAGTCTAACATTCTGTAATTTCTATCGATTATATTAAATGCTAGCATGCTACATTCCCCCAAAATATTTTTAACTATGTAAAAATAAATACATTGTATGTTTTAGAAAAGCTTAAGTTGGGTATAAATAGATGGATTAAAATCTCATTAAATCTCTTGGGGTAAATGAATGTTAAAATCAATCTTATACTAATGTTTCTCATCTGATTTATGTCTTGAGGGACATTCCAATCTTAATTCCAAATAAATACTTTTTTCAGATTGACAAATTATATAGAAATTTATTTGGGAAAATAAATGTCAAGGGATTTTATTAGTTAATTTGGGATTAAAATTTAATGGTGGTGGCTTTATTTACTCTACTTGTAAAGTATCATTGGGCTTACATCTATCAATTATAAATATGTGGAATGGAAATTTAGTAGAATATTGTCTTCCATGGGGCTTCCTGGAAATGTTTCATCCCTACTAAAGTCATTGCAAGCTCTTGGATCAGTTATAGCAACAGGGGCAGGATAGGACTGGCAACAGAAATAGCAAAGTTCTTGTCAATGTTGAGCAGTGGTGGGATTCAAAATATTTTACTACCAGTTCTGTGGGTGTGGCTTGGTGGACATGGCTTGCTGGGCGTGGCAGGGGAAGGATACTATAAAATCCCCATTCCCTCCTCACTCCTGGGGGAAGGTTACTGCAAAATCCCATTCCCTCCCCACCCCACAAACCTGCTTTCCAGCTCTGTTTTCCTGTGCAGGGCAACAAAAGAAGACCCAGGCAATCAGCTGGGACTTGGGAGGCAGAGAATAGATGGGATGGGGCCAGTCAGAGGTGGTTTTTGCTGGTTCTCTGAACTACTCAAAATTCCCACTACCAGTTCTCCAGAACCTGTCAGAACCTGCTGAATACCACCTCTACTGTTGAGGATGGGAGAACAACATCTCAATTTATATAGATTTGGGCCGAAAATTGGAGACATTCTGCAACTGAGAATAAGGCAATATTTAGTTTCAGAGGATCTTTGAAGGATCATTAAATAAAATAAATAAACAAACCCTACTGAGGAACAGTCTTCAATTCAACCCCATTTGACTCCTCCCACTGGCTTTGACAGTCTCTCTCCAACATTCATTCACAAATCCCCATAAGATGATAAATCATGCTACCTACTTTGGAAACATAGAACAATTAAATTAATAAAACTTAATAAGCACTTTATTTTTATGTGATTGAATTAGATTTGTAAATTGGTATTAGAGATGACGAGACCACTGTCCATTTTAATGTGTCCTTTGGGAGATAATTTGCAATCCTGCAATTTTTTGTATACTCAGAATAAGAGTATGCTTATTTTGCCAAGTTTATGGTGGCCAACATAATTTTTGTTTTGTTTTGTTTTGTTTAAGAAACACAAATGGCAGGTTAAAAAAAATAAAGAATGTTTACTTTGTTTCTTCAATTGTCTATATATCCATGATAGCCCCAGTTATCATTCCAGGAAATGTCAGAAAATAAAGTTTTTATTCTTCATAGACTTCAGACTCTTTCAAATATTAAAATCAGATAGATATCCTTGGCGATCTCATATAATTTAGAAAGCAAAGGCAACCTCTGCCTGTCCCTCCATTTTGGGGGGGGGGTTAGGTAAGCATAAATGTGAGCTGGACTTAGTCTCATTTATGTTCATCCTATCATGGATCTACTAACAGTGAAACATATGAATTCACATACAGATGTAAAAATGAGCTGATTAAATCCAATTAATTCTAATGTTCCCACTGAGGCCATAATTGTTACACAAATTGTAATACCATCCTATGTTATGTAATTCATAATCTGCCCAAGATGAAATTAAATTATTTTTTCTTTAAAAAATTATCAGTGGGGATATGTCATGTGCTTTCTAGTCATTCAGCTTCTACAGGTTGCATTGTTGGGATAAGAAAAGCAGGAATAACGAAGAAGAAAACCGAATACATATTATTCCTTAAAAGAACGTTTCTGCTTTTTGTATGTGGAGCTCAGTGACCTTTGAGGCTGTGTGAAATTCATTTATTGGGTTTCACATTTAATTAACAGCTTTTGTTTTGTATTTTAATTTTCTGTTATTGAAGCACCTTGCTGCCATGGCAATCAGCTCTATAGAAATTAAATAGAAATAATAAATAAAAGTTCACTGCTTTGACCAAGTCCACATTAATTAGTGTATAAGAAAAATATACAAATGTGGAAATTATCTCCCTCCTCCCTTCATCTTCTGGGATTTCTGCCTACTTTATCCAAATATCTTTGCTATCTCTCTGATATTGGCTCTTTGTTCAAAGGAATTTAAAGGAAAGCAGATGGTACTAGAAATATCTATCAATAGACAAAAGTATAATAGATAAATTATATGAGTTTGTGTATCATTCATGCACATGCTGAGATTAGCAAACACTATGAGCACAAATATTACAAGCTAATGACTATGAACATGAGGTTACTAGCATGAGTAACTGCAAAATGACTTAGTTTGATACTTTCTATCCAACTTCCAACTTTCTATCCAACTTTCTATCAAGTATAAATGCTAAAAGATATCAGGTCATGTATCAACAAAGCTACCAACAAAATTAATGGATTTCATAGGGTAATAAAGAATACTTACTGTGTGTAAGTATTCACACATTCAAGTGGGACTGCTCACTGCCTGCTGAATCTGTTAATAATCTGGGGAGCTTCGAGGACTTGCAACTCCTTCTTGAGAGCAGATGGAAGTCATGCCTAGGAAGGTTTTTGTGCAACTTCAGGTTGTGAGCCAGTTGAACCCATTCCTGGACTGGGAGGCACTATTTTGGATTATTCATTTCCCCGGTCACCTTCCAGATGGACTACTGTGACACACTTTGTGTGGGGCTAGCCTTGAAGACCATCTTAAAGCTGTATCTAGTGCAAATGAAGCTATTTAAAATAAGAACATCTGCTGGTTGAAGCAGAAGAAAAGGAACAGGTCAGTGTGCCTTCTTACTGCTGCTGCTTCTTTGGAGACTGCTCCTAAACACTGGAACTTCTTGCTAAGGTTGCCCAACTAATTCCTTCGCAGGTAGCATTTCTTTAGCAAGCAGAAATATTTTTTATTTTGGTAAGCCTGTCATGCTCAAGCAGATATTGGTTGCTAAGTTGAGGAGCAGTGGTTGTTTTTGTTTGGTGTTATTGATAAGATTGTTGTAGTTTACATTTCATTGTGCTTGATTGTTTATTTCTTTAGCTGACTTGCTGGAAAGGCAGGACAAAATTTTAAATAACAAGTAATTAAAACCATGCAATTAGAATGCAACTAAGTGAAATTCATTTTCATTTAACACCATCTCTTGAAACAACTCCGGATTCCCTTTTACTTGTAACATGTGGCTTCTCTATTACTTTCAAGAGCGAACAACAGGAATGCCTCTTTAAATCTCAGAAAATCTCCTACTTCCCTGAAAGATCTTTCCCTCACATCAGCTGGTGCTTTCCATATGTGTCTGGTTTCTATAATTCCTAGATAAGAGAACCAGAGACCATGATGACTAGATTCTGATGGGAACTAATCTGCAACACATTTAAAGGGCGTTTCAGTGAGAAAGTATGTATTCAACCAACAGGATTTCATTTAACATTTTTTACTAGAAAATATATAAATCCAAGAGACACAAAACAAAGAAAGGAAAGAACTAAGTAGCCATAAGAATTTGGAGAGGGGAACAAAACATGAAATAAGTTAGCGGTGTAAACTTTACCTCTCATATACTTGTGTGTGATGTATGATATAATTACAAAAAGGGTATAATGTATCTTTCATCATTTTGGCATCATAGTTAGGAATGGATTGTGATATTAATAAAACAGGCCCATTTAAAAATGATGGAGCAATATACTCAATGATTAAGATCACACTTTATATAAAGCCATAGTATGTTTAATTATGTTTGCTTCATAAACTACAAATAACTATGTTTGTATCATATGACTGACACAAAGACTGCAGGACTTTAGTTCAATTATGGTATAGACTAAACCGAAGCAAACTATAGTTTAGCAAGGTTTGTGAAACCACTACTAATTCTTTCAAAAATTTTCAGAATATCTAGAAGGAAAGGGCAAAGACACAAGTATTGGCCTTTTCTGAAATACTTTTCACTTTCTAAGACTAACTACAGCCCAGGTTTTATGAAGAGGCATAAGGGTACTGGATCCAGGATAGAGATCTCACTGTATATTTCCTTCCATTAAGGATCACATCTTGGCTACAGTTGTGAATCCATCTGAAAATGGGACCACCCATCCCACATTAGTTTATCAATTATACAATCTTCTTTTATATCTTCTTGAAGCCTAAGTGCATTACATCCACAATGTTCCCTTGGGTCACTCGTTTAGTTACATTGTCAAAAAAATTAGCAAAATTTGTCTGGCGTGACCTGTTTTTAGAAAATCCATGCTGGTTTTGGGTAGCGATTCTTTTATCATTTTTATTTTATTATATAAAATACAAAGAAGAAAATAGGAAATTAAGAAGGGAATGGGGGAAAAGAGGGTGTGAGATACAAGGGGAAAGAGAAAAAGAAAGAAAAGGGAGCATGTATTGTGTTCTTCTTTAGATAAACACACCCCAACCTCAACTTTTTGCTTTTACACATTAATATATAACTAGACATTCTTGTAACACCAAATCTTTCTAATCAGCAAAACCAAGATCAAAGTTTCATTTTGTTTTTCTTCACAAGCACAAGAACATAGGAAAATATTTTCCTCTTTGAATAAAATAATCAATTTAACCATTCCTGCTTTATCTTACTTGCTATGGAAATAATGTATATTTCTATTTGCACCTAGTAATCTTTTGATATAGTGATTATGTTTATTTCTAAGTACTTGCAAACTCATTGCCTGATTATCCTTCCTAGGATTTTCCCAGCTACTGTATTGATGTCAACCTGATTGGCTTGTAGTTTTCAAAGTTCATCCCTTCCCCTTCCCCACTCTCCAATGTTAACTACGAGAACAAGGTTAACTGTTCTTCAGTTTTCTTGCATTGTGCTTGGGATAATTTTTCAAAGATTTAGGTCAATGGTTCTGAGATGACATCTACCAGTTTATTTAACATCCAGTCTAGAAGATTTGAATTCATCCAAAGCAAGTACTTCTTTTCTCATCAGGTTTTTTAAAACCTATTTTGATTTGCATTTCTTTTCTATTTAATATAATACTGCTTCTGACAATTTGGACTTCTTTTTTTCTTTTGTGAAAAAAAAATCCCACCAGGTGCAAAATAGGAATTAAGCACTTCTGCTTTCTTCCTGTTTCCTGTCACCATATTGCCATCTTCCCCACCAGTGAACCTCCTTGATTTTTCTCTTGTTCAGGACACGCTTGTTCAGAAATAGTTTTTTGGTTATTTCTGATATTTACAGCAAGCCTTAATTCATACAGAGCTATATCTTTCCTGACCCAACCTTGCAGATTTAGGCCAGTTCCTAATATTCTGCTCTTATTTTGTGCCCTTTTTTCCATTTTTGAAATTGTCCTTTTTGTTGCTCAGAAAGATGCTGGTGCATCTACACTGGTCTCATCAGAAGTCTCCCTTTTTAATTTTTCAAAATTTACAAACTCCCCAGAACTGTTTTTCTCTCCAGGATCTCCATTTGTGGAATCCTCCCTTCTCTTTCCCTAAGTTAAAATCAAATATTTTGAGATCTAAAACACTAAGAAATAGCAAAACACTTAGACTTATATACTGCTTTACAGTGCTTTTGCAGCCCTCTCTAAGCTGTTTACAGAGTCAGCATATTGCCCCCAACATCTGGGTCCTCACTTTACCTACCTGGGAAGGATGGAAGGCTGAGTCAGCCTTGAGCCTAGTGAGATTTGAACTGCCAAATTGCAGGCAGCTGGCAGTCAGCAGAAGTAGCCTACAATACTGCATTCTAATAATTGCGCCACCATGGCTCATTCTAACCTGACCATCTTCTCTTTGCCTGCAATAAGGCAAATTATAGGATTACATGGCCCTTCCCCCCCCTCAAGATGCCCACAATTTGATCACTTCTTCCTGTTAGCAAGTTAAGCCCAACATAACTGTCCTCTAATCCCCTTCTCTATGTTTTGAATGATGAACTTGTCTTCAAAACACAGATGCAGTTTTCTCTCTCTCTATATATATATATTTTGTAAATGTGAATTTATTGTCAGCAGAGCAAAACGTACAGAATTTAAATGGAAGATAATGATGACAAGCACTGTACCCTATATATTCTTTCAAGGAGTTAGGATACATATTACAGTTTTTATTGTCCTGCCAGCATCTGTGAGCAGAGAACAAAAAAGGCATTTAGTCCCTCAGAATCTGCAATTAAATCTCCCAGGAAACAAGAATCCTACAACTCGGATAGAAAGATGGATGCTATGAGAAGTGAAAGCTGATCAGTTGCTCATTGAGACAGGAATGAATCAATATCATACAAGACTACAGAAGCAGGGCTTGTAAAAAAAAAAGTCAGGAAAATGTGTTCTGAGAAATTCTATTCCACATGATAATGAAGGTCAGGCTTAGTTAAGTTCAATTGGGCCCCAAAAGGTAGAATATAACTTAACATATACCTCTGTATTGTTGTCTGGGTGGCAAGCCAAAGAATAAATATATTGTACAGTATAAATGAAGACTTTGCTGACTCCAGAATAGAATTTGAGTACTATGACTGAGCAGCAGTTATGATCACCAACAGAACCCTCCCAACTGAAGTCTGGTTTAGACCCAAATTAGATTTTGAATGGTGACCCAAAGGAGGAGAGGAAGAGTTCGTCATATTCACAAGACGTCCAGACTGAGAAGGATTAATCTGAAACACAATGGATGCAAGCCAATAAACATTGGTGAGATTTTGTGCTTCTGGTTTCAGCACCTGGCCTGATAGAATGTACCTAATGATGCTTCCTATATGGATTGTAAACTGGTACAATTTTAAAATCTTATGTTTAACAGTATAACTATCGCCTGTCTACTGCATCTTATGACTAAAGTTCAACTGCTTTTGTTTCTTGTTTTAATTTTGTTAGATTTATGTCACCTTTCCTCTAGAACAGGGGTGTCAAACTTGATTTTATTGAAGGCCCCACCCACCCCACCCAGAAGGCTTCCCTAAGGCCCAAGCAGGGATGGTATTCAGGGGGTTGGGGGAAGGAGAAGTGGCCTGAGAGCAGAGCTGAACCTTCCCTAGCACTGAAGCTTCTATTTTGCAGTGCAGACTCAGGCAGCAGATTGCAGAAAGATAGATCTGGAAGTGAAGCTGTGACTCTGTAAGCAGCTCAATCTGCCTGCCTGCTTTGCCTGGTTTTGGGTAAAAGTTGCTCTTTTTAAAAAAATAAAAAACTCAATCTTTACATATATATATTTATAATATTTACATACAAGCCATGCCCAGCCAGTCACATGACCACCAACCCACACCCAGAAATTAGGCCATGCCCACAGAACCGGTTGTTAAGAAATTTGAACCCCACCCGAACATAAGTTAGTTGCAGGGGTGGGATTTTACCAGTTTGGACTGGTTCAGGAAAACCGGTAGTTCCAGTGATCATTTGGCGCTGTACACCCACCCCTTTTCCCGTGCTTTATTTCCTTGTTTTTGAGCACAGCTGATTCACGTGGCAAAGCGGTTTGCTACACATCAGCTGTTTTACTCAGCGAGGCTGCAGCAGAAGGTAAGTATTATAGTTAAAAATTGTCTTTTCTAAATGCTTTGTGCACTCACAAAGCACACCTTCACTGAACCAGTTGTTACACCAGTTGAATCACACCACTGGTTAGTTGTGAGTTGTAGCTAGTACAGGGAGGAGATACTAGAATTTATCCTGCATATCAGGATATCTGGTTGATCCTGCAAATCAACCAGAATTTCTGGTTAAGCTATGTCTGCTCCATTATATGTTCCACTTTAAGGGAACATATAATGGAACATATAATTTAGTTTTTTAATCTCCATTTCCATATATTTAAAAAATCTTTTGAAAACCTCATGCTCTTAAACTTCCATTACATGATCATTACAAGGAGTGCTGGAAAAGACAGTATTCTTTACAGAATCTGCTGCTATTATAAGCATTCTGCTCTTTTAAAACCTTCAAACATTGTTATGCTAACATAGACTCACCTGAACTGCTTTCAAGGCAAAGCTCACCATCTTTAGGCAATACCTTGGACAGTATTTCTCAAACATTGTTGGGTATATGAATATTCCAACTGGTTTGGGTGAATAAATATATGAACCTAGGCTTAAGTGTTTTGTAGCTTTAAGCACAAGAAACTGCAAAGTCATTGTGGGTGCGGTTGCAGGCAGTAATATAGGTAGGAAGGGAAACGTAATAGACGCGGCTTCTGGATGCAACTGTTTGAGTCCGGCTTCTGGATGCACCTGGTTCTGTTCCTGGTCTGCTGACTGCTGTTCTGGAACGTCTATCTGCTTGCTTTTGGAGGCTACTGTGCCAGATACCATTTCAACTGAACACAAAGACTGTTTGCTTAGTGAGCTGAGGATTCAGCGTTGTCTTTGAGAGAAAGGTATCGGGAGGAGAAGATTTACAAGCAGATAAGGACATTGTATTTACTGTTAATGGACTTGATAACTGGATGGATATACTGGATAATGATATATGGACTGAATGACACTTCTTAATCTCTGTGTGCAATAAATAACTATTTTATAACTACAAACAGTGTTTTTGTCTCCAGTGTGTGTATACTCTTGGGCCCACTCTCTCTCTCATTTGCCTGCCTGGCTTGACTGCTGCTGCATACTCTGCTTGGGGGTTTATCCCCAAACACTAACATTGGTTATGGGCCCAGCAGTGTGCACAGTCTAACTAACCAGGTTATATCAGTGAGAGTTTTTGGTGGGAGTTGCACACTACTGTAAGGACAAACTGTTTGTTAAATAGTTATTTTTCTCAAGAGAAATGGCACAAGTAAATTTGCCAAGTCTGTCCATGATATCCAGACTAGATGGAACAAACTATGTTTCATGGTCACTGAAGTGTAGTTTACTGCTACGAAGAGAAGGTTTGTGGGACATAATTACAAACCCACCAGATGTATCTAACTTAAATCCCAATGATGAAGAGGATTATAAACTGATACAGGATTATGAACGAAAGAATGAGCAGGCTTTGTGCATCATAGGTCTCACCCTGTCTGACCAGCAACTCATTCATATCCGTGGAGTTGAAAATGCTGCAGACTGCTGGGATAATCTTAGAAAGATATATGTTCGAGACAGTGTAGGAGCTCATATCAATCTTACACGGAAGCTGTTTAGAACACATCTTGAGATAAATGGAGACATGTTAACTCATTTAAACTGTATGAAAAGCATTTTTCAAGAACTGCAAGAAAAAGAGCTTATATTTAATGAGTTGCAGCAAGTATACATTATACTGTCTTCATTGGATCCAAGCTATGATGATTTTGTGACTGCATTAGAGGTATTGCCTAAAGACAGTTTATCTGTAACTGAGATAACCGGCAGGCTATTAGAAGAAGCCAGGAGAAGGAGTGAACGTGACCAGCTGAGGGAAGATAAACATAAGGAAGAGAAATTATCTTCAAAGATTGAAAGAAACCAGCTGTGTAAAGGAAAGCACCCGGAAGAAGAGAATTTATCTTCGACGGCATACACAATTAAAAAGTGTTTTAATTGTGGAGGCAGAGGACATTTGGCAAGGTTCTGCAGAAAAGGAAAAAGCCAGAATTTAAAGAAGCCAAAGAAATCTTTTGAACTGGCCATGCTTGGCAATTGTAATGTGAAGAATGATATATGGGTGGTGGACAGTGGTGCATCCCACTGTATCACGAGAGATAAGACAAAGTTTATAAAAATGACTACAAGCTCACAACGTATATCACTTGCCAATGGTTGGCACCTCAAGGCCAAGGGTGAAGGTATTGCATATTGTCCATGTTTAAAGCAGAATATAAAAATGTTATATGTACCACAGTTAAAGATGAACTTACTTTCTGTAAGAGTATTAGATAAACTAGGATATGTGGTTACATTTAAGAATAATAAGTGCATACTGGAAAGAGTTGGCAAAAGGGTAACTGCAGCTTTAAATGGAGCATTATATGTCTTACATGACAGTAAGAAAGGGGAGGCACAAACTGTATTTAATAATATCAAGCCTCATGATGAATGTATCCATTTATTGCATAGACGTTTGGGGCATGTGAATTTTAAAATGCTAAAACGTACAGTAGAGTTATCTGAAGGAATAAGGTTAAAACCCTGTGATAAGTATTTGCGTTGTAATGTCTGTTGTGAAGATAAGAGTAAAATAATGCCTGCAAATAGGCTAAATGGTTTCAAAACTAAAGAACCTTTAGAAGTAGTAT
Organism: Pseudonaja textilis; assembly: GCF_049901715.1. NCBI lineage: Eukaryota > Metazoa > Chordata > Lepidosauria > Squamata > Elapidae > Pseudonaja > Pseudonaja textilis. The sequence goes on from NC_141995.1 coordinate 18,738,580, forward strand.
TTGCAGACATTATAGGTCCAAAGAAACCCAGTATGGGGGGTGCTCGATATATACTGAGCATTATGGATCATTACTCTAGATATGGGTTTTGCTACTTAATGAAAAGCAAAACTGAAACATATCAACATTTCTTCAATTGGTTAAGGTTTGCTGAAAGAAAAACCAAACGGCAAATTATAACCCTGGTGACAGATAATGGCACGGAATTTGTTAATAGCAAATTCCAGAATAGGTTAAAGGCAGCTGGAATAGCTCATAAGACATCTGCACCATACAGACCACAGCACAATGCATATGTAGAAAGGCGAGGCCAAACATTGCAGGCGATGACCCGTACTATGTTAACTGATTCTGGGTTACCTGATACTTTGTGGGGGGAGGCCACAATGTGTGCTAATCATTTATTAAACAACGTTGTTAACTCAACCACTGGTGAAATACCATTCACCATGTGGCATGGCAGGAAGCCTGATCTGAGTTACCTGCACACATTTGGTGCACCAGCATGGGTGCATATCCCTACACAACTCAGGCGTAAAGGGCAACATAGAGCTAAACAATTATTCTTCGTTGGTTACCAAGCTAACCATAGGGCATATAGATTTTGGGAGAAAGGCACATCTAAGGTGTTATGTAGTGCCAATGCCCAATTTCTAGAGCACGTAGGATGGGATAAGTTAGAGCAGGATAATAATAACGAAGTGGTTATTGAATCATATAGAAATCCCATTAAGTATCCCTGTAACTTTAAGAAAGAAGTAAAGCAAGAAGTACAGGATGAAGTAGAGCCCCTAGAGGAAGAAATAGCTGAAGATGAGGAACAGGTAGTAACTCAACCAAGCCCAGTAATACCCAGAAGGACTACACGTATTTCTAGACCGCCTGATAGATACCAGGCTAATACAGTGTGCCAGGAAAATAGAATCCCAAATACTGTGGATGAGATTAGAAGATATCCTTCTAAAGAGAAAGAAAATTGGTTTGCAGCAATTAATAAGGAATTGAAATCCTTGAAGGATATGAAGGTGTATGAAAACGTGAGATTACCTAGTAATGAAAAACCCATTGGCTGCAGATGGATTTTTAAAATAAAAACAGATAAGGATGGAAATACAATCCATAAGGCAAGGTTAGTAGCTCAAGGCTTTAGACAAAGTGCAAAAGACTATGATGAAGTATTTGTACCTAGTCTGAAAGCAGCAACTTTAAGGGCAGCATTAGTGTGGGCAGCAAGCAAGCAATATATAGTTAACCATTTAGATGTGGAAACTGCTTACTTGCATGCTCCACTAAGACATACTGTGTATATGAAAAGGCCTAATGGATTTAAAGGAGACAATAATAATGATTGTTGGTTATTAAAGAAGAGCCTTTATGGTCTTAAACAATCGGGCTATGAATGGAACCAGTATATTGTGAAGGAACTGACCAATATAGGGTTTAAAGCTGGTTTAGCCGACCCATGTCTATTTAAGAGAGAAAAGAATGGGAAAATATCATTATTATTGTTGTTTACTGATGATATTGCTCTGATAACTAAGACTAATGATGAAGCAAATGAAATAATAACATCATTAGCCAAGAAGATAAAAATCAAGCAATTAGGGGAGATAAAGAGATATCTAGGATTGAATATACTGAGAACACAGAAAGGTTTTAAGATATCTCAGGAAGATAAGATATCTAAATTGCTAATAGATTATAAGATGGAACTTTGTAAGCCTGCAAAGACTCCAATGAGTCAGGATATTTGCAAAATGGATACTCAAAGTCCCAAATGTGATAAGGCATTGTATCAATCTTTGATTGGTAGCTTATCATATATTAGCAATTGGTCAAGGCCAGATATTGTTTTTAGTATTAATCAGCTGGCAAGACACGATAATGATCCGCTTCAATGTCACTGGATAGCATTGAAAAGAATCCTAAGATATCTTAAAGGTACATTACACCATGCACTGTATTTAGAACCAAAAGGTGATCTCATATTGAGTGCTTATGCAGATGCTAGTTTTGCAGCAGAAAGAGATACTAGAAAGTCGACTTCAGGAACAGCCATAATGCTGGGTAAGACATTAATAGGCTGGAAGTCTATAAGGCAACAGCATATAAGTTTGTCTACTATGGAGGCAGAATTCTCCTGTTTATCTTTATTGTGTACTGAGTTGATTATGTACAAACAAATGTTAAAGGATATGGGTATAACTGTAAATTACCCTATAGTTGTACATGAAGATAATCAGGCAGCAATTCAAATGGCCACTAATATTGCAGTTAAAACGAGAAGTAAACATACAGATTTGAGGTATCTTAATGTAAGACAGTCTGTACAGAGTAAATTGATACAGCTGGAGTACTGCATGTCGGAGGACAATATAGCTGATCATTTTACCAAAGCCCAAGGTGCTATTAAGCATCTAGAGAGTTGTGAAAAATATGGGTTTAGAATGTAAAGGTTATATATTTATGTCACCCAAAAGGGGAGAATGTTGGGTATATGAATATTCCAACTGGTTTGGGTGAATAAATATATGAACCTAGGCTTAAGTGTTTTGTAGCTTTAAGCACAAGAAACTGCAATGTCATTGTGGGTGCGGTTGCAGGCAGTAATATAGGTAGGAAGGGAAACGTAATAGACGCGGCTTCTGGATGCAACTGTTTGAGTCCGGCTTCTGGATGCACCTGGTTCTGTTCCTGGTCTGCTGACTGCTGTTCTGGAATGTCTATCTGCTTGCTTTTGGAGGCTACTGTGCCAGATACCATTTCAACTGAACACAAAGACTGTTTGCTTGGTGAGCTGAGGATTCAGCGTTGTCTTTGAGAGAAAGGTATCGGGAGGAGAAGATTTACAAGCAGATAAGGACATTGTATTTACTGTTAATGGACTTGATAACTGGATGGATATACTGGATAATGATATATGGACTGAATGACACTTCTTAATCTCTGTGTGCAATAAATAACTATTTTATAACTACAAACAGTGTTTTTGTCTCCAGTGTGTGTATACTCTTGGGCCCACTCTCTCTCTCATTTGCCTGCCTGGCTTGACTGCTGCTGCATACTCTGCTTGGGGGTTTATCCCCAAACACTAACAAACATGACAACTTAAGATGTGTAGACTTCGCACGATTCCTGCCACGCTCGCTGCCAGAGTGCCTCCGATCCAGCTGGATTGGGAGGCTATAGTTATCCTGTAGGGATAACTGAAGAGAGGGGAGATCTGGGCAGGGGTCTGGGAGCATCGCAACCCCCTTCCCCAGCTGGCTTAACTCCCTTTTCCAAAGGCGGTGGAGCAGCGGTCAGCAATGGCCACCACAAAGAACCTCTCAACCAGACAAGTTTTGTGAAAGAGGAAGTTGAGAAAGTGAAAGCTTTTGGCTGAACTGGGATGACAAGCAACATCTGAATACCCTGGAACTTTGGCTCTTTAAGTGATACATTGTTCCCAGGAGGATCGCAAAGCTGCGGTTGAAAGTGAAAGTGAAAGCTTTTTTTTTTCTCCTCACTTTCCTTCCCCACGGAGAGAGCAGATAGAAATCGGAAATACCCACTTTGGCAGCAGAAGGTACTAATTTTGAAAATTAAAGCCAAGGGGACATTAGATTTCTAAACACTGGCATTTAAAAATTAAAATCTTTTTGCTATAAGTGGGAAGGAAGAAAGGTAAATGATTTATACCAAGATTTGTTGAAGGAGACTGCTTGGAGCTTATAAGATCAGAGATTAAATTGCAATAAAACTTCCAAAAATTAACTTGGAATTGTGTAATTGAATTCTACCCCAGGAAGCGAAAGTATTAAAAGAAGAAAGTGCTAAATGAAACAGTTTGTGCTGACTTTGATTGCTTGATGACTTTGGGACTTTTGTAAACTATCTTTTGAAAGACAAATTTTTTGGGGGATTGTTTAAAAAAAAATTCACAATGGTATCTGTTGAAGAATTGAAAATAGAATTTGAAAAGTTACAAGAAGAGGAAGAAGAAGGCAAGGGCTCTTTTGGATCTATTTTTCGCTTCTTAGAAATGGTGATTTCTACTTATCAGGAAATGCAACAACAGGAAGGTTGGGATGAAGAAGAAGAAGCCATCTTTAATGGACATATAATTTTAATTGAGGAAGAAAAGGGTAAAAAGGAAAAGAAAATGGAGAATTTAAGTTCTAAAAAAACAACCAAGAAAGGGAAAAATAAGGTGAAAAATCGATATAATATCAGAAAACAACAGAAAAGAGAAATACAACAGAGAGGGGAGACTAAGAGGCTGGAGATTGAGGGGGGGGGGGTAAAAAGGCTAGACTTGACAAGGAAGGAAGGGAAAAAGTGAAGAGAAGTTACAAAGGCTTAAAACAAGATGTTAAAAAACAGGTTTTTTTCAGCGACAAAGGGTAAAATATAATCTAAAAAGAGATTCTGCAAAAGTACATAAGATTGTATTGTAATATTTGTATTTGAAATAGAGTTAGAAAATTGGAATAACATATGTGTTAATAGAACATTGTAGGGAATGTGTAAAATATCTAAGAATTAACTAATAGAGTTTAATTAATTAATTTGTTATGGAACATTGTTTTTACCATACTGTAAGCTCATTATGTTTTTTATTTTAAAATGTTATGTAGAATGTACTAAGCAGAATCAGAATGGAAATTATGTATTATTTTAAGTGTTAAATTTGGGGGAAAGATAGAAAGGTGTCATACTTCAACCAGTGATCACAGGAAAAAGTTTGTATTAAAGAGAAAAGATAAATAGATAATTGAAAAAGAACGGACAAAAGATACAAGTATAATGATTTAAATTGAGATTAAATAAATAAAATAGAATTAAGAGAGTGAAAAGAGGGGAGAAGACATATGGAAAAAATAGAATGTTAAATAAGATATGAAATAGTATATAAGGTGAGCATGAATTTGATTTATGTCTGTACAAAAAGTTGTAACCCGGGGTTAAGCCGCTTTCTAAAAAGAAGTTTTATGTCTTTATGTTATGTATTTTGTTTGTTTATGTTTGTTTATTGAGAATTAATAATGTTGGATAAGAACATATGAAACAGTAATAATATGAAATATAGTGATATGAAATAGATGAAAGTATAAGTTTAATGAATAAAATTGAACAGAAGTAAAGGAAGAAACAGTGAGAAGTTGGAAAAAGAGTAATAAGATATGAAGTTGAATACATAAGATGCATATTAAATTGTGCTTGTATGGAAATGTGATAATTTAGAATTATGTTGTACTTAAATAAGATGTTTTATTTGTTTTGTTAAGTAGTTCTTAGAAAAGATGTTCTATGTTCTTACGTTTTATGTTTTGTTTTTCTGTGTATTGTCTTTGAAAATTAATAAAAAAAATTGTTTTTTAAAAAAAGATGCGTAGACTTCAAGTATCAGAAATCCCCAGCCAACCATGACAATTCTGGGAGTTGAAGTCCATACCTTTTAAAGTTGCCACGTTTGAGAAATACCAATCTAGGCTATTTCACTCCCCCGATTGGATGCAGTAGACAGCTAGCTCTGCCAATGAGAATATTTTTAAAGGAAGATTGATAGACACCAAAGAAAGAGATCTGTAACTCAATAAGAACCTATGATTTGTATGTAGTGTAGGAAGTTATCACGCACCCCTCACCTAGAAAAATGAAATATCCTAGCAAATATTAAAAAGGTATTTCCTCTAAAGAGAGTAGACACTCAGAAGCAGAAACTCACCAAAGAGGCAGAAACTCAGCTCCCCGACCTTTGCTAATGGACCATTACTCTGGCCTGAGCCAGCCTATTTTACATAACAAAGATCTACTCCAGGTAGAGCTATAATAGGAATTGCAAAAAGACCTTTCATTCCATCATCATCCAGCAAGACTCAACCAAGCCTGGGACTCAGGAGAGCCTACAGAACTGCCCCTGCATGGCCCCATGGGAGTCTGACAACCAATCAGAAGCTCAAATTCAAATCCCAGCAAAGGTTATAAAACCCAGACACTTTCAGCATCTCTGCCTTTTGCTTCTTTCTTCACCCAAGGCGTGTGATCTTGTCCACCATTAAACCATCTTTCCAAGCAGTCACCATGTTTCCAGTCTCTTTCTTCCCCACTAGGAACTGAACCCAGAAGGATAATTCTTCCAACAGTAGAAAACGGCATTTCTGTCCCTTTCCTATTACGAAAGCTTTTTGGATTGTGTAAGAACAATTGCAGTTAAAGAAGATTGCCCCTTGCAATGAAAACCGTCCCATTCCCCAAGTTAACCCTCTTTACATGTTCAATATTTATTGCAGCTGCCATAATGTGTTAATATTATGCCATCAGCTGCCGAGGCTGTGCTGAGCCCTGCCTATTATTCTTTATCAGCCATGTGGACAGATGGGGCACATTTGGACTATATGCCTGGAAGCATTACAACAGAATTCCAAATTCTTGAAATTACAGGCCTTTAGTTCTCTGGTTTCTCAGCCCAGCTGCCTGGATTAGTCATATTCTTTTTTTCTTTCCCCTCCAGTAATAAGCATTTGTTTCACCTTTATGAAAGGATGCAGCTTTTCTTCTCCCTGGAGCAAACCCACATTATTACTAGAGCCACAGCCCTATGATCAGCATTACTGCACTCAGGGTAGTAGATCATCACCGTGCTGTCACATTGGTGATGTATTGCCGAAAAAGCCATCCATTAGGAAATGTGTGCAAAGTGCTGCAGCCCGTAATGATGTAACACAGCAAAGACGGATATATAAGATAGCTTCTATTCTTCCTCTCCACACCAATAATATGATCTCTGCAATCTGGGACTCATTACCATAAAAGCAGAGACTGGTCAAACACTTTTGCTTTAACCTCAAAAGCATCCCAAAGCTCCAAGATGTAATTGGCTTCTAGGTTTTAAAAGATCTCTCATTAATCCTGATTGCAAAGATTTTAACTTTGATGCCTGCTTAACTGTTGTTTCTAGTGTCATTCCATACCAAGGCTTGTTTGTTTCTATTTTTCTTGTGCAACCAATTGTAAAACTAATTTAAGCAAGGTTTCTTTTTCCCTCTAGGTAAATAAGTACAACATTCTGAGAAAGCCAGCAGTGCAATTTTATCCATGCATGTTCATACATTGGTTCAAATGAGTCAAAGAACCGAGATCCCATGGCTGATCTTAGAGAAAAGCTAAGCAGAATTGGACCTGGTTATCCCTTTTTACATCAGGGCTATCAGAACTGCTAAGGAGATAAGAGAAACAACATTATCCCAGAATAAGGTAATAGTAAACCATTTCCACAATAGAAGAGACTACCTCTAGCTCAACTGTGGAGTCCTTGGTGGTATCTGGGCTTGCTTGCAGACATTTCATTGACTGATAGGTAACATGATACCAGGGGTGGGCTTCAAAAAATTTAGTAAAGAGTTCTCTGGCTGGTTGCTGGATGGGTATGGCCATAGTGAACATGGCCTAGTCAGCCTCCTGCATCATGGTGGAGGTGGTGGTGGGGTTTGCCTTCCCCGGACTCTGGAAGTTTTCCTTGAGCCTCCAGGTGGGTAAAAATGGCCTCCCCGGATTCTCGAGGCTCCCTGGAAGCTGGAAATTTGATTGCTTATCCACCCTATGACTATCATTAAGTGTTGTACCTTATGATTCTTGACTCTTTGATGAATGTATCTTTTCTTTTATGTATACTGAGAGCATTTGCACCAAGACAAATTCCTTGTATGTCCAATCACACTTGGCCAATAAAGAATTCTAATTTTTCCCGAACTTCTGGGAGTCGTGTTTTTTTGCCCCGCCCGAGTGCCTTGCACTTATCTGCATCCAAAACGGGCCACGTGGAGACTCCTGGGAAGGGAAGGGTGGGCCAGCCAGGAGTAGGAGTTGGGGTTCTCCCAACTGCAGAATCTTAGCTAGGGGCTCTCCCGAACCCCTGAAAATCCCCAGCAGCCCACTCTGCATGATACAATCTGAGCTGGTCACCAGGACCAGAGATTTATTCTTCCAAGCTTTTGGACTTGTTCTGGACCTCATCCTCAATAAGGGGATGCTGGCAACATCATCAGCGCTAGAGAGTGTGGGGGATTTTCTCCTCACAGAAAACAAGCAAACAATCAAGCAGAAAGGAACTTCCAAGGAGAAAACCACTATCCCCTCTCCGAAACCTGGCATATAAACATGGAGCAAACTTCACAGGCCCACTTGCAAATGATATTACATAATTGGTAATAAAATATCTTCAAGCAAACAACCAAACTCAGAGAGTGCTAAGAGCTCCATGTTTCCACAAGATTGCCTAGAAAACTAAATGGATGTGTGCATGCAGTCGCTGAGAATCAAACTCGGCAATTTTTACCTTTACTTTTATCCAGAGATAAATACCATTGAATTAGCAGGGAGTCAGTATTCCAAGTAATGCACCCATTGAAAGCAGAACTCTGAGGCAAATATATTCTTCAAAGAACAATTTATTGGATGCATCATATTGGCACAAGTGGTGAAAACCGACTCTGAACCGACGCAGTTTTCACCTAATTAAAAAGTAAATGTTCCCCCTTCCCCCCAGTCATTGGTCACATTCTCTAATAGTGGTGCTAGCTGGTTGCCTGGTTACTCCACCTGGCCTCTTCTCAGTCACCTGTTGGAACATCCTTGGTTCCCCAATAAAACTTTTATTTTGATGGCCAAGCCGAGCTAACTAAAATTTCTCCCTCCCTTTCTCCCCCTTCACTTTGTGGCAACCATGAAGCCTAAAAATGGCCGCAGCTAGGCTTGCTTCAGGGTTGACACAGGGTTTGCCCTCCCCCTTGGTCAATATGTTTACCATTTCAAGATAATTTACAGTGGTGGGATTCAATTTATTTTTAATACCGGTTCTGTGGGCATGGCTTGGTGGGCGTGGCAGGGGAAGGACACTGTAAAATCTCCAGTCAGAGATGGTATTTGCTGGTTCTCTGAGCTACTCAAAATTTCCACTGCCGATTCTCCAGAACTGGTCGGAACCTGCTGAATACCACCTCTGAACCAGTGCAATTTCTATTCCAGTATTCAAGGGGACTTTGTTTACTACAACAAGAGCTGGTTGGCTTCAAGTTGATGATTCCTCATGTCTCTGTCCTTCCTGCAATAATAGTCATAGAATTACAGTATATATAAGCATGAAGGTAGCCAAAAAGAATGTAAACTGGTAACAATACTGTATAGGAGGAATTATTTTAAGGAAGAACACAGTCAAATGGTTTGGGGGTAAATAATTCGAATGTGATTCAACACCTTGGAAAGAAAGAGCTCTGGTGGGACTCAGGAATTAAAAAGGTGCTGAAAGAGAGTTATATGAAACAAAAGAGTTGGGTTTTATAGAACTTTCACCTGATTATTAAACAGTCATGAATCCTCCTTGAAGTGCCTCTATCTTCTGTCTGTCCACCCAAAACAGTTCTCAATTTCAAGGAACAGTTGTTTCTTGCTACAACAGAAATAACAGCTCTAGCACCTTTTCAGAAGTGAGATTATCAGGAGAATAATCTGTTGTTGGATCTCCGAGTTTCTCTTTTCTGAGTATACCTCTGCTTTTGCTATTATACCAAATTGTAATTTTTGAGTAATAAGTTCATTCTTTAATCTCTGATTCTATTAAATATCAAAGTATAACATATTCCAATGAGAATATTTTTAAAGAAAGGATTGATAAGACACCAAGGAAGGAGACCTATAACTCAATAAGAACCTATGATTTGTATGTAGTGTAGGAAGTTATCACCCAGCCCTCTCCTAAAAAAATGAAATATCCTAGGAAATATTAAAAAGGCAGAATATCTCCCCTAAACTTATTTTTCAAGTTTCTTAGCAAAAACAGTAGAGTGGAAATGTATTAGGTCATTTGTGTCTTAAAAAATCCAAACAAGACCAGTTGCTAACCAGTGAAGGACATGCCGCCATTAATATGTACTTTGGTTGTTTTCTTTAGCCTTATCATCAAGTAGTATATAAGTGAAAAACATGACTGTATTTTCCAAGTAGCCACTGGAGATTACCTCAGCAATAATACCCACATGAATATTTTGGCCATTTAGGATGCAGCTGAAAATAGTCTGTTTGAAATAAATAGATCTAACAATTTAATATAATTAGCCCACAAATGAGGCAGACTTAAGTAATCCTTAGTTGTACTAGTGTTAAAATAGTAAATTCTAATTCAAACTAACACTATCTAAAGACATTGTAAAGTGTATAAAATCTTTATCGCTCATTATAGCAGAGGCCAAATTAAGTAAGGAGAAGGATGAGAATGGCTCTTGCTGGCTTGTTCAAGCTAGTGCAGATAATTTTTCTTCCTTTTACTGTAACCCAGAATCACTCTTCTATACTGCCCATTTACTGTTTCATCCCTAAAAACTAGATCAAAATAGTGCTATGTTGGTACTCTACAATAAAGTTAATTGCTGTCTTTGAATCTCATAACCTATAAAGGAGTCTACAACTGCTGCCCATCTAAAGAAACAAACTAAAGTGGAGATAAATCCAAAATAAAAATGCTACTTGTTGCTCAGTTCTCTGGATGGCCTTTTAAAACTCAAATACAGAATGAGGTATAGGAGAAAGGGCACAAGAAGGAGGTAACTGAAAGAGAGCTGCAGCCAGATGCACCCCATTCCTACTTCAGTGGTATCAGTGGTGGAATTCATTTTTTTTTTTTACTACTGGTTCTATGGGCATGGCTTGGTGGGCATGGCAGGGGCAGGATACTGTAAAATCTCCAGTCTGAGGTGGTATTTGCCGGGTCTCCGAATGACTCAAAATTTCCGCTACTGGTTCTCCAGAACTGGTCAGAGCCTGCTGAATACCTGTGGTATGGTAGGAGAAAGTTATTTCCAGACAGGTTTGCACATTAAAATAGGAAAACAAACCAGAGGAATCAGCTGATTGTTTTGTTTATGATGTCATTCATGGAAAATCAGGACAGCATCATTTAATAGGGAGCTAGAATAGAGCTAAACAGGTAGGAATCAGTAGAGAGACTCTGGAAAGAGTGGAGAAAAGATTATTAGGCAGCTGGAGGCTAAAACATGAAGAATGACATGTTTTGCTGTTTAGTGAAAAGAAGGACCAGGGATGACATGATAACAGTGTTCCAATATTTGAGAGGCTGCCATAAAGAAGAGAAGGTCAACCTATTTTCCAAAGGACAAGAAGCACTGGATAAAAACTAAGCAACTAATTGAGAGAGCTAAGAAGAAATTTCTTGACAGAACAATTAAGCAGTGGAAAGTCTTGCCTTCAGAAATTGTGGGTGCTCCATCACTGAAGAGATTGGACAGTTAATTGTTGAGAATGGTATAGGGCAGTGGTGGCTAACCTTTTTGGGCTCCTGTGCCAAAAATTGTGCACGTGCTTGCATGCTTGCACTCATGTGCCAGCACCCAGAAGGCAATGCGCCCCCTACGCATGCGCGTGTAATCCCCAACCAGCCACCCATGCCACCCCCTTACCTGCACTGAGCCTCACAGCTGATTTTCAGCTGGTTTGAGGCCTTTTTCAGCCTCCCAAAAGCTTGAGGAAGGCTTCTTCAGGCTTTGCAGGCCGAAAACTAGCCCCGTTTCATCACTTATGGTATTTTTGGAAAAAGAGGAAGTGACAAAACAGGGCTAGTTTTCAGTCTGCAAAACCTGCAGAAGCCTGCAGAAACTTTCCTCAAGTCTTTGGGAGGCCAAAAAAGGCCTCAAACCAGCCAAAAATCAGCAGTGAGACACGCGCATGCCCAGTGAGGTAAGTTTGGCTGCAGCTCGCATGCCAGCACAAATGGCTCTGCATGCCACCTGTGACATGCATGCCATAGGTTTGCCATCACAGGTATAGGGTCTCCTGCTTGTAGAGGAGTTGAACCACCGGTAGAAGCCCTCCAAGGTCTCTTCCAATTCTGTCATTCTGTTGTTCAGTAACATGAGTAGAACATTTCATGCCAGTATTGTTTTATGCTCACTTAATGATGGAAAAATTGTGCTTCAACTCAACAGAGTGGAAAGAGCCATAGGTCAGTTTTCCCCAAGCTGGTATTGGACAATAAATCCCACAATGCCAACAGTACAGTCTGTGGATAACCAGAGTTTTGTGTCAACAAATTTAGATAACAGCAGATTGGGGACAATTGCAGAGTTCCTTTTAATGTGATATATCAGCCTGACTGAGTCCTTAAATAAAGACAATGCATTTATCTTGGTAGCTTACTTTGACCTGAAGACACGCTGTGGCATTTAATTAATTCAGGTGAAAGAAGGATTAAACAAGATTTACACTATTTTTTAAAAAAAGTGTCAGAATGGAAACTGATGTGAAGAGTTAAATAGACGGGTATGAAAATTCAAAGCTTCCCATCAAGCACATCACAATTTAAATCCATAGCAAACCAGAATCTAGCATTTTTTAAACGGTTCTCAAATTTTCCATTATTTTTTTTTTTTTGCAGTCTTCAACCAATTGTTAAATCAATATTAAATTAAACCAAGGTGGGCTTTAAGCTTCAATAGGAGAAAGAAAGTTGTATTTTTCAGAACTATTTCATCTGATTTTAATTCTAAATGTACTCATTATATGCACTCATACAACCATGGAGAAATCCGTGCATTTATATCACAAGAGCTAAATTGAAAAGAGAGTTGTGTGGCCTGTCTCTGTGTGTTTATTGGTGGGAATGACTGACACATAGCCTCTCCCTAGAGAATTGAGTGAGGAGGGAAAGAATCATTTGGCAGCATAGTGGAAAGAGGAAGAAAATGGCAAATTCATTTTTCATTTGACTGATCTCTCCATGATTCAGTGTAATCTGAAGCTCGCAGTCGTGTTGTTTTCTACAGCACAATCCTTGTGCCTCTTCCTGTTTTATGCAGGAATATTTTCTCTTCTGCCATTAGAAATTAGTGGCTTAGCTATAATATGGCACAAATATACCACTCATTTGCAAAATATAAATTGCATTATTAGAGAAGAATATGGAAAAGAAAAAAGAAAAAAAAATAGATTTTCAAAGGTAGAACCATGCTGAAAGAGCCCCTTGAAGTTTTCTGTGATGTGGTGAAATTGGAAAAGACATTTTACCATGTGCCCAGTTTCAGCCTTGCCGTTTCCTCTCCAGATTTCACTTTTGCTTTACTATCACTGTGTCATCAACAAATATTGGTAGTCCATTTTGTGTTTCCCATATCATCTTCCAAGGAGGGCAATTTCAAATGATCAATAAGTAATGTGAATTATCTAATTTGTGGCTTACAAAATTTGTACAGTACTGTTTAACTAAGGAAAGTCAACCAAGGATGTACATTTGTTTGATTTTGTTGAGACATGTCCATTGTTTAAAAGAATAGCCCACAACTGGAGAAGTAAAGCCTGAATGTATTCAAGCTTGCATCATAAATAATTCACAGGCAATCTGATTTATATTAACTGTTTTACAAAAAAAAGTAGAAGCAGGTGGTTTTTCCTTTCAGAATTCAAATAGAGTCAGATAAGTTTAAGACATTATCTCTTGAAGATTATACACCTCTGTCTTCCCATGTTCCATGTCAGTGGTCGGATTCAAAAAAATTTTACTACCAGTTCTGTGGGCATGGCTTGGTGGGCATGGCTTGGTGGATGTGGCAGGGAAAGGATACTGTAAAATCTCCATTCCCTCTCCATCTCACTAACCTGCTTTCCAGCTCCTTCTCCTGTGCAGGGCAACAAAAGAAGACCCAGCCAATCAGCTGGGACTCAGGAGGCAGGGAATAGATGGAACTGCGGTCACTCAGAGGTAGTTTTTGCCGGTTCTCTGAACTACTCAAAATTTCTGCTACTGGTTCTCCAGAACTAGTCAGAATACCACCTCTGTTCCATGTAGAGCTTCAGCTCAATATCTTAAAAAGTCTGTTCCTTCTGAGGCTCTTGCCTCGGTTTCTTCTTTGGAAGGAACACTTGATTCCTCATATTTCCTAAGTTTTAAGTCCTGTAAGATAAATGCTGGCTTGACAGAATTATAATTCCCCCTCAGTAGCCAAAACCAAAAAGAAAAAGCATGAAAAAGAACATGGGTTTTCTCAGTTTCTCCCATCTAGTTGGAAGGCGACCATCAAGAGAAGTTTTCCACCAACCTTCTCCAGTTTTGTTTTTCTTCTTCCCTTTTGGGTGGAGAGCACCATGAAATCTTTAGCAGCTTCATCTGGAGCATTGTTTTTGCTCCCAGTTTCAACGAGAAAATCAACATGAGTGTAACTAATTATGGGTTGCCTTTTTAGGTTTTGGGGAGTAGAAATTGCTATTTTCATTCTCCAAAGCCTACAAAGAACTTTGAATGCAAAGTCTGATCAGTGTGTAAGTCTCCTGAACACTTTCTTCAATGATGTTTTCCTTTCATAAGTCTAGAGGCGGCCACAACTATAATATTTTTTGTAAATTTCTATCTTGCCCCTCCTCCCCCAAAATCTGATCACCACTTATTTTGATTGTCTTTCTGCCATTGAGAGTTTTATATCCCAAGGTTCTGTTTTGCTTTACTTTTGCTCTTTGTTGATGTTTTTAGAGGGTGATTATTCTGTGAATTTAAGCTTTTAAGGCTTTCCATTTGACCATTATTACTGTGCTGTGTACATTTTATTTGTTTGTCATGTTTATGTTGGGTAACATTTCAGATCCTTTTAACTTGAAAAAGCAGCTCATAAAAACAAAATAAGCATTATGCTGGCCAGTCTTCCATGACAAGCACAAAGGATATTTTTGCACATGTACTTATCTCTTCCTCTATTGCTGTTGCATCTTAGTCAACCATGGTAGCAATGGATTTGCTAAATCAGATGGGTCACTGATCAATTGCAGTTCAATCAACTGTGCTTAACTCTGGTCATTTCCACGTATCACTTTTATATCTTATCAAGATGTTTCAAGAAAGTTTATTTAGCATATGGCATATCATACATGGACTAGTAATATACAGGTAGTCCTTGACTTACAACAGTTCATTTAGTGACTGTTCAAAGTTGCAAAGGCACTGAAAAAAGTGACTTATGACCACTTTTCACACTTACAACCATTGCAGCACCCCCATGGACACATGAAGTGAGATGTGATGGTTTCAATGTCCTGGGGTCATTGTGAACAGCTTTTGTGAACTGACAAGTCAATGGGGAAGCCAGATTCACTAAACAACTGTGTTATTATCTTAACAACTACAATGATTCACTTAACAACTGTGGCAACACAGGTTGTAAAATGGGGCAAAATTCACTTAACAAATGTCTCATTGACAACCACAATTGAGTCCAAACTTTATGTTGCTAAGTCAAGGACTGTATGTATGTATGTATGTACATATGTATGGTAGGTATTCAGCTTTGTTCGGGTATTTTCCCATTATAGTTGTGCTTTTAAAGTTGTAGCAACGTTTTGGCAGAATCTCATCTGCCATCAGACCAACACAGTACAGAAGCCTGATGATGGCAGATGAGATTCTGCCGAAACATTGCTACAACTTTAAAAGCACAACTATAATGACGTAGGAAAATACCTGAACAAAGCTGAATACCATACATGTAAGTACCCACGAAAACTTAAGAATATATATAGATAGATGATAGATAGATAGATAGATAGATAGATAGATAGATAGATAGATAGATAGATAGATAGATAGATCGATCTTTGGTTGTTCGGGTTTTCTCCCGCGTAAGATTCGAAGTATCTAGGCAACGTTTCGATGAAGTCTCATTCATCATCTTCAGGCTTCTGTCTTCAGCTCTTGCTTCTCAGAGTGATGTGAGATTGCAGCTGCTTCTTCCTTTTAACTGCTAGTGGGGGTGGGACTTGATTGGGTGGGGGCTTGGCTGTGTTCTGATTGGGTGGGGGTGTGTTCTCATGTGGCTCTCATGGGTGTGGGTCTGGTGTCATTCTTCATGTTAGGTACTCGTCTCCTGCCTTCCAGCCATTTGGAAACCCGCCCTCATGAACAGACGAGTACCTAACATGAAGAAGGACACCAGACCCACACCCAGGAGAGCCACACAAGATGCCACCACCACACTTCCATGTAGAAAACAGACTCACACCCACTCAGAAGATGAGACACGACCATGGACCAGAAGCTGCACTGCAGCTGCATCACTACCCACTTCAAACCCCTCCGAGCCATACATGAAGCAAACCGACACCCACTATGAAGATGCAGCACGACCACGAACTCGAAGCCAAACAGCAAGATCACAACTCACCAGCTCAAATCCCCCAGCAACTAAGACTAACCTGAGCACAACCAAGCCCCCACCTGAACAGAACACGCCTCCAACCAATCAGAACACGGCTAACCCCCAACCAATCAGAACACAGCCAAACCCCTACCAATGAGAACACACCCCCACCCAATCAGAACACAGCCAAGCCCCCACCCAATCAAGTCCCACCCCCACTGGCAGTTAAAAGGAGGAAGCAGTTGCAATCTCACATTACTCTGAGAAGCACAGAGCCGGAGACAGAAGCCTGAAGATGATGAATGAGACTTCATCGAAACGTTGCCTAGACACTTCGAATCTTACGCGGGAGAAAACCCGAACAACCAAAGATCCACATATATATATATATATATAAACATTTCATTTAGATTAGTAGAAAAGATGGAGATATAGGGGGTTTATAAGCCATGTTTCTCCAATAAATGCAAGTAGGAAAAAAATAACAATAAACAAATGCTCTTACCAACATTGGCATTAATGTGCTTCATATAAAAACAAAAACAACAGTAGGAGAGTTGTAAGAGAATTACAGACTTAGATCAGTTATCCCTATCCAGAACTGTTCAATGACAAAGACAGGTAAAGATGCCTCACTTGCATACAAATGCATAGGTGACAGACTGTTCCTTAGTGAAATTCTGTTGGCCAAGAATATGAATGTGTCTTGTACAGGTCTTCCACCCATGACTATTAAAAGAAACCCATCTTGTTTGTGCTTGCAGAGTACAAGACAGCTTGTTTGAACCCTCTTGATTTCCTAGGAATCTACAGCTTGTTGTCCTGATGCTAGCTTGGGACTTATGTAAAGACTCTATCTATGCCCTTGGTTTCGTTTCCATTAGTCATATATCATGAAATAGAGTAGACCTTATTATTTTAAAACAGAAGAAAGAAAATAATGCTCATGCTCATTTACTGAACATAGAACCTATCTTGTAATTTTGGCACCACCGTTGAAGTCATGTTTCTGTCCACTATATAACCTTTAAAAACAATGGGATAATGGCAAGGAATTCAATACTCATCTCAGGTCAGAACTTATCATAGAGAAGAAAGTAATCTTAAAGAAAAGTCCCTTGTTCCTAAACTACTTTCAAAGGTGTGTTCTGTACCAGACCAGAAATCAATATGCAACCAATGTAGCTGAAAGAAGGCAATATTTTAAATCCGCAGTAAAGGGCTACATTTAGAAATATCAGTTTATTGTTGCAAGAGGCTCACATACAGTACATGATCATAATTAGGAGACCAAAACCCCAATTTTAGTCACTGCCTGAAATCATAGCATCCCCATACAGATCAATCAAGGTATAACTACCTAAACAAAATCAGACAAATATTACAAGGGCCTCTACTCATCCTGAAAAATAAAAACACACAAATATCAAGCTCATTCACTGCTCTTTTATAAATCCCAAATTCTGCTGATGGAAAAGTCTCCTCATTCTTTCTTCCCACGGCAGGAAGGAAAAACAGTGAAGAATATGCCCTTTTTCCCTCTACCCTTGTTTGTACATTTGGAAAAATGGTAGGCTTAAAAAGCACCCCCAAGCTGTACCTGCAAGAGAATGGTGCACATAATCCAAAACACATTGTCTAATCATATCCAGATGCATTAGAACTCCTAACCAATAGGGTCTTGTCTAAATTATTTAATTATTTTTTTTAGATCTATAAGGCTAGATTTTCTAAGATGCCAGATCTGGTGCTCTTATTCTAGAAAATCCTGCAGTCCATACAGCAAAGCTGCATACATGACCTGCAGTGATGAAATGCTACCGGTTCAGCCCGGTTTGACTGAACCGGTAGCAAAAAGGTAGTAAAAAAAACTCCGATGATCAGCTGAAAGGAGAAAGAAGACAAAAGTGTAGGATCAGCCCTCCCACTCGTCCCTGTGCTTTTCTGTTCTTTATCCTCTCAGCTGATTGGTGTAGCAGAGCCTCAGCTAGTGTTTAGAAAGCTGAACATGCGCAGTGCATAATCACCAAACCGGTAGGGAAACTGGTAGAATCCCACCACTGATGACCTGAGGATCTTTGAAAACAGGAGCTTTGGTGGAAATGGCGGGGGTTTTTTTGTGTGTGGAAATGTTTTTTCCCCTGACAAAGCAGAGTTTTCAGGTGGGAAAAAAATCTCCTAGTGGATATTCTCTATCCAATGAAAAATAGATAAAATGCCAGATTGCACGGCCTGCTTCATCAGATTTCTTATTTACTTAGTATAAAGTGCAAGAGCAGCCAGTTTCTATTTGTATTCTAATGGATGGCAAGGTAACCAGGCTTATAAATTGTACTTTGAATGGTTTGTTCTGTTTCCATAAAGCACACTTACCTGAGGTCCATTACCAACAGCACATTGATAAAAGTAATGATGTTCTTCTGAGGCTGCAGCTAAGTGCAATATCATGATCATAATACATGAGTTGACAGAACAAAACTTGAATGCAAAGTAAATCCATGTTGGTTTTATTTAATTTTTACATCCAGCTCTTCCAGCTTTTAGCATTTTACGTAGAATAGAAATGTATTTCCTGGTACTATTGTGTTTACTCTTAAGAGTAATAATTGTCTAGGAGGTGGCAAAGAGAAGTGTTCAAAGGGAAAGGAAGAGTTATGTTATGTTGATTCTTTACCCAGTTTCATGCTCTCTCTCCTCATCTCTTTATATCTTTATTCTTCTTTCTCCTGTTATTCAATTATTGTATGATAAAGGCTGCAAAACTAAAATCACACATGCACATAAAACTCTTTAGATTCTCTAAAACAGAGGTCTCCAACCTTAGCAATTTTAAGATTTGTGGACTTCAACTCCCAGAATTCCTCAGCCAGCAAAGGAGTTCTGGGAGTTGAAGTCCACAAGTCTTAAAGTTGTCAAGGTTGGAGACCTCTGCTCTAAAAGACAATATAGCATATATGCTATAATGAAAAAAGCGTATGCATTATTCTCTAAATTAAACATTACTGAGGTAGAAATTACTGATAGATTTTAGAAAAGGAAAATACCAATAATTTATCTTAATAGTGCTGTGGTAGCAGAGACTTAAGTGGGGGGAAGTGATGAGGCACCACAACATTGGATGTACAGAATCAGTTTTCATAAAGATTGCAAACAAACTGTCTTGAATTTTTTTATAAAGAAGGACTGGAGATGTTACTATAAAAATATTAATTTACTAAATCCAAGTATACCTTCCTTTTCCTCTAAAACAAGTCTAACTTCTAGAGAAAAGTTTGCATTGTTGTATTCTTGGAATCATTTATAAGTTGAATTTTTACCACATTGAAAAATAGGCATATGAATTCTCTGCTGCTTTTTTTTTTCTTGTGTGATACCTTTGTGCTAAATTACTATTGATATTTATCAATGTATGATTCTTTAAACAATCACTTAAACTTATAAAAGGAAAGATTCTGTGTCCCAAAGAATTCATAAGTCATTGTGAAGACCTGGGGCGTGGCACAAAGGCAACGCAGTCAAATAAGCAAGAAGAGTCCCTTTATTATCTCCAACTTTGCCCCCAGTGTCCAGGTTACCTTCGGCTGGAGAAAAACTCTCCCAGGAACAGCCTTTAAGTGGAGGAAATTCAGTCCAAAAACAAAGTACATACAAATTGTAATTAAAAATCCAAACAAACCACGCTGCAGTAATTAACTTGACAGGGCAGGAGAAGGAATGGCAGACTTGAAAGCACAGCCAAACACACACAATTGGGAAGACATCAGGAATCCAGATAAACCTCGATGATGCCAGATAATTCACAATTTGCTTCCAATAGTTTGTTGTGCGCACCTTCCCTTTTTAAACACTGTGTTTCCAGCTGTAGCTAATGAAGGGAATCAGGGCCCTTTCCTCCCCCTTAGGCCATGAAACTCATGTTGCTCCCTTCTCCGTTCCTCCTTGTGCCCTAGGGTGAAGAGGGGGTGGGCCTGGGTCTTCCTCTGAATTCCCTCTGCCTTGCTCTACCTCTCCCCTGCTCTGCCCAGTGGGACTTTGCCCTTCCCCAGTTTCTTCCACAGCCAACAGAGCCACACTCCCACTCCCGCTCCCAGTCAGTTGCTTGGCCTGCCCCTCCAAATCAGATTCTGACAAGGGCATGACAGTCATATTGCATCAATCAGAACAAAAGATTGTTCTAAAGAAATGCAATTATAATATATTTATTTATTTGATTAAAATTATATATCATCCCTTTCAACAATAGAACAACTCTGGGGGGCTTTCAAATGATAAAAAATATCAAAACAATAAAATTAAGAAGAGTCGCATAAAAGAATGGTATCAACTTGCTTTACTCACAAAAAGCTATCTATCCATCTATCCACACAGGCACAAAACTCAATCACATGTGCATCTATTAATGTGCTGCAACCACGTTTAATCAAATTTGTCTATCATACACCCTGGTGTATTTCACTCTATTCTTCTGAGGCTTATCAGGTAACCTCTACAATGATGTAGAACTATTTCTATCCTTAATTGTTGTGACATATGGTCTTTGTATTGCCTGTAGTACAGCAAGCATGAGGTACCAGTTGCTTTTCAAAGGTATGTATTATCCTTCCTGAAGACTATTATGATTTGGTTAATGATCAACCTGAAGAGCAGTGAACTTTGGATTCTACCAAAGACTTGACAGAATTGGTCATAATCACAGCAGCTATCTTGGATTGTTAATGAGACCTGCAAAAGACATATGGGTGGAAAACTCCCCTGGGGCTGCTGTAGTAACTTAGTACAGAATGCAGATAAGGGCTTCCAACAAGGTTGTTTTGAAATCTTTAGGTTTTTGTGAAATCTTTTTACTTAATTAGTTTTCAGTTGTGTGGTTAATTTCTTTCATCTTCATTTCTACAGTAACAGAACAAACTCTGACAGCATTTTGGACATCAAATGAGACAGAAAGTCAAATATTTTCCAAGGCAAAGGGCAGGTATGAAAAAAACCTGGTTAAAGAAAGGTCCAACCTTTCCTACAAAGTCATTGTCCATTCCAGGAAGAGATAGTGATGTAGGAATCTCAGACTGTTTGCATTATTTAGACAACAGTTTGGATTTTCAGACATCCTCTGCATATTACTGCTTTCTCTCCATTGAAAACTGGCTCCTAAAAGTAGGGCTGTTCCATGTGTAGAGCTAATTGAAAAAAAAAATACAGCCATGCTACCCCCTAATGTTGGGTTCCAGATGTTTATCTGGAACAGAGCAGAGATGGTCCTAGAAAGCTGTCAACGATCACTGGTATAGCATGGCACACTTTCAGTGGACCACCATATTCTATATATGGGTAGAATGGATGCAAGTAGGTATGTTAATGTCTACTTTGCCACTCTGGCTTCAGTCATTCTGTCCTTCATCTTCTTATACCATATCCTCCACACTTCCTGAAGTTAGGAGCATGATGATACACACTCAGGAATATAATTTTAACACTAATCAGTTATAAGCAATTCACTGTGGCTTCTGCTTTGCTGCTTCTACAATAGCAGAATTGGTGCCCTATCTGTTAGAAGTTACTCTCTTTCCAAAGAAGCACTACCTCATCCTGCCTTTCTTCCAACTCGGAATAGAATCTTAGTTCTTTCTCATGTTGGGTACTAGTTGCACTCAAGGCAGCAAGTACTCTTCAAACTTATAATTGAGCTTCTGCCTAGAGTTGCTACAGAAGGATGTTCCTCTGGATGCAGCTTCCTGATGTGCTGTCATGAGCAATATTGGCTAGCAAAGTAGACCTTTAATGCTGACAGATGGTAGGTGTATCCCAAAACTAGGAAGGGCACAATGTATAACAGAATTCTGCCAGTTATTCAGGTTTCAGTCCACAAAACATATGGAGTTCAGGACTGTTTACACAATGCAGTGATCTGCTGATAAATTTACAGAAGGCTCCATGTTTCATTTCACAACTCCCCGATGAATGCAACAAACACTCACATTCTTACTCTGTAAGCTATAGGCTTCTGTGATGGTGGCAGAATGTAAGTTTTATTAATAAACTAAATTTAGCAGCCACCTCCCAAAAAATCTTGCTAAGCCCTTAATGGCTGTTCGTTACCAAGAAATGTAGATTCTGAATGAGTCTTATTAATAGATTTATTGCAAGGAAAAGAGATTAGGTTACAGAACTCTGGAAACTGGCTAAATGCACTTGAAGCCACTTTATTAGTGAGTAAGTTATAGTGAGGCTTTCTTGACATTTTCGGTCATCTTCCCAACAGCTTCTTGACACAGGGGAGAAGTTGCTCCCTATTTCCTGATAAAAGTGAAGGAATCTACAGTCTATTCTGCTCCTGCAATAATTTGCAAAAAAAAAAAAAAAAAATCCATTCCTATTCCCAAAGAATTCCATTTGTCCTTTTGGTTCTTCTTGGAACACTTTGTAATTCTATCAACCACAGCAAAAATTGTGTCTGGAAGAAAGGCAAAACTGCTACTTTCAAAGATATCTCAGCTGTGAGCTGGCGGGGAGAATCAATGCAGTAACATCATGAGGGCATGTCATAGAAAAATAGTTCCTGGGTATATTTGTGATACAGTTGGAGAGAGAATGAGTCCAGTGAAAGCAAAACACAAAGTTTGCACATCCGTTGGCCAGCCTGCAACTAAATAAATGCAATAAGATCACCCAGTCATTAGGATTTTCCTGAAATTCTCTTCTCCTTTGAAAAAAGTCGAAAGTAAACTATTTTTCATCAAAGTGAATGAAAATTGGCAGGAATAAATGCACGAGGTTGCCCCTGTCTGGCACTAGTTCAAAGGCCCATGTTCAGCACAAAGCCATTTTAAGTAGGGAAGTTGTACGAAATGGGGAAGGGAGCAGTGTTAAGCCCTCACTGCCCCTTTCTGTACTGGCTCTTTTAACACATATTCACCTAATTGAATGGGGCTAGAACTACATTGCTTTTTTTTTTTAATAGAGTGGGACTATACATCTCTTTGAAATGTAAACACCTTCAGGAATAAATCGATAGGCCAAAGCAATCTGTAAATCTTTTCTACCAACTCTCAATTCTTTTACATTTATCTTTCTTCCATCCCAAAATCTGTTTTAGCTAATGCAAAAATAGCTAGAGAGTCAGATGCAGAAGTGAACTAGTTAAACACTTTTCTTAGGACTATTATATTCTATTGAATATAAATAGCAATGAAGTAATTAAAAATAGGTTTTGGTAAAGAATTTGAAGGGCAACTAGTAATTCTCCAACTTGAGTAAAAACAGAATAGGCAGTTGAGCGCAGGGAACAGTCAATAAAGGAGAAGTCTTGGGAAAAGAAATCTCAGGCTTCTGTTAATTTTATTTATTTAGCTTAAGTTAGACTTTATTTCATCACAATCTGGCAATTCTCAGTTGTGTGCGTGTGTGTATATACATAAGCCTGGGACTATGAAGAATTTTTCCCTGAATAATGTACTAGGTTAGCCTGATTCTTTGAGGAGGTGGTCCTGAATATACCCAGTTGCCAATCATTAGTGGATTTTATATAATAAAAACAGTTATTCTATAACTGTTATTTTATTATGAAAGGAACACAAATGACAACCAGTACAAGCACAGTAGTATTGGGAGGGGGTGTATACGCACATGTGTGTGTGCACACACACATATACACACAGAGGCTTGTATGCCAATTATACATAGGTCACAGCATTCTGGACTAGTTGTAGCTTCTGTACAGTCTTTAAAGGCAGTCCCATGTAAAATGTATTGAAGTAGTTTAATATGGAGGTAGTGGGGTTACTCTAATCTGCTCTTCCTGCACCGGATAAGTCTGCAAGTGATGCATCAATTAAAGCTGGTCAAAGGTTTCTCTAGCCACAGCTTCTATCTGCTGCTTAAACAGGTTCCTAGAAGGACTCACAAATCATGGACCTGCTTCTACACAGGCATGGTTTGGCATCAACAGAGAACCCCAATGTACACAGCAATTGCAATTTGCTTGGGTTCCGGTTCAGCCTTTTATCTCCCTTCCAAATCCAGATCCGGATCCAGATCAATACTTCATACCAATAAAACAGATCCTTATTCATGTCTTCTGTTAGTAAGTGATTGACTATGGTTGGAGATACTTAATTGGATATCATCACCCTGTTAAGGATGATGATGATGATGATGCCACATGCCATCAGATGACCATTCCTGGAAGTTACATGCAGATGTTAAAGAGAATTGAGTAGAATGAGTCAACTGCCAGTAGGTGTTGTGATAGGACTACAATTTTTGTATGTTTCTACTACCAGTTTAAAGATCTTCTGCTTCAGCTGTCAAAATAATCTGACTACTTTTGGATATTGTGCACTTTGATGGAGAGGGGATGATATTTGTCATACTATACCAGTTCTCCAAATCTTTGAGCTTATCCTCCAACCACAATGCTCTGTCTTTTTATCCGAATTTTTGCTAAAAATAATACTAATAAACTGATTCAGTTTTTGGCAATACCTTTCTTTATTGTATATGTGCAGTATTTGCATTCTAAAATTGGGCAAGAGTTTGAAGGGAAGAACTCTAACCTTGACATGGGGGAAAGATCTCTAGAATGCTGAGTGCCTAAATAAAACGGAGGGAAAATAACAATTAACTGTGGCCTGTTTTTCTATATATTGAAGAATGTATGCCAGGAGTGGGTCCTTATTATTAGACCTTGAATTCATTCAAGATCTCCTCATTTGAACAAAGAATACTCCCTGGAGTAAAATATTTCCAAAGGAGTAGAGCGCCAGTACCATATGAGGCAGAAATGCATAGAGTAGTATATGTTTTTTTCCAAGGGACCAGAAAAAAAGATTTATTTTGTGACCAGGAATGTGAAATTGACATTACTCAGCCTCTGTTTCTAAGTCTTCCTGATGAAGAAAAAGAGCAATTCATTTATGCATATACTAAATTATTCCATTCCCAGATAGTAGAGACAATCACTGAAAACAGTAAGTCTATTTTTAAACATCTCTATTAAAATATAATAGAATCCAATGAAGCTGCAAAAAATGGGACAAGTAAAAGTCTCAATCCTCTTTCAATTTAAAGATTCCAAGCATAATTTTTATGACTGCATTGAAGCAATCTATAAAGTGTGTCATGCATCAAGGGAGAAGGGAAAATTACAAAATTGCATTGAAAAAGTATTGCTGAAAATGGGAAGAATGAAATAGAAGGCAGAAGAACTTGCCAGGTTTAAGGGAGCCATCAAGAGATTTATTTGGAAGGGGAAGATTAACCTTAATTTTTGTTGGTGTTGGATAAGTAAACTATCATCCCCACTTGTTGCATGTGGTCACTGCTCTACCATATTTAAACAGTGGTTGCAGTGATTTTCATTTTTAGCTGCCAATCTGATGTTTGTTCATTGGTTACTGTGGTAGCGAAGGGTGCAGAGCTGTTGGCTATTGATGCATTCTATATACTGAAGATAAATATTCAATAATATTCTCCCTGCTTCCTTGCTTGCCTATCAGCTCTCATTGCAATAGCAATGGCTTTGCTTGTAGGAATCTGTATAGGACATGTAGAATGCTTAAAATCTGAAAACAAAGTTATAGTTAAATGCTAAAACCTCTAAAAATATTAAGGTTTTAAACCCACTCCCAAGGTATAAAAAGAAGGGGGCAGATTCAAATTCAACAGCACATTATTCCACAATATGGATACCAACCTCACAAAAAAGTACAGGAGTTGGTGTTAAACCATCCAGCTGTTGCATTGAGATCATTAGGTAGATTGTAGAGGTTTTGCAGATAATTTAGGCCTAAATCCTTTTAGGCTTCATACATTAATATGAACATTTTAAATTAAGCCTTGGGAAACTCCACCTGCTGAAAAGATGTGCTGATTATCTCATAAATTATTCTCAGAGTGAAAACGTTAACAGCCCTTATAAGCCAAGCCAATACAGGATTTAAAGGGCAAATAATAGCAGGAACAACTCCAAGGCCCTACTTCTTTAGGAGAAAAGCTGATTCAATCACACATACACCATGGTGTGATTCAAACACACACAATTGCATGGTGTCCTGGATACCTAATACATATTTTGATACGAAGTTCAGTGTGAATCTGAGTGAATTTATTTGTGAAGAACCATGCAAGTTGCTTACAGCAAAGCTCAAATGTTACTAAGATGCCAATGGGCCACATCATCTTCCCAACAATTGCAAAAGATGTTGATTGGTTAATTCTCTATACTACTCTCTGAGGGAGGTGGGCAGTTTCTAAATGTGATAGATAACTAAATAAAAATAAATTCATTTTCCTCTTCTCTCCAATAGCAACAGCATGTGATTTATGATGGTATTGATACTGTGTCCAATGGAATCATTCATAAATTTCTGCCACAGTTATGCAAGTCATCTTGGTCTTATGTTTTATCAGCCACGATACATGGAGCATACAAAACACATGGAGCATGATGGCTCTGAAAAAGGCAGAGAACAATTATCATGTGCCCACAAGGTTCTGTTATTATTCCATATCTCTACTAGATCACTGATAGGTCAATCATTTGGCTCTAATAAAGCATCCATCGGGTCTGCCTGGCTAATCAGTTCCATTAGCCCTCGACATAATCAGATTCCCCACCTCACTCCCTGCTGCAGTAAGTAAGTTGCTACATAGCACAACTCTAAGTATTCACTTGCTTCCTTATTCCACCCACCTTTTCACTGATTCAATGCAATCTTCATTCTGTCCACAAGTTACGAGACTCTAGGCTTTGTTCCTATTCTTGTAACAATAGCACCATTGCACTCCAGTAAGGCTTTGACATCACACAGGCGCACACACACACACACACGTGCGCGCGCACACACACACCTATAGTTTTGGAATTACTGTTGTCATGACAGCAGATTTATGTTTCAGAGCACAAAGAAGGAAAAGTACAACTGTCGCTCTATATGGCATGCCACCTTGCCAATTTCCACTTCTTCTCCAGCTACCTTAAATGATAAAGCATCTCACCAGAATATCTGTTGACTTTTTTTTTCATTTTTCCATTCCATCTACCCTCTCATCTCTAGGAGAGACTTGACAATTAAAAATTAAATTGTCTTTTATTACTTTTGAAATATGAACATATAATCCATTTCTGAGAAAGTTCTGCTTTCTTCTCAGCTACCTTGTTCTGAATAGAGAAATGGTGGTGCTTTATACTTCGTATTAAGGCTAATTTCAAAAGGTTAAAAACTAGGGAAAAGGCTAGAAGCTGGGAGAAAATTCATTGTGACCTGAATGTAGCCAAGAAATGGGTTTCTAACTATGATTTTATTGGTTCATGATAATAAAAAAGAGGCATATGCCACTTTTGATATAAAGAACACAAGTAAAAAAGAAAAATAGAGGAGATATGCTTTCAAAGCTAAGACAAAGTCCTGAATTATAAATAAGAAAATATATTCACTGCAGATAAAGCTACTGCAGTTTGGAACTTCATGGAGTTCTGTATGTCTACATGTGGAATTCTTACATGCCTCAAATTTATTAATCTGCCAATAAAAGCCAGATTGCAAACTGGTTTTTCTCACCATAACTGCAGCTTATTGCAGGAGATCTACATCTATTCTTGTTATGAAAGACAAGGGATGAAATTAAAACTTATAGGAATCAAAGGAGGAATAAGCAATTTTATGCAGACCACAGAAAAGGAATAATCAACCAAAGAAAATAAATGCAGGAAATAAGGAAAATAAATGAGACATAATTAAAGCTAGTTTACAATTATACCATTCGTGTATTTGTTCATCCTTGCTTCCATCATATGCACACACTATTTTTTGTTCTTCATACTCTACTTCTCTCCTTTCTGCTTCTGAAGATCTCATCAACTGCACCCAATCATCATTTCCTTCACCTCCTCATTAATTTCAGCCCACTCATTCCTCCTTTACATGTTTGCTTAACAATATGATTCTCATTCATTCTATTTGTCCAAATCATCTGAATTTTTTCATACCACTCACTCATTTTTGTAATCAATCCACATTCACTCAACACTCATTCATTCTTAATCCCCTCTCTTCTTGCTTTACTACATACACTTCTTAAAGATCACAGTCCCACTTCAACTTTCATTTCTCAGGAGATGCCCAATTCACACTTCCAGATACAAGATGGGCAGAAGTACCCTCTTACACACAAGCAATTTTTTTTCACAAACATTTCACTCCTCCACAATACATGAGAGGCTCCCACCCACCTTTTTGCCAGCATTTCCAAGTCTTAAAGTTTGTCCATTAACAAGCATTCTATACAAGTTCATGATATTTGCTGCAACTTTTGTGTAACATACCAAATTTGCTAAAGAGGAATAGGCTACAAATTTAAGGGCAACAAAACTATAGAATAGCATGTGCCTTCCTTTAGCTGAAGAAATGACTTCCTGGAATCTCCTGTGTTTCTGACCTTTGACAATGAGAATAGCTTGAAGTCTAATCTGAACACCTCTTTTTTCCTCTTTGGTTTCCAAGCAAAATAAAATTCATAGCTTCCTTGGAGCAGAGAGTATCATATTCACCCCTTTCTAGCCTTTACTCTTTCCCTTTCTTTTCCTAAAGACTGAAAATTCCTTAGGGTAGACATCCATCATTGGGTATTAAAATATCCCTATCTGTCCTGGCACTATTGTACTACATAAACAATCATTATTTTGAGGTTAATGTAAGGAAGTTTCTTAAGTTACTTACCTGCCTGACAACAGGACAGAATTTTGGGGTATCTTAAGAAGATTTATTTATTTAGTGTATGGCAAATATATGGACTTGTAGTAGTTCAAATGTTAACATCCAGTCCACCCAGCCATTCAAAGACAGGGTGTCTATGTTGAAAAAAAATCAGACATTAGGCCGGTGCAAGGCCTTGATGAACATTCAGACACAATGCGTTGGCTATTTTGTCAAGGAGCACCACAGTCACACTGTGGGGTAGATAGAATTAGAATTAGAATTCTTTTATTGGCCAAGTGTGATTGGATACACAAGGAATTTGTCTTGGTGCAAATGCTCTCTGTATACATAACAGAAAAGATACATTTGTCAAGAGTCAAGAATCATAAGATTCAACACTTAATAACAGTCACAGGGTATAATAAGCAATCAAATCAAACTAGTGTCTTTTTGAGGGAAGGAGTTAAAACAGTTTATGTCCAGGATGTGAGGGGGTCTGTAAATATTTTCACAGCCCTCTGTATACAGGTCCTTGACTGAAGGCAGGTTGGTAGTAATTGTTTTTTCTGCAGTCCTAATTACTCTTTGAAGTCTGTGTCTGTCCTGTTGGGTTGCAGAACCAAACCAGACAGTTATAGAGGTGCAGATGATAGACTCAATAATTCTTCTGTAGAACTGTATCGTCAGCTCCTTGGCAGTTTGAGCTTTCTGAGTTGGCACAGAAAGAACATTCTTTGTTGTGCTTTTTTGATAACGTTTTTGATGTTAGGTGTCCATTTTAGGTCCTGTGATATAATAGAACCTAGAAATGTGAAGGTCTCTACTGTTGATACTGTGTTGTCTACTATTGTAAGAGGTCGTGGTATGGGAGGGTTTCTTCTAAAGTCTACCACCATTTCTATGGTTTTGAGTGTGTTCAGTTCCAGATTGTTCCGGTTACACCACGAGGCAAGTTGTACAACCTCCTGTCTGTATGCGGATTCATCATTGTTTCGAATGAGACCAATCACTATTGTGCCATCTGCAAACTTCAGTATTTTAACAGATGGATCATTTGAGATGCAGTCATTGGTAGGGAGAAGAGAAGTGGAGAAAGGGGGCCCTGCGCAGTGGAGGGCCCTGCGCTAATTGCACAAGTATCAGATATGATTCCGCCTACCTTCACCCGCTGCTTCCTGTCTGTTAGGAAGCTTATGATCCACTTACAAGTGTGTTTAGGTACCGCCAGCTGGTTTAATTTAGTTAGAAAATGTCTGGAATGATGATATTGAATGCTGAACTGAAGTCTACAAAGAGGACCCTTGCATAGGTATTTGGAGATTCAAGGTGTTGTAGGATGTAGTGCAGAGCCATATTAACAGCATCATCTGTCAATCTATTTGCTCGATATGCAAACTGCATAGGATCTAATAGCAGATCTGTGATGGTTTTCAAAGATTTTCATAACTACCGATGTTAGAGCAACTGGTCTGTAGTCATTCAGTTCCTTGATGGAGGGCTTCTTTGGCACTGGGATGATAGTAGACCACTTGAAGCAAGAAGGAACATAGCACATCTCTAGTGATTTATTGAAAATTCGGGTGAAGATGGGGGCCAATTGGTCAGCACAGACTTTTAAGCAAGAAGGAATTATCTTGTCTGGCCCTGGTGCTTTTCCTGGCTTTTGTCTGTGTAATAGATCTTGTACTTCTTTTTCTGTGATCACCAGAGGTTGTGAACCCAATTGGTTGGGGTCAGTTGTAGAAGGTTTGGCTGTTGTTGGTGTGTTTGAGATGGGGGTTGTGGAGATAGATGGCTGTAGTTTCCTTTCAAACCTGCAGTAAAACACATTCAGGTCATCTACTAGTTGTTGATTTCCTTCTGCCTGGGAAGGAGGTTTGCTGTAGCCAGTGAGGTGAAGTGAAGACCCCACTTAAACAATGAGTCCTGGCGGGCACCATGTTGAGTACGGATCCTGTTCAGAGTTGACCAATGCTAGTGAGGAAGGTCAAAACCTGGCATCTTTTGTGTAGGGTCATCTATGTAACTACCTGTATATGGGCTTTCAGCAGCCCATTTGGCTTTCCACTGTGTGTTGATGTCAAAGTTGTTGAGCGAGTGCCAGAGAGAGCTACCTGGATTTAAGCCTGCCAATTGATAGATGAGGAAGATCAGTGTGCGCAGGAAGAAGTGGGATTCTTGTATTCCTTCACTGAGGCTTCCTGCCTTCATAGGGCTGGTGGTGCTATGTGGTTCAAGAAGGGGAGCCAACAAGTAGGATTAGATTTTATGCAACTATTTATGATCCTCATTGTATTATTTAGTATTTAGTTTTGTATTATTATTTAAACAGGGGCACAGTATTCAGCTGTGGAGTAGAGCGATCCTAGTGCTGAGAGTAGAGGCTCAGGTTCCCCATCTAGAATAAATTATTAAGAAGAAATTATGAATTTTGAAGGGAATGTGTCTCTTTTCTGTGGGAAAATCCCTGTCAAACACAATATAATGCAAATGTTAATTCTTTCAACAATAAATATGAACCATTCTCAGAATCATGACTTTAATAAAGATCAGAATGTTTAGGGGCCATTATTCTTTAGCTTTGTGGGAGAGAGATAAAGGGCCTTTCCTCCTAAGAGCCCCACATGGTTAATGGAGTACAATATAATAGGTTACATTGTTGAAGATTCGTGGACCAAGAAGTTTGCATTCGTCCAATCATTTATTTTTGACCTTCATTTCAATGTAAAATGAAAAAAAGAAATCCATTTCCAGATTCCCTGTGGATGAACTGAAATACTTCCTTAATTGGAAAAAAACTTTTGCCCACTTACACTCAAACACAGTATAAATATGTCTTGTTATTACATTTTTCTACTTTGTCCCTTTGATATTGCCCTTCATTTCATCTTCAATCTATGGTAAGGCAACCTTAGGTCGTCCTTAGCTATTCTACAGTAATATCTTCCCCTTTAAGACATGTCACTTCAAGAAGCAGTTGCAAAGTGTGTAACATCTGATGTGTTTCACCACCCTTGTGCTGGTGGCAAAGTCAGGTGACCCATAGTGGGTGGAATCATTTCAAGTCAATGGAGGCCCATACCCGCTATTCTCATCTATGGTCACCATGACTCCTTATGTACATTTCCTAGCTGTCTCATTTTTGGGGGTGGGGGGGTTGGCTGTCCTGAAAGCACCCTTCCTCCATTTCTCTTCCTTGCTTTGCATTTATCTTGGTTCTGCCTCTCCTGGTAGCTTCTGAATAAAATTGGCATAGAAAGTCTCCCAGTGCATTCCAATCTCCAACTCTACTTATTTTTACTCCAGAGAAACCGAGCTAAGTTGGCAACTAGCTGCAGCATCCTTGGAAGCACAGTTCTTTACAGGGAATCCTGTTGATTCTCATAACTTACTATTTTTTTTAAATTTTATTTGGTTTGTCAATTGCCTACAAAATAATAGGTATAAGTAAAAACATAGTTATGAATACATGGATACATATAAGAAAAATAAAAGAAACAATAGGACAGGGATGGAAGGCATGTTGGTGTGCTTATGCATGCCTCCTACAGACCTCTTAGGAAAGGGGTGAGGTCAATAGTAGACAGTCTAAGGTTAAAGTTTTTGGGCTTTGGGGAAGAAACCACAGAGTCAGGTAGTATTCCAGACATTGACCACTCTGTTACTGAAGTCGTATCTCCTGCAATCAAGTTTGGTGCGGTTTATCTTGAGTCTGTATCTATTGTTTGCTCTTGTATATACTATACTTAGATCAGACTGAAGGTGGCGTAGTTCTAAGTTTTCTAGGTCTAGAATTTCAAGTCTGGTGGCTGATTGATCCAGACAACTGAACTACAGGGGATTAAATTTAACCTAAGATTGACCAGGTTATGAACAGGGTTAAGTTGACTCCACCGAATTGACAGAACACTTAAGCCTAATCATTGATTACAGATATGTAGTGTGCAGGGAGAGGATGATTACATTTCTCTTTTTCCACCCTCCATCACATTGATACCAGCAATGCACCTGTATGTGTATCGTGTGTGGTCAACAAGATATGGCTGTCCCTGTGAGTCACCACTGTTTCTCAAAGCACTTTGTACATTTTGGAGAAAGCTTCCCAAAGAGCAGGATGCAGGAGACTCCTGTTTGCTTGGTTTATTGATACCTGAGAATGAAAATTGCTCTGCTAGAAATTTAGTCTCCACACAGTGAGTTCCAATTGGCAGGGAAAATTAAAACGGGAGATGACAGCAGAATTACTGGATCCTTATTTACCTACCACTGTTTTCCCTGCAAAGGAAGCATCTTAAAGTAACAAAAAAAATTATGGAGAAATTTATGGATGGAACATGGATGTATGGTAAGGATTAAATACCACTTTATTTGCTACTTTTCCACTCAGAAATCAACATTGTAATCTCCTTGTTGAGTATACATATGCATGGACACCACCCAGAAACTTCTGCAGATGCTCAGGAATTATTTGCAGACTACTCCCACCCTAATTTTGCCCTTCAATCAAGTTGTAAAAGGATAAGCAGGTATTAAATATGGCACATTTGAATGCTGAATGAAATAAATTTGAATAAATTGAATAGCAATTTATTACTGAAGAAATCTTTTGTGCCCGTGCTTCCAAATCAAAGTCTTCATTTAAGCCTGAGGATGGAATATCACAAAAGAGAAGGTATTGCTGGTACCCCGTGTTCCTTCCTTTTCTCTTTCTTGCTATATCTTTCACCTTCTACTACTACTGCCTGTGGTGAGATGGTGGTAGTGATCTCATATCATACATAGTGAACATCGCCAGAAAAGTGGCATAGAGCAGAAACTTGAGGTTTCTTGCAATGTTTAGTTGGCCTTTTTTATAACTGTAACTCTATCGTCAATCTGTCTAGTTTTTCAGCTGTTTTCGACTTCCTTTTCATTCTGTTTCTTTCTCCCCACTTTTCTTCCACTTTTTAAAAGATCCTCTATTTTCTTTCTGCTACATATCTGTTTTTGTATCTTTCCTCACCTGTTCCTAGCCCTGCTACATACCCTTCCAACATTATCTTCCCACATCCTCATATTGGTCTTTTCATTTTGTTCAAAGCCCATAAGTGCGATAGAGTTGAATCATCCTTTGCCAAATGATGTTTAGTAATAGTCATATTAGAGCCTGACAGTGTCCAACAAGAGCTGCAAAGATATGTAAAAACTGGTATACTTCACCACTGTTATGTTAGAGCTGAAGTCAGGTAATCAAGAGTAGGTGGGACTGGAGCAGCTCTTATTGGCCACTTCAGACTGATGCAACAACAGTGAATGTATGGGAAAGAAAGCTATTTGAGATATTGTGTGATCTAAAAATTGTGTAACCAAATCCCAACATTATATTTGCAGAATTTCACCTCAATCAGCCTATATTTCTATTCCAGGAAGCCTCTGTTTCAGCACATTCTATGCTTGTTCATAACCCATTTCATCAGCAACCGGAGAGGTTGTCCTCTCTACTACGTTTTTTTAAATCTTCAGACTCTGGGCCAGGTGTAAACTTATCATGAAAAAACTTGAAGAAAAGTTAAATACATTTCTTCCCTTAAGTTTTGAACTGTTGTATTTCATCTTTTCATATTGTGAGCCATCCAGGGCATTTGGAGTTGGGTAGTGGCCTAAACTGAATGAATGAATGAATGACATTCATCCAAACTACAGATTTAGCTTTTATCAGGCCCACGTCTAAGCATTAGGAATACGATGTCAATTGAAATGCTTTCCTAAAAACCTGTGCTGAATGGTTTTGAGTAAAGGTATTTCTACTCCCAAAACTTCACTTTACTCCATAAGTGAGAAAAAAAAATATTTATTTTTATCATAGTATATGATACAGTGATAATATATATAATTTTATGACAAAAAATGCATTCCATTTCATTTCTAATAGATTAGCTTGCCAGTCCAGAAAACAAGTGGTCAGAGAGAGGCCCTTGGTAAGAAATTGTAAGTTTGTAAACAAATTGTGATAGTTTTATTTTTCAAGTAGGAGTAGGGCATGTTGAACACAAACTAGCCAATTTGGAAACTAGTTTATTGTCCTTTTCTTGTCTTTGCTCTTTCTGGTATTGAAGAATACTCTTTTTGTCAAGATGTATATATGCACATAGAAAAAATGTTAGACTGGACATGGAACTCAAGGTTGTTTTTATTGTTGTTTTCAAAATTCATCTTCATTCTGGAATGGGAGATTAAAAATATCAAGTGAAGACAATGAATCAAGGAAAGTTTTTTTTTTTTAATGAAAATGGTCTTATCCTTTCAAATGTTAAAATTTGTTTCTAAAATGGAAAGAATGAACTAACCTTAATTAAACTTCTGTCCTGCTGAAATATACCTCCAGGGAGACTCCTGCCTAATCAGGTCAACTATCAATACAACTGACTGTATTTATGTATATCCATAGACAGTGGCTTTCCTAGCTAATATGTTAAATAAGCTAAAGTCAAAACACTTTTGAAGAACAGTTTTTCTGTTTCTCCTAATCCCTAGTGTCAGAAATGCCTCTTTGTTTTGGTGAGCTAAAACTATGAACTTGAAGACCATTGTACCTACGTTCATAGACCAGAAGTCATTAGTATAATCTAGTGGTACACAGAGACACTTGTGATTGTGGCTTAAAGGACTGCAAATACTAGAAATTTTTCTTTCTGTTATCCTTCTGTTTCTCAACTTCAATGCACAGTGACCTGAAGTCTACTGGGAGGAGATTTGGGTCTCTCTACTATGCTATGAAGCTCAAACATGGACAGATTGCCACATTAACTGGATGAGGCTACAGAGCCCCATGCACTTGTAAATTTGTCATGCTCTAGCGGTCCAGTGCTACAACACATGACCTGAACAATGATTCTCCTTTCTGGAGAAAAGACCTATTAGTCCTTCCCAGAGAATACACCGATCAATGACAAGCTCAGGGTCTATCAGTCATATTACATAACAGATGTTAGGTGATGCTGATGTTGATCTGCAATAGGGAATTTGCCTTTATATCCACTCTGTCAGAATTGAATCTCTTGAGCATCTTGAGATGTCACCTCCTCTGAGATCTAGGTTATCACTTTTATTAGAATTCTGCTATTCACTGATTTGAGACAATTGCACAATAACAGCGAAGAGAATTACAGTTGCCAAGTAGAGGACTGCTGAACACTTGGTTCAGTTCAGGAATTCATTTTGGTATGAAGAATGGAATACTTTTTACACAAAGCTTCTCTCCTAGTTTTACTCGTTCTTGCTAAGCTGAACTACCATATTTAGGATACAAACATTTAAAAGCCACTTGATGGCAGCAAACAGTCCAGCTGAAGAAAAAAGTTGGAAATTGCTCCAGTACAATGCTTCATGCTGCCTTTTACCCTGAACTCTAAAATAGATCATAGTCATCCTTAGGGCTTTTTCATGCCCTAACCTAGAAGAATAATTAAAGTATAGATGGACAACTGTTGGCTTCAATTTCCCATATAGCTGTCATTGTTACCAACACTTACCAACAGTAACAATAATAACAAGCCTTTAAAACAAATGCAGAAAAAGCCAGAATTGAGAAGACAGCAACAGATAGCAAATGACACCTCTGCAAAGAAGCTGACAGTGGACCCACCTCATTGAGTTGCTGCAAGAAGCTCACACAGACTGACTACAAACAATTTCAAGACAAAGTAGCAACAATGGTGTATTGGAAGATCTGCAAGAAATACCACTTACGTGCAAGTAAGTACTGGTGGGACCACAAAATAAAGAAAGGGTTAGAAAATGAAAAAGCTAAAGTACTCTGAGACTTTGGAATTCAAACAGGGGGTGTCATGTGCCACATAACATCCCAGACATAAAAATTGATGATTAAAAAAGACAGAAAAGTCTGGATAGTAGATGTGGCAATACCTGAGTAGTATTCTGAAGAACAGAATAGAATACAAAGAACTGGAGAAGTTAGCAAAATACAAAGACCTGCAAATAGAAGTAGAATGACTGATAATATCAATAGTGAAAAGTGTCTTGGGTGCAATCCAAAAATATCTGGAACATCACTTGAACATCATCAGTACTAGTAAAATCACCACCATTGCAAAAGGCAGCTTTACTTGGAACTGCTTGCATCCTGCAAATATACCTTTAATATTATTAAACAACCATTTCTGCCTATCTCAAGGACTCAGTTGGTGGATAAAAATGCCAAATCCAGTGTAAACATCTAGCTGACTGTGTGACTAACCATGATAATTTATTAAACTTATATGCTGCCTGATTCTTTGATTCTCAACTCTGGGTGGCTCACAACAATCAGAAATTACAATAAAATTGATTAAAAAATTAAAGATGGAAAGCCTCACTCTCCCTTGTTGAAGGCCTAAGTCTTCACAGTTCTTCCTAACAATAGGAGAATGGAGGGGGGCATCCAAATCTTGGTGGCAACTTTGTTCCTCCTGGCTGGCAGTGCTAAGTATTATTAGGTAGACCGGGTTAGGAAATCAACTCACGGGAACACAAAACTACTTTTAATGAAATGGAGTATAATAATAGAATATGATTGTGCTGTACCACCGTATAGTTTAGTGAATCAGGATTGAGCCTATCTAGTGTGCTTCCAAATGTTATATCATTTCTCATTTCTCTGGACTTAAATAACATGTTTCAGCCCCTTTTGCCTAGGTAATTTTACCTATCTCCATCAAGGTCACCTTCCTAATTCTCTACAAGTCCCCCTTTTGCAGCCCACAGAAGCCTGTCAGATTATGATTGCTAAAAAATGGTGGCATTCATGCCATTTTGAGAGAGAAACGGGTAAAGACTGCAATGTAATTCCTAAAACAGGCCTTACAGATAAAATAGAAAGAAATCTCACTGCCGCCTCATGTTGTATCCCTCAGCCTTCCCTAAAAAATGTTAAGTGCAACCTTTAGCCCTCAAAATGTCATCCACCCCTGCATTAAACACTACACCAAATGAATGAAGTGGCCACCGCCAGGAAATCCAAGATTAGCTAGACCCCGTTTTGCTTTATGTTCCTGCCTTTTATTTGATGCTGCTCATGTGCCAGCCTGTTTGTGTGGTGATTGATGATCCCCCTCCTGCTGCTGCTGCTGTCAGGGATCTGTAATTTAATTAATGGGCTCTACTGTGTACGTAACATAATTCCTTCAGCACTTACACACCCAGGGAAGATGCAAGGGCTACAGCTGCAAATGACACCTGCGTGAGGGATGGAGCTGTAAGGAACTCTTTTCTCTCACCTGCCTGGCAGCACCTGCCCATTCCCTGCTTTGGGCCAAATTAGTCTTCGCCGATTTATCTTTTCATTTCAAAAAAGAAAGAATGGAGGAAAATGAAGCCTAGAGACGGGACAAAGGATACATTTTTTTTTTTTTGGATAGGGCTGCTTTCAATCATATAAATTAGATATTATTCCAAGCTTCCAATGTCTTTGATCATATCCTGGCCACTCCGCCTATGAAACTGATCTGGAAATCCCCGGAGAGTAACCATAATATTATGTGATGGCTAGGTGACTCCCTTCTTTTCACACACAGACAAATTCCCTGGAGGAGGATGCTACAAGGAGTACAATCAGATCAGTGGTGGGATTCAATTTTTTTTTTACTGCCAGTTCTGTGGGGGCAGCTTGGTGGGCATGGCAGGGGAAGGATATTGTAAAATCTCCAGTCAGAGGTGATATTTGCTGGTTCTCCAAACTACTCAAAATTTCTGCTACTGGTTTTCAGAACCTGCTGAATACCACCTCTGGATCAGATGGAACCAGGGAGAGGTGGTCTCTCAATTAAACATCCCATGCCATGTAGGGCTTTAAAAGTCAAACCCAGTACCTTGAACTGGACATGGAAACAGGTAACCAAAGCTGCTCACTGAACAGAGGTGCAATATGTGTAGTTCTAGAGACATACATAACTGCACCAGCTGAAATTTCCAAATATTACCCAAACTAGGTAACATCATCAGTTTCATTATGCTAAAAGGGATGAGTTAAACATTCTGTCTGTTGGACCGCTCAGAATTCAACCTGTTCAGCTCTCTTCAACTTGGACACTGCCCTACTGTACAGAGTGCCTCTCAGCATAAAACCAAACAAAAAAATATAACAAATACATATGACAACACTAATAACCACATGATAGAATTGGTCAACATCATATATCCTAGAGACGCTCCAACTACCTAGAATAACAGCCATGTCTTTAAGGCAGGGGTGTCAAACTCGATTTCATTGAGGGCTGCATCAACGTCGTGTTTGTCCTCAGGGGGCCAATGTGGGTGTGGCCAGTTCACTGTCATTCATGTGGGGGACACCTGTGGTGGCCAAGTGCTAAAACAGGACTTTCCTCAGACCCTCCCTCACTCTCATTATAACCTCCTCCCTCCCTCCCTTTCTTCTTTTTCCTTCCCTCCTCAATCTTCTTCCTTCCCCTCTTTCCTTATTTTTCCTTCCTTGCTCTCTTCCTATCTTTTCTTCTTTTTCTTTGTCTTTCCTCTTTCTCTTTTTCCTTTCCTGTCCCTCTTGAATGCTCAAATGCAAAAGGGGAAACGTTTTTCCTTTTGTTTTGTTTTTAGTTTGTTTTGCTAACCCTCTACCAGCGAAAATGGAGCTGGGGGGGGGGCATTTTAGCCACGACTGCCTTCTGCGGCCCTCTGTCAGCAAACACGGAGCTCCATTTTAGCTGGCAGAGGCACCTCAAGATGGTCCTTTGCTGTTTCCAGGGTGGCCACATGGGCCAAATCTGAGCACCCCATGGGCTGGATCTGGCCTACAGGCTTTGAGTTTGACACCCCTGCTTTAAGGGAAGACTCTCAAAGTGGATCCATTGGACATCAGGGAGAGATCCCATGGCAGAGGTGCTGCAACCAAATCTTCAAAAGCTGTTCCTGCCTGCATCAACATCCCTCTGATCTGCAGCATTGTATGCTGATGGTAAAATACTGAGAGCTCACACTGTATTGCTGTCGTGATCCAATTAGGACTTATTCAAAGTGACAGTGATAATTTTGGAGCTATTTCAGTTGGCCAATTTGTTATTAGTGAAATAAACAAGAATGTCTTCCAAACATCTGAACAAAGGTTGCTGGAAAGCAATCTCAAAAGTATCGCTGATGTCTGCTGTTATCCCATCTATTTTTAAAACCAGTCTTTTTGCAAGGTGAAATTGCTCACTTAATAAATGTTTAGGTCTGAGTACTAAAGCCTCTAAAAATTATGATAATATGTGTGAGCTTGTGTATGCATGCATACTGGAGAGGTCATAATATGAAAATCTAGTGGAAGGAGAATAGCAGCAGAAAGATTATGCTTCTACCCAACCCCTCCTGTCACCCTCTCTACCCAAGCAATTTCCTCTTTAGCATCTTTTCCCCCTGGTATTTGTTTGTTTTTAGCACTGAAGGGAAAGCATCCATGAGAAAATACTGCGGGGTATGACAAACTTGTAATTTTGATATGCCTCAAGTTTCTGATAAATTGACTGAATACTGAGAAGCCTGAATCAATGAAATTAAACTGTTCCACCTCACTCCTCCCAAAACCTTCTTCCATGTAATCCTATTTATACAAAAACACAACCAATTA
This sequence comes from Pseudonaja textilis, assembly GCF_049901715.1. NCBI lineage: Eukaryota > Metazoa > Chordata > Lepidosauria > Squamata > Elapidae > Pseudonaja > Pseudonaja textilis. The sequence continues at coordinate 18,779,037 of NC_141995.1, forward strand.
GAACAGGCTGTACCTTTGTAATTCCACCAAGTGGAAGGTGGGTTTATAAGTAGTTTGAATTTGTTGCCTAAGCCAAATGCTTCATAGATAGAGCACTGTCTTGATTGGACAAAGCCAATGTCCAGTTTTCCTAAAGAGACTGGTCTTTACTTATCACTCACATTCACAAAACTTGAGAATAAGTGCTCAGAAAAAAAAGCATTATCCAAAGGGGAGCTATCTGTAAAGATCAAAGAGGAGAGCCAGGTCATCTCGCTCCACTACCTTCTCTGCAGTGAAGATGGGCCAAAACCCAGGAGTTTATTTAAGAGGATAGTAACAATGTAGTTAAGTTGATTCTATTATGAGTTCTTGTTTTCTCTTCCCTTGTTTTCCTTCTATTTAAGTATACTCCTTTTTGTTTCTAGAGATTTTAACTTCTTTGGTTTACTATTAACTCTTTCTTCAAGAAAGACTGTATAATTACAGAAACAATTTTTAGGGTTATTTATGTTAAGCTTTGCATTTGTGGCTTTTGGACAAGAAGTTTGCAATGACCCCTGTCCTCTTGATTTCTAGAACTGGGCAAAAAAAACAGGAGTCCTTGATAGATGACTAAGTACTTCCCAGCTGGAGAAACTAGAGTGTTAGGAGGTTCAGACTAGCAGATGGTAGTCTATCTATCCAATAGCTTTATTGGAGAACCTTGAGAGGAGACTGTCAGCATGTTTTAAAATTATATTGCTTCCTGGTTTGTAATACCTTAACAAAAGTAAGAGATAGTTCATCCCTGGAGAGTATACATTTTGATTTTTGACTGGTCTGTGGGATTTTCCAGAATCTAGAGCCTGTTCATACCCTTGTTGACCTGCTGAATAGAAAAATAGAGTAGGGTTAAAGTTTTATTTTTCTGTTTTTCTATAAAATCTGAACAATGAAGTAAGTTTTGAATACATGTCTTCAAGGCTTCAACCTGATATGCTTTAGTATAGACATCATGCTTATTGTATGGCAAAGAACGCTTCAAAGAAGATCTTACAGACCCCATTATTTGAAGTAGCTATTCAGCAGAATTATTAAGAGTAGTCAGAAGTTCTTTGCTCTAGAAAATCCAATATTGGAGCTCTTAAAGATCTTCTTGAAGATGTGTGAGGAAATTGTATCACTCATTTGTAAGGTGATTTAAATGCAATATTTTGATATAGGTTGTAATAAGGAATCCAGTGCCTTATCTAGAGTAATTTAATGGGCCAATTTCAGTTTGTGATGACAAGTTACTGTTGTCTGTATACTGATAACATCATATTGTATGATTATGAAAAAAAAAACCTAAACAACACCAAAAATTCCAATTTCAATAGGTATAATTAGTCATACACAAGGGAGACATTATCTCAGGGTCACTTAGGGCTGGAAAATAAACTGAGTAGCTATTGGACAACTGTGCTTCTTCTTTTAGGAGCTGGATGTCACTGACAAACATAAGGAAATGAAGAAATAACCAACAAAAGTCCAGTTCAAGATACTTATTTTCAACAATGACAAAAAAGCCAGAATAGTTGACTGCTTTGATAAGAGAAAAAAACATAAATACTTTTGTCTCTACTTGGTAACTGCTTCTGGACTTTGTGACTTAAAAAAAATGAAAGTTTGATTTTGGACTAGCATTTAGATAGGATTGTTGATATAGAAATGGCTAGTTCAGGGGTGTCAAACTCGATTTCATTGAGGGCCACATCAGGGTTGTATTTGACCTCAGGGGACTGGGGTGGGCGTGGCAAGGGTGGGCATGGCTAGATCAACATCACTCATGTTGGGGCCCCTGTGGTGACCTGAGCACTCTGCCAATGAAAACAGGCTACTCAGCTTTGTTTTCAGCTGCGAAGGCCTCCTGCAATCCTCTGCCAGTGAAAACAGAGCTTGGGAGGGCACCCATGGTCCTTCTGAGTCCCATTTTCATTGGCAGAGGCATCACAGGCTGGTCCTTCGCTGTTTCCAGAGCAGCCCCATGGGCCAGATCTAAGTGCCCCGTGGGCAGGATCTGGCCCCTGGGTTAAGCTTGACACCCCTGGGCTAGTTTATATTATTATGTAAAAGTTAACAGTTGATGTTATTATTTTATTTTACTGCACCAAAGAGAGTCTTTCCTTTCTTTTTCCTTTCTTTTCTATACTCTTCCCTTCCCTTTTCCTTCTCCCATTTTCCCTACTAATTGTTTTTGTATTTTTGTGTTTTATACTATAAACTAATAAAAATGAAAAATGAAAAAAAAAGATAACTCTCCTAACTACAATAATCCTATCAGGAGTCAAATGGCCTTCTATGCCTTTGTTATGGACATATCTCAGAAGCAAAATGCCAAAGATATCTAAAGCCTTTCTTGCTGTTCAGCTCTATATTTAAGGAAATTGCTTATAATTGCTTCCAACATTTCATGGCAATGTAATTCATGGGCACCGACTCCATCGTGCTAAAAAAAGATTTGCCTGTCTCTTCAGGTCTTTTGACATCAACCACTTTTTTTTCCTAAATCAGGCATTCAGCACTTTTTTCAATTTATTTCACCTTGATGATCCAAGAATATATCTAGAATTTATTCTCCCTTACACCAGATTTTGTGCTGCGGAAAATCACATGCCTTCTTCCACAGGCAGGAGTTTGCTTTGTAATTCTGTGTGACTGTTTACCTCCAGTGATGGAAGGAAAAAATGCTGGAGGACCAAGGAAATGGGTAATGATACAAGAATGCACAGCAAAATGTCAGGTAGGTTCCCTAACTTTTTAGATATATGCACACAGTGTTATAAAAAAAAAAAGAGTTATTCACCTCCAAAGGTGAAGGCAAGGAAGATTTCTAAAAGGTCGGTCTGGATTTGTTTTCTTCTTTAAAGTTCAGACGTTTTAAATTTAAAGATTCTACAGACTTGCAGAATGCAATTTGCTGTTTGAGTCAAAGTATGGTTTGCCTCTAGGTGGCTGGCAGCACCTGACTCTAATTTGCATATATATGGTAAGAAGCTTAGAATGAGAACAGCTCATTAAAATTCGCAAATGTATTCATCCCGTTATGTATGCTACCATTCAAGATTTGTATGAAATAATACTATCCACCAAATGTATTTGAAGGAAATCTGTTTAGATGAACAGCTACTATAGCAGACAAAAAAGAAAGGAGGGGAAATGACTGTAGAGCTGCTAATCCAAAACAAAACTCCTGCATAGGTTCAAAAATGATAATAAACAGTTCTTCTTGCAGCAATTTCTGCACATGCTTAAAGAAAATTAGTATTTTAGATGGCTTTTGGCAGTGATATTTCAGTCTTTTCAGTCTCTGTTGCTTAAATAGCTCTTGTAAATGCTATTTCAGATGGCAGGGGAGCTGTGGAAGAAAGTGTTGATGAATATTGAAATCTCCTGGAATGGCACTGGACGAAAACCAACAGCTAGAAGTTTCTGCTGGAAGGTGTTCAAAAATAAGGTGTTGCCACATAGGCAGCACCTTGTTTTATTTTTAATGTAACTTTTTAATGAGAAAAGCAGAAAGATAAAATGTAAAGGAGTACATTTCTTTTTGTTGCCTACCTTTAACTTATATAGGCATGAAAACACCAAGACCTCCTTCTCTAAGTCAAGTAAATAGTCCTTTTTTCATACTTCAGAGAGAACGAAAAAAACCCCACTTCAATAAAAGTTAATCTCTGTTTGCAGGCTGTGATTAATATGAATCCTGAAGATCACTGGGCAGGTAATAAAATATAGGGTCTTCTGTAGTAATAGCTGATTTGGTTTATTTGAGGAGGCAGTGTTGTAGTATAGACTAGAGATTGGAAAGCCAGGGGTAGAAGTCAAGTAGGGCATTAATTTAGAGTCTCTATGTCAGGGTTCAGCCTTATGCCCTAATTAAATAATGAACCTCAGGCCAAGCTTCAAAAGAAATCCAATTATTTATTAGAAGCGTCATGTTGGCATGGACCAAGTAAAGCCAACTCTGACCTCACTTAATTCGTGCCTTGACTCTGACACTGTTTTCCCCTCCTCCTAAGGTGTGTCATCAATCACATTCCCCAATGAAACAATTTTGCGGATTGTAGAAGTTACTCCCTCTGGCCACTGTGGATCTCTGTGGAGATGACCTTGACGTTGCTGCTGGAATGTGCTTTGCTTTGACTGAAATGCAAGTTCCTCAATGCAGCTGTGAGGCTTGATTCCCCATCCCCCTGCCTATGGCAACTCAAGAGCAGGTCAGGAATGCTTCGTGAGTTGACACTCTATGTATACTGTTGACCCTTATTTAGTTTTGCCCAGGTGCAAATCATTAGTCTGAGAAGATTCCTGTGTATAGACTTAAGCAATAAAGCAATAATTTTGAACCTTCACATGTGGACATAGTTGTTTTCACCTGACACATATAGAGATTATAAATATACATAAGTGTAATATGAAGTAGTTATCCATATAGAAAAAGGAAGGTGATTATATTATCATTCAATATTTAAAGCAGAGTCTAACCAATTATTAGTTCAACTATTTTTATTCATTTATCAAAACATAAAAAACAGGAAAATTAAGATAATGGAAAAATAGTGGAGGAAAAAGAGGAAGAAGACAAAGTGTAGGGTAAAGAGGAAAAGAAAATGAAAAGCGTTGACATTCGACTTCTTTTGATGCACTAGACTAAGGAAATATGATTCTAACCAATTGTTAAAATAAACAAGTGAGGTGTTTTTATGTATCTGGGCATAAAGTGTAACGTTTACCTTAAATATGACATGACACATAATCAATTAGAATTAATGTCTATTATATATAAAAGGTGGTATAACCTTATTGTACAATACTTTCTTTTTTTAACATTGCAGTTAAACAGATAAAATCTAACACAAACTATAAAAACTAAAAGGATAAAAAATAAGGAAGTGCAAGAAAAAAAATGAAAGAAAAAGAGAAAAATTAAAAACAAAGAAAGCAAAGATGAAATGTATAAATGGTCTATCCCTTCCATCACAGCAAGTATTAACAATTTTAACAACTTATCACCTTCTCTTAAAGTACAACCAATTATCTCTTCATTCCATACCTCATTTCTTATCAATAACCAGTTCCTTAAAATTAAATCCTTAAAAGTTCCTCCTTATCCAGTCATAGTTAAAATTAAGTCAATTAAAAGTTACCAGAAATAACAACATATCTATTTTAACCCTAATCAAATAAACCTGCTTTATATTTCTTCCTTTTACTTTTAACAATATATATTATTTACTTCTTTTAAATAAGCATTTTAATTTTTTATTTTGTTGCTTCTTTGTTAAACTTCTGAAGTTTAACAGTGCTCCTTTGTAAATCTAAGAATGTTATCGAAGTCAGTCTTCTGGCGTGCTATTTGTGTATCCCCTTTAATTATTATTATTATTATTATGCTTATACCATATTTTTTGTACTATAAGACACACTTTTCCCCCTCTCCAAAAGTTTGTGGAAATGTCTGTACATCTTTTAGAGCGAATGTTGCTGAAGCCCCGCCCACCCACCGGCCCCCACTCTTCGGTCTCTGCCTCCCAGCAATTTGCCTCCTTGCAGCAAACAGCCTGATTTAGCACAAGCAGCTGTTTGGTGGTTTCCATGAGTCCTGTTTTCGGCCTCCGCACATCCCATTTTTGGCCTCTGAGTGTCCTGTTTTTGGCCTCCGTGTATCCCGTACCTGTGTGCCCCATTTTTGGCTTCTGCGCATCCCATTTTCAGCCCATTCCAGGCGGTGAGTGGCAGTGATCCCTGCTGCCTGGAACGTGCCAAAAGCAGGATGCTTGGAGGCCAAAAACAGGATGCATGGAGTCTAAAAACAGGATATGCAGAGGCCAAAAATGGGGCCCGCAGAGGCAGCAATAGGCAGTGGTGAACCCTGCAGCCTGGAACAGCTGATCAGCCATATTCCAGGAGGCCGATCCAACTGTCAATCATCTGCTCATACTAAATCAGGTTGTGCTGAAGCTGACCAGGCTATTTGCTGTTTGCTGCAAGGGGGCAAATTGTTGGAAGAAAGAGGCAGATTTTTTTTCTTGTTTTCCTCCTCAAAAGCTAGGTGCGTCTTATAGTCTGGAGTGTCTTATAGTGCAAAAAAATACGGTAATTAATTTCAAAATCTTATTTTAAATCCACCTGAACCCTTCATCTGTTTCTTTTGCTGTTTATTCCCCTCCCCCCTAAAATTCTTATCTTTAAAACTTCTTTTGCTGAAAATTAAAGGATCTCCTATGCATTATTGCAAAATCTGACAGTCAAGAGGTTCTTTCTCAGCCAGTCCTTGAGTATTGAAGATTTGTCCTGAAATGAATGAACAAACTCCAGCTCCTTTGTAGTGCAATGGTGGTTTATTCATTAGCTCAGCAAACAACAAATACTCTTCTCTGACTAAAAGGCTAAAAGCCAGGCAAGGTTAGAGTTGGGTTTGAGTTTGCTCCCTTTCCTTTGATTACCATTATCATGAGACACACACCACTACACCCAGGCCTATACTCACTTCTAGTTCTGGCCACACCTAACCCATTATCCCTAAATGCTATTAACCCTATAACATGTCTACATCCCTAACCTATTCCAACCCTCACTAACTGATCCCCACCTGGTGCCACTTTCACCATGTTTTAACCTAAGGCTTAATTACCATCTATATGTGTCTCAAACCCCTTTAACAATATGCACCACATCAATACATGAAAAGAGCCATTTCCAGTCCTGCAGTTGCTTCATCATTGCAGCCCCGCAGTTGTTGCAGAATCCATCCTCAGCTCTGTTAAGTCATTCCAAAGCCATCGGCCAGCGCACAAGCAGAAATACAGATCTGGCAGCAGCAGAGATAAGGTGATGTGGCCAGCTGACTTGCTGTGATACATATTCGGAGCTGACAGGCTCCAAGTGAACTCAGAGCCTGACATTTTTATTAGTTGAAAAGCAGTTAGGAAACTATTTCCAAAACTCTTGGCAGAACTCTGTATCCATAAATCTACATTGAGGCTGTGAGATTAGTGGAAATCCCTCAACTCCCAACTGCTAAGTCATGAACTGACTGGAAAAACCTCTGCAGCTGTCCAGAGTACAAATGGGTGCCCTCATTACCTCTTCTTTTTCTGGAGAAATTTTGCTGGCCAGAATGTATCTTCTATCTGCCAATCTCACTGTAATGCCATCTCTACCTCTTCAGTAGAGGTAGAGTTTGTCATGAATCCTAGTTTGTCATGAATCCTCATTGGAAGTCAAGCACAGGTACCACTTTAGAAGGGCATAGCTATATTGATTCTTAATCCTCTCATTTTGTGCATAACTCCACAAAAATGGGATGTTGGGATTCACAACAAAATAAGCTTAATAGAAATAAAAAAATTCCCACTGGCTGAACTTGTCTATCATGATAAATTAAAACTGAAAGCTTAAAAAGCATAGATCAAACAAAAAATACCTGAATCATGCTTTACTGAACCTACTAGAATCTGGAAGAATAGCAGCACATGAAGGTAGTCAATGGTAGGAGCAGCAATCCAAGATTATAGGCATGCTTAGTCAATAACATAACCTAATACCCTACAAAATGTGAGCCTACTTGTTGCTATAATGAGAAAAGATAATACAATTATCTCTCAATCCTCACAAAAGCTAGGAAAGAGGAGGCCAGGGATAATATGTCCTTTAGCAGACCCCACCTCACCACTGCATCTATCAAATGTCCCTTCATGGACTCCCTAATCTGGTCCCACTAAAAAGCAGGCTGCAACCTGCCTATAGTTTAATATATTATGGAATGCACCTGCTTGTGGCAGTAATGAACCATACGTTATGGCAAATGAGAACTTGCTTGAAAGAACTTAACAGCGCAGATGCATATGTGGTATGATATTTGTTTGTTTGTTTAGCATAGACTACATGGTGAACAATAATAAAAAATATATAAAAGGAGCACGTGATGCTAATACTAATAAGCATAATGGAACACTTATGATGGAAATATGTAGTCAGTTTTGTAAGGCATGGAGAATTCAAGAAGTTATATATAAGTTATAATGTCAGGGTTCCAAGTCATACATCCATAACAAACAAAACTGCGAGGCAAATAGGTTCTTCAAAGAATTGGTTTACTGGACATATCATATTGGCATAAGCTGGTGAAAACTGATTCTGAATATTCCCATGGTTTTCACCTAATTAAAAGTAAGTTTCCCCCCCTTTTCCCAACTGTCAGTCACATGGTCCAATCAAGGTCCTGTCCAGTTGCCAGGTGATGTTGCTCCTCCTCTCCCCAGACACTTGTGGGAATGCCCTTGATTCTCACTGGAAAGTGTTTTGTTTTGGCCATGAAACCCTCCTATCTCTATCCCCCTTGCCTATCCCTATTATATCCCTGTGGACATAATATATTTAGATTTCAGCAAGGCATTTGACAAAGTAGACCACAACCTGCTTCTTAGTAAGCTAGAAAAAAGTGGAATAGATAGCACCACCACTAGATGGGCTCGCAACTGGCTGACAAACCGTACTCAATGAGTAGTCCTTAATGGGTCTAAGTCTACATGGAGGGAAGTAAGCAGTGGGGTGTTACAAGGTTCTGTCTTAGGCCCAGTACTCTTCAATATCTTCATTAACGACTTAGATGAGGGAATAGAAGGGGGACTTACCAAATTTGCAGATGATATTAAGCTGGCAGGAATAGCTAACACCCAAGAAGATAGGCTCAAGATCCAGATGGATCTTGACAGACTAGAACACTGGGCCATACGTAATCAAATGAAATTCAGTGTAGAGAAAAGTAAAGTCCTACACTTAGGCAAGAAAAACCAAAAGGACACGTATAGACTGGGTGAAACCAGGCTCAATAGCAGTAACTGTGAGAGGGATCTAGGAGTCTTAGTGGACAACCAGCTAAATATGAGCCAGCAGGGTGCAGCCGCCACCAAAAAAGCTAATGCAATCCTAAGTTGTATTAACAGAGGGATACAATCAAGATCAAGGGAAGTTCTAATACTATTCTATAAAGCCTTGGTAAGACCACACCTAGAGTACTGCATCCAGTTTTGTTCACCACATTATAAAAAAGATGTTGAGACTCTAGAAAAGTACGGAGAAGAGCAACCAGGATGATTAGGGGACTGGAGGCTAAAACATACAACGAACGGTTGCAGGAACTGGGCTTGGCTAGTCTAGTAAAGAGAAAGACTAGGGGAGACATGATAGCGGTCTTCCAATATTTGAGGGGCTGCCACAGGGAGGAAGGGGTCAAACTATTTTCTAAAGTGCCTGTAGGCCAGACAAGGAATAATGGATGGAAACTGAACAAGGAGAGATTTAACCTGAAAACAAGGAGAAACTTTCTGACAGTGAGAACAATCAACCAATGGAACAGCTTGCCCTTGGAAGTTGTGGGAGCGCCATTACTTGAGACTTTCAAGAAGAGATTGGACTGCCATTTGTCAAAAATGGTGTAGGGTCTCCCACTTGGGAGGTGGGGTAGATGACCTACAAGGTCCCTTCCAACTCTGATTATCTGTATCTGTATCAGCAGTGGCAACACTGAAGCCTCAAAATGGCCTCAGTCAGTTCAGCTTCAGGGTTGACATATAGGTTATATTTTGAAATATGTTGGTTCATAAGAACAGAATAATTGTTCTATATATTAATATCTAGGCCAGGGGTGTCAAACTCACATTATCGTAGTGGCATGACCTATCAGGACTTTTTACCCCCTTTGCTAAACTGGGCATTGGAGTGGCCAACGTGTGACACATCCAGCCTGCGGGGCAGGAATTGGATAACCCTGATCTAGGCCATCTATCCAATTAAGTGGGGTATTTGTTAGCTGAAGAAAATTCTGCTTTTCCTTTCTCAAATGGCAGCTAGTCACCATATGATCCAGTGTCTGATGAAGAGCACCAAAGTCGCATTCCTCTGTCCTATTCAAACTGAGAATCCCGACAGATGCTGTGGAAAGTGCAAATCCTACTCAGAGTTTCCAGCACTGGTGATTGGCATCAAAACCCACTAATTTTTGTGTCAGGTCAGTGTTTCTTTTCCAGAATCTGGACGTTTGATAATCTAGTTTATTTTCCACTGGGATTTTACATCAAAGTTAGCATTACGCAGTTCCTGTCCAAGTGGTATGATAAACCAAACTAATATTTGGTGAAGGGGAAATGTTTCCTTCTGAAGGCTATGAGAAATTATTATTAAGGAAATGGTTTTATAAACTAGCCTTTAAAATGACAAAGCAAAACAATCTGTTTATATAATTTTCAATGTTGATTCTATCTTTTAAAAGGGCAGTGTGTAAATCTAAAAGTAGTAATTCATAAAATGTTCAGCTAGAATAATAAAAGCAACTTTTTTCTAGTAATGATTCTTTATATAAGTTATATAAATTATTTTGATGTCTACACTCCCACATAAAGTGGGACAAATAGACTATCGGTTTGTATTACAATTGTTTTTTTTAAGGTGTCTCAAGCTATAATCTTTCATCACTGCACCCTTCCTAAATCAGAGTAATAGCTGGAAACAAAGCAATTCTTTCTAAAACCAAGGAATATTTAACTGAAAATGTGTGGAAAGATTTTACTGAAAAATATTTCTAAAATAATGGTATTAGGACTTTTAGTAATTACCTTGCATTGTTCTTAATTAAAAAGGAAATTTGCAGGAGAAAAAGTATTACCTTCTTAATGCCTTATATTTTCTCTTTTTGCCTTTACATCATCCAGATATCCAGCAAAATTGCTTTTTTGCAAAACATATATTGATCTTTAGCAGAGAATTCAATGTTTTGGTCATTGCCAGTTGCTTTCGTAACTAGTGCCTTTAGTGCCAATGAAAATACGTCATTATTAACTCTGTTTTGTTTTTAATTAATTTTTTCCTTAAAAAGAAAAAAAAAAGATGATAGAAACATAGAGATAGTTACAATATCATTTGGATATACAGACATTAAAATTACAAGAACACATGGTGTGTGAATAAAGAAGCAGAGAGTGAGAGAAAGAAATGCATGTTTGCTGCAATGCTAAAAAGACAGGTGTATTCAGATGTTGTCATGTGATTTCTTTACACATTGGATTTCTACAAGAGAAACAAAATTACATTAATTACATTAATATATTTCCCATAAATATACCAGTCCTAAAATATTTCCAGTCCCATATTCTGGATTTTGATAGAATTACGTTTCAAAATGCTCTGACTATGTAGAATTGTAGTTTCAATTTTCAATTTTCACATTATTTTGGAGAAAATAATTTATTTCAAATAATTAGGTATCCTATACCTGGGTTTGAATGATCTATTGTTGAGGCACGATCAATCCAGGTATGGTATCAAGCAGGACTTGCCTATTTCCTTGTAAAATTTGTGATGGTTGGATAGTACCTATAGAAGAAATTACCTTCTCCACTTGAGGGAATATATATGCATTTTTATGGGATAAGGAAATCTGTAAAACACAGATAACTTTTGGGATGGTTGTCTCACCTGTCTATCTTGCTGCAAGGCACTGTGGAAAAGCAAGCTTAATAAACAATATGCATTGCATTTTTTTTCTATATAATAATCTGTCTTCCTGTAAAATTTTTACATCAGCTATAGTTAGATATGACCACAATGGCAATAGATATTTGAGTTCAAACAGTGATAGTTCTATCATGATGTAAAAAATATTCTTTTTTCTCAGTGCAATATGAAACCATTGTTTAATATTCCAGAAACAACCAATTGTATTTATTTTGCATGTATAGCATCCAATTCTTGTCCCTTTTATAAGTGCAGAAAACTTCTGTTTCCTTTCCTTATATAAAAAGAACTACTTCTTATGTTCCAAGTGAGGGAAATGTGATTTGTTTTTAGATTATAAACCAGGATATCAAATCAGAATGAGGTTCTGATTTATTTCCCGGGAGGTTGAATAATTTTCTGCCATACATCTTTAGCAAAGTGAGCTAATCTATGAATCCAGGACTAATATATGAATAGAAACAGAATTGTACTCAGTTTCTCTTGCAGTGATCTTTTTCTCTGTATATACTAGGAAAACAAAAAGGAAAACAGTATAGGAGACTGAATGCAAACTGTTTTGCGTAATTTCATATTTAAACTGTCTAACGAAAGTATGGATATTGGAAAGTTTGAATTGTGACTGATACTGGCAAACCTGATAGATACTGCTTGAATTTTAGTTAGAAATGATTAAAATAAACATTGGCTTTCATTTCGTTCTACAGGAGAAGCAGAATTAAAGCTTGTTCAGAATATTATGTCTGAATAAGTCCACAAAGCGATTGCCTGATATAGAAAAGGCTCTGAAATGTAATCACTTTTTAAAATCAGTATTCTACCATCCCAGATAGCATTTCTGTTTCTGTATTTTTACGCTGATATTTGCCTGCAAATAAATTATATCTGGGAGCAAAGCCTGCTTAGTCCTATTGCTCTTTGAGCTCTCTGGCAAACAGTGCAATTAGGCTAAGTGATTAAATGAAGCCATAAAACAACACATGGGGAAAATAGCATATGCGTCCCCTCACCCAGGACGCTTCTGGAACATTACTCACATTGATGAGAATGCAAAATGCTGGAACAACAATTTTATATCGCAGAATCTTACTTTTTCTTACTGGACAAACCAGAAAGCAAATAATACAGCTTTAAGGTTCCTCTCTTCAGTGTCCTATCTGAAATTAAAAATGGTTTACAGATCACTTGAATTACTTTTCATTCTCTTCCATCTTTCTCTTTCATAAGTTTCTGTCTGCAAGGGAAGCTATGATTGACAAATTCTGGCTTGTGTGTGGAGGCAACCAAGATGCAATTCATGGGAGAAAAAAGTAAAAACCCATCCAACCAATCCAATTCTATTACTTTGCTTAAATCATTTCTAGGATCTCCCCCTTACTTGTATCCACTTACAACCCTGCTGCATTTATCAGAAGCCAAACAAACCTTTACCACAATAGCTTGATTTTTCTCTTCATTGGGACAGCTGTTCCCCTCCCCCAATGTATTTGTTATCTCTACTCACTGTTCTGAATGGCTTTGTTGCCAGGAAAGTACCTACTCAGAAAGACCAAATAACATTTACATTTTTAAAAAATATGCATGAATGGAAGTATGCCTTTGTATCTCTTGCATGTGTGTTTGTGTGTGTGCATGTGTGTGTGCAACATTGCCCAAGGTTGGATCCATTAGGCATTATGTGGGGCATAATTATGAAAAATAAAATGCAAATAGTATAAAAGTAAGATCTATACACATGCACAAACTCAATTTATTATGGCAAATCAAATGGAAACACTAATTATCAATGCTCAGAGAAATAAAAATGCTTGACTCCAAGTTCCAAATAAGCAATATAAGTGCTGACCTTTTGAGAAACTCAAGGAAAAATGTGTTAGAATAACGCAATAACAAGATGTGCAGGTACTGTACTGTAGCAAGAATTAGTAACTTTTGTTTATGATTTACTTCCATATGTAAATTCTTCTCTGTAAAAGAACATTTCTCCATTTTCCAAATTGATGAATATTTAAAAAATACAAGAAGGAAAATTTCATGCACACACTTATTCTGACCCCCTACTCCCTTTCTTTTTATGTTATGACTTTAATATTATGAATTAGAAAGGAGGGACTAAATAACTTTATAAATGCTCTGGGGGCCTTATTTAGACTAAAGATTCAGGGGAGGGGGAAAATCAGTTAAGTAAATAGTGCCCTGCAGAAGAAGCACATCTGTCTGATAAACAATTCTGAGCTGATATTAATCAATTACACAGAGTCAAATCTGCAAAGAAGCTCACAGAAGGCAAACAAGGAATGTTCAAGGAAAAGGAATACAATCTAAAACAGGGTGCACACTGGTTTCAACCTTAGAGAAGCATTTGGCTTATTGGTAATCTGAAGACCTCACTACACCAAGTACTTGGAGTGGGAGAAAAATCCAATGTAAGGTATTATAATTTAAATTGCATGAATTAAATACTGTTAGTGTTTGGGGACGAACCTCCAAAAAACAGAATGTGCAGCAGCAGTCAAGCCAGGCAGCCAAATGAGAGAGGAAGGGCCCTAGGGTTTACACACACTGATGACAAACACTGTTTGTAGTTTAAATAGTTGTTTAATCCAATTCGAGTTTAAACATTGTCAATCAGTCCATATGTCATTCACAAATATATCCATTCAGTAACTTAGTCCATGTACTAGTCAGTTCTATATCCTTATCTGCTTGTAAAGATATCTTCTCCTCTGATACCTTTCCTTTTGAAGACAACGCTGAGTATTCACAGGATATCAGCACATCAATGAAGTAGTCCTTTCGTTCAGGTATTCAAACAGTTGTAGCAAATAGTAGCAAACAAACAGTAGCAAGCAGAAATCAAGCAGAGCAGAGAGATTACGTTTCTCTTACTGCCTTTTATTGCCGTTTGTAACCGCACCCTTAATTAGTTAATTACAAGCAGTTTGGTGCTTAAAGCTACAAGTTACAAACACCCAAACCTTGGTTTATATATTTATTCACCCAAACTTAGTTGGTGTATCATTGTTATACCCAACAAATACAACTTATGTAGTTATTAATATGTGGATTTAATAAATATTTCTAATTCTATCAAACTGAAATTTGATGGAAACTTTTGGAAGGGGTTTGGAGGCCACACAGAAGGTTTTGGGAGCCTTAGATTGTTCAGGGACAATTGCGCATCTCTATAAATTCAAAGAAGGGCAGCCTAGAACCAGAATTTCAGTACTCCAGACAGCTAACAGCTTGCTCTTAAAACCAACCAGAGTCCCATCCTTCTTTGCTGATGAATGAAAACATAGCTGTTGAGCTACATACACTGTTATCCCTACGAATGTTCATATGGTACATTGCAGGGGTGATATTCAGCAGGTTCTGACCACTTCTGGAGAACTGGTACCTGAAATTTTGAGTAGTTCAGAGAACCAGAAAATACCACCTCTGACTGGAGATTGTACAGTATCCTTCCCATGCCACACTCACCAAGCCGCATGGAACCGGTACTACCGCACAGAACCGGTAGTAAAACAAAATTGAATCCCACCATTGTACATTGCCTAAAGTTGTGAAAAGTACAGAGCTATTTAAAAACCCTGCTGTAACAGAGCTTTTAGCAGGCTTTGGCTTAGAATTGGGGCTAGCCACATTCATTGGTTTCTCTCTTGATCTCAGTACTGGTTGTCATCATATGAACATAACTGGACCATAGTGAAAGTGGTATAAAATGGTTACAGGAGAATCCTAATATTTCACTATAGTCAGATATTCCCAAATCAGCCTAGTTGTGGGAGCTTACTTCAACAGATAAAACTATGCAGTTATGCCTTCATGAATAAGATAAAACCTCATCCTAGGGGCAGCTAAGTCACATATTATCCCTGACTCTGAAGTCAATAAACCATTTCTACCATAACTAGTGGCATATTGTATAGGATTCTATAGGCAAGGAGATGTGACATAGATTTGATAAATAAATTAAATATTCAGAGCATTGCATAATTAATAATTGAAAGGGTCTTTACTAAGAAGATCCTTCATAAGTGCTGGAGGTTTTCCATTGTATTAATTATGCTGACTAGAAATTGTGGATAACACTTATCAAGATGTGATATGAGCATCTTTTCTTTGGAGGGGTAGGTTAAATGCGTTATCATTGCCTCTTTCACCATGGGCTATTAATAGAATTACACATTATGGAATTATATAATGTCAAACAGCTCTTAAGAAGATTGAATTTATGTAGCCAATAAGTTGCATATATGAATAACAAAAACAAATTTGATCAACAGTAAAATCATACTTTAGATACAATATAGACTTTCCAACAAGTCATCAATACAGACTGCTCCCATCCCCTAGTATATTCGATTAGCAACTTCCAAAAATGTCTGTGCTTCAGGCTGTCTTTCAAAATCCAGACACAGCTAATTTTCATTTCGACAAGACAAAAAGCTTAGAAAGCGTTTGTGTTCAATTAGGACATTTGATATAACTAGCTGAGAAGATTGTGAGCTGGGTATAAATTAAAACAATATAGGAAAACCATATCCGGACTGCAGAATTAGGAGTGATTGCTAGGTGGTTATCTGAGAAAGGATGCTGTAGAAGAAATGGGTATGTCCGTGTATATATATTTATATACCAATTCTTCTTGCATAGAGTCATAAAGTCCACACCTCTGATGGAAGTGGTCTGCACAAACATTAATTCATATGGCCTGTGTGAAGGAGTAAGATTTGTGTAAGCCATCTAGCAGTAGCAGCAGCAAGTGAAAATAGCAGTTTATACATGAATAGGTTTGTGCAAAACCTTTATGTTTGTGGACAGACGATTGAAAGATATTCCTCCCACCATAGGCTAATTCTCAAAAGCTCTACCCTCCATTCTTCATCACACATATCATTATTAAGGTAATCAATTCAAATGTAGACGCAGAATGTGCATGTCATTCCCTGAGTAAATGCCAGACTTTGTCATTCACATTGTTCGTGGATGGAGGTCGGGTGGGGTGGGGAGAATTGATCAAAAGGAGGAGGTTAGAAGAGTCCAAGCAATGAATGCCCAGTAACTTTCACACCATTCACATGAGTAATGTGAAAAATTGAAAAATTGTGAAATGGGACCTGCCCATTGAAGAGGAAAACCCCTGACCCAATTGATAAGTACAACCACACAATCTCCTTGAGCCAAGTTTATTGAACTGCTCAGGAGACAGAATCAAAGGGTTGTCCACCGAGAGGAGTAAGGCAAAAGCTTATATTATGATCTTGTTTATGTGAAAAGGATAACAGTGCCCCTTAGCAATGAAGTCTACCCAAACCCACACTCATATCAACCTTGTACTTTTAGCCTTCATTTCAAGCCTTCGGTAACCATCAAGGATCAACTTCCTCATTTCCACTTCTAGTTATTTCCAGTAACTAGACCCTGATTTTGCAATTTAAGTCTCCCAGTAAGCTATTTGTATATTTTAAACCATTTGGCTAAACATTAAAGCATCTATCAAACTATTTTATTAGGCCAAACAGTTTCATTAGTTATTTTTCCTTTAGTCCTGATCATGACAGTAACTTCCCAAACTTCTTGAGGATCAGCATCCCATAATCATCCAGAGGTGGCTTTGTGTACTCCATATGAATTCTACTTGTGTTAGTTCTATACATTTAGTAAGAACAAAGGCTTGGATTTTTTTTGTTATGCATAACCTGATCTGAATCGAACTAAGCCTCAGCTGAAAAGAATGAGAAACAATCTTAGTTATAAGCCCATCAAACCACTGCCAGGCCAAGATAAATGTTTTGCCCAAGGCAAAGATAATACTCCCTCCATCATGATTGAACTAAGAGGTGAATCTTACTCTCAGCAATGATGTTTCTTGTGTCACATTTCGGGTAACATTTTAAGAGAGTCAAGGCATGCAGAAAACTCATGGCAGTCTTTCCTGCCCTCAGCAAGTATCTGTTGTTTGCTCTTGGTAGGGCTGGTTTTGCCCTCAGACAGATTTCATCTTCAGAGAAGGAAATCTAGAACTAGAGTGTAAGTCTTCAGTGGGAGGGTCTTCCAGATCCTCAGCATCAATTGGATAGTTTTACTGTCCAATTACTTTTATCCTGAAGGTTCTTCTTCTAAGGTTCAGTTAAAATTTATCAACTTTTATCTTCCATCCATTATATTTCATCTAGACTTTTGAGAGCAGTTGTTTTTATTCTTACATAGTTTCAGGTATCTAAAAATTTTAATATTTAAAATTTAACTTCTATTTTCTAGCCAAGACAGCCACTATCTAGAATTGAACTTTCAACCTTCTGAGTGGGAGGTGAGCATCTTCATCACTAGACCACCACAGCACTCCCTGTTTAGCTATGTCTAAAGTAACCATACTTAATCTCTACCTTTCTGTTCTGACCAAGGCTTCCGAGACTAATTAAGCACATGCTTGGTTAAAACAACTCTTATTTTATTCCAGTGCTGTATTTTTTTCCATTCCCAGCCTGTAATGAGTCTCAAACAGTCCTTTGAGATAACCCACCTTTCTTTCCTTTGAATTGCTGCCAACAACAAAAGTACCAAATGAACTATAAGAAACCAACCGAAGTACAAAGTCCACACAGAGCTTCAAGGATTAATCTGAACAGAACAAATGACTTTGCTTCCTACAAAGGTTTCTTTACCTTTGCCTGTCCTTTATACCTTATGGGAGGGACAATCACTTCCCAGCCTTACTCCCAAGTCGCCCCTTTTTGTCTCAGCTCCTCTTGCCTTCTAACAGCTCTGTGCACACGCAGACTGGGAACAGGTTCCCCTGGTTCCTCTGCCTTGCTGCTGCCAGACTACAGAGGCTCCGGAGTCAGCACACAACTCCCAGATGGTCCTGACCCCATCTCTGCACCGGACACAAGACCCTCATCCAAATCCTCTCCATACTCCCGGACTGGTCCCCGTTCTTACCCACTGTCCAATTCCGCTGCTGTCTGCACAGGTTGCTGGCAAACCACAACACTTTCCTTCCTTCTTTTATGTTTTATTTTTATAATACCTCTCTTTCATCCTTTCCCTTTTCTATCAGTTTTCATTTTTATTTCTTCCCTGTTTAATATTCTCCTCCTTCACACACACCTGTATATTCTCTTTGAAAACTCCATATTTTATGGAGCTAAAAACTGAAGATGCAAACAGATGCAGATTTTCTGTATGGAGTTTTGCTTTTAAAAAGTTGTAAAACTGTTTTCAGTCTTGGTAGTGGGTAGTATATAAATTGTACAAATAAATATATCATGAACACAGGCAGATCTTAGCTATAAAAACCCAGCCAATCACAAGATATCAGCAAACTGACACTTTGCTGCCATCTAATGGCCATCCAGAAATTTGGAGTTCTACTGTGTTGCACTTTGCTAGAGGGGATAGTGGTGTATGTGCGTGTGTGTGTGTGTGTGTATATATAATCTTGCATAATAGAGGTCTCCAAATTTAATAACTTTAAGACTTCTGGACTTCAACTCAGAAGTTGTGGGAGCGCCATCACTTGAGACTTTCAAGAAGAGATTGGACTGCCATTTGTCAGAAATGCTGTAGGGTCTCCCGCTTGGGTAGAGGGTTGGACTAGATGACCTACAAGGTCCCTTCCAACTCTGATTATCTGTTATATAACTCTGGGAGTTGAAGTCCACAAGTCTTACAGTTGCCAAGTTTGAGGACCCCTATTGTATAAGATACTTGTGTTCTATTTTTTTGTGCCTAGTCCAATGTTTCTCAACCTTGACAATTTTAACATGGGTGGACTTCATCTCCCAGAATTCCCCAGTAAACATGCTGCCTGGGAAATTCAGAGAGTTGAAGTTCACCCATCTTAAACCTGCCAAGATTGAAAAACACTGCAATAGATTTAGATTCTTCTTTCCCAAAGAACATTAAACACATGTAAGTAATGTGGCTCTAAATACACTGTAGGCTTCTAACTGAAAATGTTCCCAAAGCTCCTGTAATTGAAGAGAATTTAAACTCTGGGCCTTAATGATTCATTTAAGGAATTTAAAGAGAAAGGGGAATACATTACTCTGTCCATAGTGGCAATTAATGTGCTCCAAGGAGGATTATTTAAAATAGGAACTACTGTACCAGAACATACTTGAAATCACATGGAAACCTCTGAGTGGAATACCAGCAGCTTCAGGAGAGAGAAGACTCCTGAGGTAAAGCAACCCAAATTCGAAGGTTTTTTAAAATTTATTTTTATCAATTTTAATTACTAACAAAAAGGAGCAAAAATCAAAACTAATAAGGATAGTGATAGATACATTGTTAAAGAGAAAGGAAAAAACATAAAAAGTGCTAACAAATAAAAACTGAAAAAATATTTTTTACTTATTTGTTTGTTTATTAAATTTATGTGCTGTCTATTTCCCTGATAAGGTGACTCTGGGAAGCTTATAAACAAAATAAAGCTTTTAAAAAAATAAATAATAAATAGAAAAGCAATTACAATTTTGAAAATTTTACAAAAAACTAGAACCAAGGAGATGGACAGCACACAGAAATGAGATCGTCTTTCCCCATCAACCACATAAAGCAGTTAGTATCCCCCTCATGAAAATCCACCCAGAATAGTTTCATAAATGCGTATGTTCATATATTCATATTATACACACACACACACACACACACACACACACACACACACACACACAGAGTAATTATTATTTCTGATACATTTATATGAATACCTTTTTCTAACTTACTGTGTTCTTTTCAATGCTGCGATATCAGTCTTTTGGTCATAAT
Organism: Pseudonaja textilis; assembly: GCF_049901715.1. Taxonomy (NCBI): domain Eukaryota; kingdom Metazoa; phylum Chordata; class Lepidosauria; order Squamata; family Elapidae; genus Pseudonaja; species Pseudonaja textilis. The sequence continues at coordinate 18,799,335 of NC_141995.1, forward strand.
AAGGGCATGGAGAATCCATTTACCTTGTCCAGTTACCAAATTCCATGTATGAGGTGTGACCCAAATTCAAACATAATGTCTAGAGACATTATTTACTTTAATTCTATTTTAAAATTCAATGTTTCTTATTTCCCATTAGAAATTGCAGCTAAGTCAATAATAACTATTACTGAGAATCTCAGCTATATGTTAATAAGTTGTATGTTTCTATCTTGTCCAAACTTGAGAGGAAGCTGATAAGGCCTATGCCTCTACGCTTTTCTCAAAAAGTAGCTATGTCTGCAGAAAGGGTTGATAAATATAGAATATAATTGACATTTTATGAAATCAAGCCACAAGCTCCAAAATATTCATCGTAATAAAAATAGATATAAGAATATAAATGGACAAAGTATAAAGAAGAATGCTAAAAATTATTACCAGTTCCAATTATTCATTCATAATTTTTTCTGTTACTTTTTTTTTTAAAATGAAACCAGACTAGGCTGTTAAAAGACGTGTATTTTTTAGAACAAATCAAAGGGGAATATTTGCAAAATGTAGAGAATCTGTCTGGTCTAGTGGTTAAGGCACCAAGCTGTGAAACTGGGAGACTGTGAGTTCTAGCCCCACCTCAGGCATGAATGCCATCTGAGTGACTTTATTTGGACCATAATAAAGGTAAGATATAAATAAAATATCAGTGACTGCTGTCCTATTTGTGGATGAATAATGTAAACCTGAGTTTAAAAAGTAAGAAGCCATGTTTTTTTCCTATTCTGACAGTATATGCAATAAAAGATTGTTTAATATAAGTTTAATTTCCAAACGTCAGGGCCATACTTTTTTTTTTCAAAATTTGTAAAATTAGAAAAAGCAAAAGTCATGGATGGACATGGATGAATGCTCTAATGCAAGGATATAGTGCTAGCATAATCTAACCTTTTTAAATATTGAGGAGTAGACTGAAGTTTGCATTCTGTCCTTTCAAGAGATTCCTAAAATCTTCCTTACTTCCAGTAATCAGAATAACTGGATATATAATAATCAGTACATTTGAGGTTATTGTCATTTTCCTTTGCAATTTTAAGTCTGATTTTATGTTTCAGCATTTTCTATGTAAATTAAATAAGAGAACAGTATAGAAATAGTACATTTCCTTCTGAATTTTGAACCATTAGTAGCTGTTTTCAAACCATTGCTTCCTAGATATAATAAAATGGGAGATGAGGGCTTTTAATGGTCTATTTGTACTCTACAAAATCAAAAACCTTTTATGTCATTATGAAACAAAAAAAAATGTTTTTGGAACTTCCTTGCTTACCTCATTATCCATTAGGCATTAGCAATGTGGAATCAAGTATCCCTGTTTCTTATATATCTTGTCAGTCCTTGTCTGAAATATTATTGAGGTCATTATTGCAAAATCTTCAATGTTACATTATTAACTTATAAAACATATGGTATTGTTTGGATTTTTAAAAGCTTTCTTTAGCATTGTCCTTATTTTATTATTGGAATATAATCTGAATTGTTCAGTCTGTTGGCCTGTGCCACGTATTGCATAACCACCCACAAAAAGCAAGTAACACTTTATTAGTACCATGTTGTTAGAATTTAAACAGCCCTGCTGATATTTCACCAACTCCTGAAGATTTAGTGTTAGGATATTTTCTAGAGTCCATTTAACAATCTAGAATGTCTCGCTACGCTTTATGCATGCCATCTACTATGGAATCTTTTTGATCAATTAATCCATATATTTGTATCATTTCTTTTTTAGTGGTTAGATGAACTTATTTTTCTTATCTGTTGCTTTTTATTTCTCCACTTTGTTATTTTCAGCATGTAAAAAATAACTATTTTACTATTTTGCGGTTTTTTTTTTTCCTTTTAAGGATTTTTTGGGGTTGTTTCATCTTGTTTCATCATGATACTACACATTTCAATCTAGAGGTTTTCAGATATTACTAATCTAATCCATTAACTTGTCCTTTAGTACTACTTGTCCTTGTCATATATAGTACAGGTCATTTTGTCTTGTTCTGATTATTTTGTTTTCTATTTGTTGTCTTTAAATTGCAATTTTACAAAAGGAACAATAGCCTGGAATACATTGCTGCTACTTTGAGAGTTGCTTTAATGGTTTTTTTTTAAAGAGGCATGTTTCTTTAAATGGTATTAAAGATGAAAAATTATGTGCTTGTTTTAATGAGTAGCAGAGAGATGAGTGATTGAGATCTAAAACACTTCTGAATCATTTTTAAATGTACCCAGCCCTGATAATTACCTTTATCAGTTTTGAGAGGGCTATTTTGTGGGAATCTATTTTAGAAGGGCTTTAATTAAAATGTGGTGAACTTTGATACAAGACACAGATTTAGGATAGATATGCCCATGGGCACCTGTATAGATGGGTAAGTGACGTCATGTGCATCTTGATATCATTGCACAACTGGTGCAAAATATGAAACATGATATAGATTACTCATGTAACTTTTGTAAAAATTAGTAAAAATATTTGGCATAGCATAGAATAGAGTATGTTACAGTCACAGGCGAGAGTTAAAAATACGTGTTCAAAAATTGAAATAAAACCATATAGTTTTTTAAAATTGCCTAATTTGTCTCATTTGCATAGTGTATTTTATATTGTCATGAACTTCCATGCAGATGCTTCTATGTTGCATTAGAATAAAGTATCTTCTAAAACAACAAGGGATTAGAAATACCATTAATCGTGCAGTTTTATAAATAACTGCTTGGATTGAAGCCCTGTTAAATTTAGTTTTTTTCACTGTCATGTGATAAATGTATACTTCTGTTAATCTATAGCAATTATTCCCACCGTTATCTTCTCTTATTCTTTAGGTGCTGAGCTTCTTTTCTTTCCCTTCTTTCTTTCTTTCCTTTCTTTCCTTCCTTCCTTCCTTCCTTCCTTCCTTCCTTTCTTTCTTTCTTTCTTTCTTTCTTTCTTTCTTTCTTTCTTTCTTTCTTTCTTTCTTTCTTTCTTTTTCTATGAGGAGATATAAATGGCACTAAGGATGTCAGAGAAATCTGTCATGGATTTCCTTTGAAATGTAATGGTGTGAACTGCCAAAACAGCATCTGCTATGGCACAAATAGGCATGTCATTCATAAGAGTTCTGTAATGTTGATTCAAAATATTTTCAGCACAAATAACACACTGAAAAAAATTATATATTTATATATTGGAAGAAAATGCATACACAAATGCATATGTATATTTTAAAGGGCTAACATAAAAATGAATATTAAGGAAATTTTTTACAGAAGATACAGTGCATGCATTTAGGGAATACTATTATATAATAACAACCACATATTGTTTTCTGTTTTCATTCTTCTTTTGAATCAGAATGATGCAGAACTTTCACGGGATACATTAATACAAAATGTGTACTAAAATGTGCATAAAATGTACAAAATATGTATGACTGAATAAAAATTGTATATTTCAAGCATAATTACATCAAATAATACGATGCATTTAAAATAGAGAGCTCCCTACTAACATCTTAATTTAACAATTTTTCTTATGGTATAATGTTTGAAAAAAACCCCCACTCATTATCTAACCTGGTTATAGGATTGTTACAAGGTGAAAATAAGAGTGTACATATGTGTGCCTCTTTTCTGAGAGAAACAAACAGTAGCTAAATTCGTTCTATTTTCCTGCCACTGTCGTCTTGACAAAAGAGGTAATTCCATTATTTGCAAGCCTTCTTGAAACCCATCGCCACCTACATCTATGCAGTTGGATAATGAATCCAGAAAATAAACAACTGATTTACAGGCCGGCAAAGCCAAAAACAACAAAAAAGGGACAGGCTTAGTAAAAGCAATCTGCAAAATACAGAGGCTATTTATCACATCATCATAACTACCAGCAAGTTAATGTTTAGCTCTGATCATCCACCCGTCTCAGGAATGCCACAACTATTTTTGCCAACAACGTCTCCATCTCTTGTCAACCCATACTCCACATTCAAGTTGACTGGAGCCAGCAACGTTAGTATGAAATTGAACAGCAGATAAAAGAGAGTGGTGGCTGTAATAAAAGCCTGCATTCACGTGAGAGAAATTGAATACCCTGTTACTGTGTACCAAGAGCAAAGGTGGTTTGTGGAAGGTTGCTAGTGTGAAAGCTGAGGGGACCAACAAAACAGGTGTGAAAGCCAGGGGGAAACTGGGGGTACAAGCAGCTGTGGGAAAAGATGAAAGAAAGATATTTAAGTCTAGTCCAGAAGCAAGAGACAGAGGGAGACATCTACTGGTTTGTTTATCGCTTCTTCTGGTGGCCTCTTCCCAGTAATTAACGCCAACATTTTCTCTGCCACCTCTCCACAACTAAGAGCATAATTAGAGCTTAATAACATTGAGAAGCCAGCAGTGTGAAAAAGAGAGAATGGAATAAACAATAAACAATGTGGCACTGGGGAAGGGCAGCTAGGGAAGAGGATGCAGAAGCATGATGGCTGAATAATGCCTTCGATAAACTGTGGGCACGCCGGCACTGTCACGCTCTCAGCAGCCCCAAGTGTGCCAGTAGCGTGGCGCAGACAGACAGCTCGAATTAATCCCAAGAGGAGTGCATGACAGGCGAGTGAAGCAGACAATTAGAACGAAGGAGGAAATTGGAAATGGCAAAGGTGTGAACATATGTCAAATTACAACTAAATGATAAATTACAATTCTGTCATTGAAAGAAGAAGTAATTAAGAAAGATTCTGGCTAGCTTTTTCTGCGTTTTTTGCAAGAAAAGGGGCAAAAAGAAAGAGAATGAAGGTTTTCCTTCTCTCCCCCCTCTTTCCCCCCTTCCCCCACGCCCAACTTATTCATTCAGTTATTCTTTCCCCTGGAGACTTTGGCTTTGAATTTATTTGGTGAATTGTTTCTGTCTGTCTCACATGTCACGTCCAGTTCATCCACCTCACTCCTTGAGGGTTGCATTATTTGTGTGCATTAGAGATAATGCCTTCCTTTCCTCACCCCCTCTCCTCCAGCCTGACTCCCTGTCCCCTAGCCTGGCAGAACCATTGTGTCACAAAACGAACAGGAAGCTGATGGTGCCCGATTAAAAAAAAATCTGTGCAGTGCAGTGCAGGGTATTTTATTTTATTTTTTAAGGGCCTGCTGAACCCGCTGCACTCTAATTATTTCCAGCAGGCATAGCACAGTCCAGCTGACAATTAGAAAGTCGCTGCTCTATTGCTTGTGGGATTCAGACACCACTTCATAATCATAATCGTGTCTTTTTCATTTAGGCAGAAACACAGTTAGGTGGGGTTCCATGGCAGCCAGCTGCAAGCCTCTTAACTACCTTTTTTTTTTAGAAAAAAGAAAAAAGAAAAAAAAGAAGGGTAATTACAGAAACTTGTTGAATAATGGCAGCCAAATCTACCTTGGCATTTCAAAAGCCCGTATTGTTAATAGGTTCCAGGTTTGGAGGCCACTTAGACAACTCGGTTGTGGTTGGGTCATACCATCATATGACACCTGCTTGTTTGAAGAAAATCACCTTGGGACGTTTCACACTGTGGGAATCCGTTTCCTACTAAAGCATGGGAAAGGAAGGGGCTGCATTTAATATTTTAGGAGGCATACCAGAGCGAGGTGAATAAGGGCAATGATGAAAAATGACTTTCATTGCACAAATGTAATGTAAGACCTAAATCCTCCCTGAAATTCTTGCCCAGTTCATGCCCTTTTCCAAGCAAATTTATCTTTACAAGTAGGGCAGCAACAGGAGATGCTTCATTAACTCCTGAGCACATTTTTGCCTACAGCTTCCCTGGCAAGGAAAAAGGCAACCAGCTCTGTTTATGGAAACTTGGTTTTATGGATTCTATGTGGTTTTATGGAGTCTTATTATGGAAATCATTGGTTGCTTGAGAAATGCTGGATGTTGCAATGTCTTTCTCATCATTTGCACCAAAGTCATCATCCCCCTCCCCCCTCCTATTATTCTTTCTGACTGGCTAAGTTATGGTTTCCTTAACAATGCTCCATGGAATAATCACAGTTGGCTGGGTTCATGTAACAAGCCCAGTCATAAATGGAGATTACAAAAAGTATGATCCAGTGGTCATGTGGCATACATTTTAGGCTCCTCAGAGTGGGTAGAAGAACTATGCACCAATGTTTCTATGCTAGGCTGCTTTAGGGAAGTCCAGTGAACAAAATGGGAGTTCCTAAACCTAGCAGATGGTTTGGAGTATGGCACTTAACATGCCATGGAAAATCGGGTGCAGCCTTTCAGCTGGTGGAAGTTGTACATCCTACCATTCACAATGCCTGGATCCAGAGAACATGCTAAGAATTGCTTTTATCTGAGACAGATTTCATGCTAGTATTTCTGTAAATTTCCTCCATTCTAATAAACAAACAAAAAAGGATACATATCGTTTCCAGTGTCAAGAAGCACAAATATTACAGAATAATATTACAGAACCTCTGACTTGGTTTCAAGCAATTAAGGCTGAATCATACAGTTGGTACACATCTTCAGAATATCACAGAGAGATTTTGGATATAATTCAGCTAAATTGAGTTCTATTATTTATATAGGCAGTGTTAATACATTTGTTAACCTTCCTGTGATTTTTTTTAAAAAAACCATAAAACAGGAAATATAGACTGCTCCAAGCTTTAATCCTGTTGCCCCACCATTATAATACTTTTCTTCATATTGAGAGCATGGAAATAAATTGGTACAATATTTTAAAGAGGTAAAACTATCCCGTTAGTGCCAGTAAAAAATTGGCTTCTGTTGTGAACATGAGGCATGAAGATTAAAGTCTCACAAACCCTTGTCAGAGTCTAGCTCTGATTTCTCCTCTAAAACTACAATCTCACAGATTTATGGTTTAAAAAAATATGATCAAGTATTGTGCATGTGCACACAGAGCTAATTAAGTCCCTAATATCATATCCCCTTAGGCCTTTACACATTTTGAACAAATGGTGAATATTATTCTAAAATTTAAAATCTAGAGAAATACAGAGCAACAAGAGACTCCTTCAAGTTCTCATGAATTTGGTAATTGTCTAATAGGTAAAAGAAGATATGAAATTCTCCCAAGTGCAAGAAGCATGTTTCTTTCTTCCTCTGAGTAAGATGCATAACTTTATATGCCAGTGTAACAGAATGGATGAGGGAGACACCACTGGTATCATTCTGAAATAAATCATTTTGGAGCTGTTCTGGTCAGATGCTAAAGTTAAGAGTCTGAACAGCTTAATTAGGAGGCATGTTAAAAGCAAAAGGTGGAAGTTGCATTAATTACAGGAGACATCTCTCTCAGCCAGCCAGGTAGCAACTGTACTGTGCTGCTAAGGTAACATTATTCCACCCTCTTCATTAATCAAGGGCATTCTTCTGTCATTTGAGCTGGCTGGGTTGATATACTTCTGCATATGCTATCGTAGCCTAGTTTGACTGTATGTTTCAGGTCGATCATTTTGGTTTAATTGGAGCTAATTATTGCCATATAAATTAGCAGAGAAGAACATCAGCACAATGTTTAATGCACATCCTCTAGGCTTTCTCCTTCTAAGGCAGGCAGATCTTATCCAAGACTGTGTGATGAACACGTTTGTAGTGCCATCATCATTTTTTTCTCCTTTGGAGTTCAGAGAAGAGACAATTTCTCCTTTCCAGATGTTTTACATAGGAAAGTTTAAGAACAGTGGGGACATGGGTAATAAACATACAATTAAGTGAATTCTTAAACAGTGATTCCTCCCACCAACCCCAAACTCAGTTATAGGACCTCCATATGGTGAGCTTGGTATCACTTGAGATCAGCTCCAGAATAGAATAGAATTCTTTAGAATAGAATTCTCTATTGGCCAATTGTGATTGGACTCACAAGGAATTTGTCTTGGTGCAAATGCTTTCAGTGTACATAAAAGAAAAGATACTGTCTGGTCAGAAGATGTTCATTCACTTGAGAGTTATTTTTTTTTTCAGACTCTGAATTGGTTTATTTGAAATCAAAGAAAAGCTTTTCTTTTGCCACACAGGAATCTGTGAGCCTTTTCCCATCTCTTGAGCTCAAGTGAGCCCTTCCAAGACTATTCCTCAATTCCCAAGCAACAACCTGTTGTCTTGAAGGCAAGGAGGTTCTTTGCTAAAGAGAAGGGGAACAAAAAGATTTTTTCTCTATTTCACCTTGCTCATTTCACCCATGCTTCCCTGTGGCCTGAAAGACTTTCAAGAAGTGCTCTCCATCTGAAATGGCATTTTGAAAGTAGAACTCCTGGAGCTTGCTTGCATTGTTCAAGACATTCCTCTTTCAAATACTCAAGCCACTATGGAAGCATGCAATCATGGTTAGACATACAGGAAATGGTACTTGGCTGGCTGCAAAACTGCCAATATGGTATTAATACATGGAATTTAGTAATAATGGAAACCATTACAGCAGCACTGGATGCATATGTAGGCAAAGTAAAAATTAGTGTAATTTCCCTTTTGCATAGAGTGGGGAGAATCAACTGTTGCTTCACCAGGACCTGTAAGAGCTTAGTGGGATGGGAACTAATTAATTCTGGGTTTTGCTTTCTGTTACTGGAGTAGCCAGAGAGATAACTAACTGATTCTTGGTGAACTCAATATATTTCTGCATTTCACAGTTAAATGCAGAGAAGACAATTGCAAATCCATTTCAAAAATTATGGCCACTGAGAGTGAAAAGAAAGGTGAGAAAGAATCCCAGCTGACAAAAATTCCATCCAAATGCAACATTGATTTGGGTTCTCCATATCCTACCTACTCCCAAGGATTCCAGTATGTTTTTGTTTATCATTCATCTGTTTATCTTTTTTTCCTCTATTTTCATGATCGTTTACAAGGTTTATATCATACAAGATAAAGTTTAAAAGAGTAAATGAACATCCAACATTTCTTTCCAGCAGATACTGCCATCAAAACAGACCTCAGTGTTTCCAGATTTCACTGTTCATTCAAACATGATGGCCTGAAAACAGACCAAATGTGCCTTCTTTTGAATCTGCATTCTCAATGTTACTTGGCCACAAAAATGCATGCTCTGTATTTTGTGCCTATCTGTCCTGTATCTGAGGTTGAGAGACGTGAAACAAGGTTTCAGGATTGAATTGACATATAGGTATATGAAAAATAGACAGGACCCAGTTTGCTCAATGTTCTTTAAAGATTCAAAGCTGGTGACTTCATTCATTCATTCATTCACTTTCTATAGCTGCCTGTCTCAGACAAGTGACTTATCAAACAATAATAAGAGCAGTTAGCAAATTTGAACACTTACACTTCTAGAGACATCAGGTCAATAAAGGCCAATTTTGGCAGGTGAACCCAATTCATTAGGTTATTATTAACATACATATTTAAGGCAAGAGACATACTTTATTTGCAATTGTTATTAATTGGGTGTAGTTTTGGGGTGGAAAAGGTGCTTTTGAGTCTTGGAATATATGCAATCCCCCCCCTCCTCCTCAGATATATATCTCTGTGTCCAGAGTAGAGATTTAGTCTTTTGGAGTTTTCACACAACCTCTGTCAGTAAGGTTAAGCTTTACTGGCAAGAGATGCCAATAACTGATAGATGACTGCAGCCGCCAGGAATGTATTAAGCCCCTAACAGTCAGCTAAGATGACAAAATGTCACTGAGAAATGCCTGTAGTAGTTTAAAATGTCTTTAGGGTGAATCTATGCCTGATTTGTATCCTTCCCACCTACATAGTCCTTTTAATGGGGGGAAAACCCAAGAAAAGTTATTTTGCCTGTCCTTTCTTTTGCTTATTTTCTTTCCCCATATCTTTTTTTTAAACATATGATGTGGTTGGAATGGTATAATGGCAAATTGGTCTGAAAGCAGCCTTAAGATCTCAGAGACAATCCTTTGATCAGTTCCATTCTGATCATTTCCCCTTTTCCTCACAATCAATATAAGTACAAAGTTATAGAAGAGTAAATTAGGACAAGTTGGATTCAAATTTAGGTGCATACAAATGGTTGGAAGAAGTAGCTTTGTACATGCTACTTGTGACTCCATATGTTCTTTCAGAGCTGAGTAGAGCAATGATGGTGTCATTTCAAGTATTGCACAATAAATTAGGCTCTTGTCCATGGTGAATAATAATGAATTCTTCTTAGGAAAGCCACAATGGGCAAAATTCTGGGTCTCATGCTATCTGCTTTTTGAAGGTAACTTAAAACCACCTTCCCCTGCATTTTGGCAGGATAACCATGATCCCAGGACTCAACATTTAAGAATAATATTAATTAGTATAGTTTAATTTTGAGAAATGTTTTAAGGGATCATCAAGATCAATTTTTGTCATTTACCATTGTCTACTATTTTATTGTAGGGTGTATTTTTTTCAAAACTATGGAGCTCTTTGGGTTCTTTAAAAGGTAGAGTAGTATACAAAAATATATCATCATGTTGCCTTTGTTATTGTTGCCACATGCTTCCTTCTTTTTGCTGTGGTATCTAGTAGGATGCTGGAACTACTATGACCTTTCTCTCAGCATTCTCCGAAAGTTACCATCCCTTCTCACATGTATTATGACACACTCGTAGCTAACTCATCCTCCCACAACAACAGGCAAGGTTGTGGAATGGGAAAATTGAGGTGTAGGGAAAAAAGGAGAATGGCTGAAGATTGACAGGAGATACCTTCTCAGCACAATAGTGAAGAGTGAAGCAAGTATAAGCAAATGTGTTTATTTTATCTGATTGCTCTGTGGTTTCACATTTCACAAAGGGGGTAAATCCATCTCCAGTCTGCCACATCTTGACATGAGTTTATAGTTGCAAAGTAGTTGTATTTTCTCTCAAATTGTACTTTTAAAAAAACATTTATTTCAAAATTAAATTAAAACTCTGAATTAATGTTTATAATAATAATGATCATACAATTGTACTGCAAATTTTGGAAAAGGAAAAACAAAAATCCATGTGGTAACTATGTTTTGGGTTATAGCTAACTCACAAGATTCAGACTTAATTTGTATTAGAATATATGAAAATGGCATGTTTTGTGTTGGATTATTTTTTGATGTTTCATATTTAACAATTTCTAAACTTAATTATAATAAATATCCATAGTATATGTGGCTATAATTTTGCATTGCAAATAGCACTGGCACACATTGGCACATTTGCATCTTGATTCAACCACAACATAAATAAATCTTGATTTGATTGCATATTTCTTTGTTTGCATTTTTTATCTCCATAAAACCCAGTGCACATCAATTGTCTCCAAGAAAGGAAAATAAGACTCATGCTAAAATTGAGCCTAACTCTATGTGCTCAGTGACTTGAACAAAACCTTAAAATCAATACATTGAAGAAAAAGGCTAGCATGTTGATGACACTTCAAAAACACAATCTAGTAATTCAGAGCCTTATTGTACAAAGGAAAAATAAATGAAACTGAATGTTATTATCACCAGAATTATATGCAGGCCTTACATGGACCTTATATTATTTGTGACCATTTCCCCAGAACTGTGGAATTCTGTAAAAGTAAGACTTGCCCATAAAATTGTTTTAAATTCTTCATAAAAAATGCAGCCACACTTGCTGAATGTTGAAGAAAAAGTGGTTTGTTCTTCTATAATGTCTGAAATGTGCACTTGAACTTCTGTACAAGAGCCTGAATTATTGTTATATGAAAGTAAACTTATGACCAGGTACAGTTGCATTTTTTAATTAATGAAAATAAATTAAAGCCTAGATGATAGATGATAGATAGATAGATAGATAGATAGATAGATATAGATATAGATATAAAAATATAGATAACTATAGCTGTAGCTATATAATGAGATATAGATAGATAGTTGATAGAAGATAGATAGATAGATAGATAGATAGATAGATAGATAGATAGATAGATAGATAGATAGATGAGATAGAGATATAGAAAGAGTTACTGTAGATAGGTAGAGATGAGAGAGAGAGAGAGAGAAAGACAGATCTATAGAAAGAGATACTGTAGACAGGTAGAGATGAGATAGATAGATAGATAGATAGAGATAGATATAGATATAAAAATATAGATAACTATAGCTGTAGCTATATAATGAGATACAGATAGATAGTTGATAGAAGATAGATAGGTAGATAGATAGATAGATAGATAGATAGATAGATAGATAGATAGATAGATAGATGAGATAGATGAGATAGAGATATAGAAAGAGATACTGTAGATAGGTAGAGATGAGAGAGAGAGAGAGAGAGAGATGAGAGATATATAGAAAGACAGATATATAGAAAGAGATACTGTAGATAGGTAGAGATGAGATAGATAGATAGATAGATAGATAGATAGATAGATAGATAGATAGATAGATAGATAGATAGGATAGATATACAGAAAGAGATACTGTAGATAGGTAGAGATAGATAGATAGATAGATAGATAGATAGATAGATAGATAGATAGATAGATAGATAGATAGATAGATAGATATAGCTGCTTTAGAAATTTGTATATTATATGCATAGGATATTTTCTATTACAATATTTACCAGCTCATGCTAACAAGAGCACAAAGTGTATATTATGTCGTTTCACTAGGTTTTTCAGCTCAGCAATGTCATGTTGTTCTTTATTACTTCCATATTTTTGCCCTAAGAAATTTGCCTTCCCAAAGATGGTTGTATTGCATTCTAGATATTAGTCAGGGAAGTGTAATTAAAGTTGATCTAATTGAAAATGAAGAGCAGACAAAAATCCTTAAAGTCAAGTTGCGATAAATTTACTTTTCCACACCACTCACCCTCAGTTTTGTTCTTTCCAGAACATAAACATAAAATTCATATATGCAAATTGTTGAGGCCATCTATTTAGTTGCAGGTCCCATTACAGACTGTGGGATTCCCTCTGTAACCTGTTTCTTTCCCACCCCTTTTGTGGATCATTCTTTAAGAAAGGAAAACAGTCACAACGAGGCCCAAATCTACGTGAAATCACCTCCTGTGTTTAATTCCTTAATAACCCAGTTGTTTAATAAATGCAGAATTACCTGGAAGACATCTGATCTGTTCATTTGAGGTCACTTTAATAAACCTATTTTCCACCCTGGAAACTATGTTATCTTTCCCATATTGGGAAATGTAGAATATTAAAGAACATCTGTGTAAAGAGGTCTATCTTTCTATAAATATGCAACATGAGCTTGAGGGTCATATGTTTAGGTTGAGATTTAGTCACTGTCATAAATCACATGAGTGATAGAAGCATGTTCAGCTTTGAAATATACATCAAAGAGTATAAGTTCTATTTCGAGATTGCAGGTTCAGATTTCTTTCACATTTCCTGAAAATATGTATAGGATAATCTTACATGATAATTGGGTGGACTCTGGTTCTGGTTCAATCAGCAAGGCTAATACAGTCACATCTTTCACTGAGCTGTTTTCTCAACCTGTGGGAAAAGCAAGCTACAGAAAAATGAAATAAGTTACCAAAGAGATAACAGTCTTTAACTTAATACAATTTTGTGGTGGCATTGTACAGAAATGTATCCTATACATAGTGCACTGGTGGAAGGAAGATTCTTTTATAGTTGTCCCATTAAATACAAATAAAAAAATCATATTCATTGATCAATTAAATTGACCCATTCCATCCTTCTCTTGTCAGGTGTTTCCAGGGAGATGAAGTACTCAATGTTAATCTACAACTATCATGATGAGCACCAATTTGTATCTTTTTTGGAAAATGGAACCAATTTTCCTAGTATATGAAGAAGGCTTCCACTGCTATGCCGGTCTCAGTCAAATGTTATAATCTGCTGTTGTTATAAGAACATTATTCATCATTGATGGATGCCTACCATTTTTAGTGAAATGCATGCATTCCAAAAAGGATGCATAGATCATCTGATGGAACACATCCATTACAGCAAAATGTGTACCTCACCTAATGAAACCAATATATCATCTTGTAAAATAATTATGCATATACATTCCAATAGATGGTTCTTGTAGGTTTTTTTAAATTAAGTTGAGCAGAAAACCCAGCTGCGCTAGATGCTGCGATGTGTTAGAAAGGAAACAGACCCAGTACTTTTTTTTTTTTTTTGCTAAAGATGACACATCTTTTGGTTGCAACTGGAGGGCACAAACAGATGATATTGCCGTCTATTGATTATCTGCTCACTGTCAAAATGACTTGAGCCAAGATTGAAACTTTCTGAAAATTTCAGGTGACTGAAAGAAAAATGAAACAGTGAACCATGGGATTTTTCTTTTTAAAAAGTTCAGGATAAAATAAGAAGCTAAGCAAGAGAGAAACAATAATGTAAAATTACTTGTTTCTGCCAGGACTGGGATTAGCAACCTTCTAGTTACAAGGCAAAAGTTATAAGCACTATACTATTAAAGTACTGGTTGCTAAAGATTGCTCTAAAAGTTATTAGAAAGATGCAGAGCAGTAAAAAAGGATTTTAAAAGAAGTTTCTATGCTGTGTGTATCTATCTATAATCTATTTATCACCTATCTATCATCTATCTATCTATCTATCTATCTATCTATCTATCTATCTATCTATCTATCTATTAAATATAATGTGCATGTACATGTATGTGTCCAGAAAGATGCACCCACAGGAAGGTAATCAATTGGCAATTGCTTTCTTGGAAAAGTCAGCAGCAGAGTAATTATCCAAACTTGCAATCTAGCCTGAATATCTTGAAAACGGTTACTCAGTGTTTTAGTCTGGGTGAATTCTTTTAAATCAGTTCAGCGTCAAGCTAATTTAAGCATAGGACAGGAGCAGCTTAAACAGCAAGCACAACTATGCCCTAAGTATGCAATGTATATTTGATATAGGTTTGTTTGTCATGTGTAATTGCAGCATAAGAGCCAGTTTAGTATAGTAGTTAAGGCATTAGGTTAGAAACTGGGAGATGGCAAGGTCTAATCCTCCCTTCAAGTCAGCTGGATGACCTGGAGCCAGTCACCCGCTCTCTCAGCCCTAGGAACCAGAAACTAGTTCTGAAAAGCCTTGCAAAAAACCAGGGACATGTCTAGCAGTTGCCAGGAGTCAATCCTGACTAAAAAGTACCAAAAGTCCCCCCATCCTTTTCCTTGCCTAATATTCTTTAACAATAAGATTTAGCTACTGCTACTCAGGAATGAGAAATGTATGTGTTAGGGGCAGGCAGAGGGCAAAGTAGACATTCTTCTAATCTGCACAGTGAACAAACTAAGATTGGTACATGTCTTCTTGGATAAAATAATAGAAGGGATGACCTACCACTCTGTGTCCCTCTGATTCAGCAAGCAAAACCCATGATATTACCAAGCATGGATCTGCATTTAAAATATAAATTTTAACATCAACATAATTCATGCATACAGGTAGAAATAAAATTATAGTGCACGTAATTTGACTTTGACCCATTCTACTAAGAATTTAGGTCAGCTTTAGATTGCTGAAAGCTTTAGGGATTGGTGTATATAGGTTTTCACAATGGCCCAAACCAAAGATTTACCAGAGTTATTATTTACAATAGTATTTTGTATTATTCATAGTATAGCAGTGAATTCATTAGTAACTCAGACACGTATAAGTATAAAACAACTCAGACAAGTATAAAATATAAGGTAGAGGTTTTTTTCTACATTTTCTTTTCTTAGTTTGCATTTTTAATTTTTTATTGAAAAACATTCAAGATTAAAGATGTTTTGTTAATAGGTATGCACAATCTTTTTTTAAAAAAACAAAGATACAGGTCCAATCATGATCTGCACAGGCATAATAGATTGCTGAAATTAGAAAGCATCAACACCAATTCTCACTAGGCTTTCTAACTTCACTGATTAGAGAATAGAAGTTGAATGACCAAGAATACTTCTGCAATTTTTGGTTCAAATCTGGGTTTTGAGTTCTAATTCTCTAGTACTAAGAGAAGGGATATAAGCTTAAGAATTATGCAGCATCATTAACACATTTTTTAGTATAACATGGCATGGGTACATTCCATACTTTTTCACATTCTATCTAGCTATGCCTATGATCCACTAATCTTCACCCAGAATTTGGCATATCTTGTTCTCTTCCTTGACTTCCTTCTTAAATTTCTATTCCACCAAATTCTCCCAGACATACTACTTCTTCATTCTGGTTTTAGTCTCTGGTTTCTCTTAGTCACTAATCTTTTAAAATTCCAATTCAACTTTACTCTGAATCTCTGAATTATCTGTCACTTTTCTTCAGAATCTTGTAAGTTCCATTATTGTTTTTGCTTTTCCACATAGTATCAGAAATAGCTGTAAAGAATAATAGGGGATGAGAAAAGAGCTTTTACAAACCATACTGTTACATCAGAACACCTTCCTAGATCTTCAGCAGCACCCAGATATCATACATCTCAGATAAGAAAATCTGCATCTGGATTCAGAGACCAACATTGATGCTAACACTGTATAGAAAATGGGTCATTTTTTTCAGCTGGTGGGCTCATTTGAAATCTGGAGGCCATGTAGTGAGTTCTGTTGGTAATTCTGTTGTCAACAGATACTTCTGTACTAATTAACTTTTCTTTTCTTTTTCCCTTTTGTTTGCTTTTTCACTCTTTTTCAAAAATTGGTCATTCTGTTATGAAAGAATATTTTTGTGACTCAGCTTCCCAGATATTCAGGCTTCCTATGAAAATGGATGCTGGGGAGAAATTGCACATTTATAAAATGGCTCCCTTGTGGAGAATTAACTGTGATAAAGTATTGATTTATGAGAATGCTATCTATCATTTCTTCTAGCTCCCTGTTCTTCTGCAAATTTTTCCTGATTAATTGTTTTATTTAGGTAGGTAAACACATTTCCAGACTTAACACTGAAGCACAGTAATTATCATTTATATATTATAGTATCCCTTTGGTGCTCAGAGAATTCTTGGAAATAAAAATGATACTGGAGGTTGTTTTTGTTTTTTTATTTTCAAACTAAAAACATCTCTTTAAAATGTTAAAAAACAGAAGGGGCAAGGAAACTGGTGCTCACTAAAGTGAGTATTGAATGACTCATATAGTCTCACAAACTACATTGGGAATCTCAATTATATGTTAACCAATGATAGTTAATTGGGAAAGGGGAAGGACTTGAAAAAAAATCAGGACATCTTCTCAGCCCTTTTCAGAAAATAAGAAAAATGCACATCTTTCTCCCATCTTGATGGGAAAGTAAAATTAGAAATTAACCACTGTAACCAATATTTATCATTAATGTTGTTTCTTCTTCTTCTTCTTCTTCTTCTTCTTCTTCTTCTTCTTCTTCTTCTTCTTCTTCTTCTTCTTCTTCTTCTTCTTCTTCTTCTTCTTCTTCTTCTTCTTCTTCTCCTCCTCCTCCTCCTCCTCCTCCTCCTCCTCCTCCTCCTCCTCTCCTCTCCTTCTCCTTCTCCTTCTTCTTCTTCTTCTTCTTCTTCTTCTTCTTCTTCTTCTTCTTCTTCTTCTTCTCCTTCTCCTCCTCCTCCTCCTCCTCCTCCTCCTCCTCCTCCTCCTCCTCCTTCGCCTTCACCTCTGCCTCTGCCTCTCCTTTCCCCTTCCCCTTCTCCCTCCCCTTCCCAGAATGTAAATTCTTACATTGTTAAAAAAAATTAATGTATTTAAATGTAATTTAATGTTTTATGGCTAATCTTCCATCAACAATATAGTGAGCACTAACAGTAAATTTTGGTAATTCTGTTGTCAACAGATATTATACTTCTGTACTAATTAACTTTTCTTTTCTTTTTCCCTTTTGTTTGCTTTTTCACTCTTTTTCAGTTTTTGATTATTCCAGCCTTAAACTCATTTCATCTCATTTCTACACCAGCGTACTAGTTTTTCCGAAAGAAACTGGTTGAAAGTGTATAAGCAGTTTTCTGCACTTCTTTTAATATACACTATTGTATCAGTGTTTTCTAATCCCCAGTTAGTGCAAATATTTTCCTTGATATAGCACATTTTTGCAAATTATTTTCACACTCTAGTTGCTAAATCTGTTCTTGTTTTTCATTGATAGACCTGCATCACAAACCTTCAGTAGTCTAACTACTGAGTTACATTTCAGTTAGCCTGCTAGTTTGAAAAGTGAGTATTTGGTGATGCGCACCTAAGAAATAGCTTCCCTATTATCAACCCTGGCTGCTCTTTAGAAGGCCAAATCCTGAAGATGAAACTCAAATACTTTGGCCATCGAATGAGAAAGAAGGACTCACTGGAGAAGAGCCTAATGCTGGGAACAGTTGAGGGCAATAGAAGGGGATGACAGAGATTGAGGTGGCTGAATGGAGTCACTGAAGCAGTAGGTATGAGCTTAAATGGACTCCAGAAGATGGCAGAGGACAGGAAGGCCTGGAGGAACATTGTTCATGGGGTCGCAATGGGTCAGACACAACTTCACAACTAAGTACAACAACAAATCCCTAATCCTAGCACTGAGCTAGAAAGCCATTGTGCCATCTCTTGTGTGCTATATTAGTGATGCTTGAGTACACCTGAAAACAGGCCAGCAACTCTTTTTTTTCTAGTAAACTGCCCCAATGATACAGAGAGTAAAATATCTGGGTCTGGATACTGCAAAACATAAGAATCTCCTTAACAATTTTTCTCAAATTGTCCTGATAAGAACAGTTCCTCAGCAGGATAGTTGAGGAAACTTCAACTGCCTGTGCAGAATTTCTCAAATCACAGAATCATTATCTGAGTTAACAGAATAACAGAATTGGAAGAGACCTTGAAGGTCTTCTAGTCTCTGGTCAAGCAGGAAACTCTATACCATTTTAGACTACTAGTTGTCCAATCTCTTCTTAAAAACCTCCAGTGATGGAGCAACTTCTGAAGACAAGCTGTTCCACTGGTTAATTGTTCTCTCCCTCTTTTCTTTAGACTACACATATCCATTTCTTACACCTGTTTGTCATATGTTTTAGCTTCCAGTCCCCTAATCATTTTTGTTGCTCTTCTCTGTACACTTTCCAGAATGGTTGCCCAATCTCTTCTTTAAAATTTCCAGTGTTGAAGCAACCACAACTTCTGAAGGCAAGTTGTTCCACTGATTAATTGTTCTGTCAGGAAATTTCTCTTTAGTTCTATGTTGGTTCTCTCCTTGATTAGTTTCTATCCATTGCTTCTTGTCCTCCTTCTGGTGCTTTGGAGTATAGGATGACTCTCTCTACTTTGTGGCAGATGCTTAGATATTGGAACACTGCTATTATATCACCCCTAGTCCTCTTGTTTTATTAGACTACAAATACCCAATTCCTACAACCATTCTTGAAAACTAAACATCCAGAAAGCATTCCGGAGAAGGTTGCCCTGCAACACAGGATGATGTGCAAGTCTTTCCCACATCTTCTTCTTTGCCTGTAAAGGACTCCACAGTTAGTAAGGGGAATATTTCTTTATCTCAATCCACATAGACTGACTGGATCCTTAATACATTTGGAGAGGATGCATGGAATTATTTCCAGCCTCAACCTTTCTGAAGGTTGTGTTTCAATACCTTCAGTTTCACAGAAATGTAGCCCTTTTTATGGAAGCTCATTTCATTATTCAGTGATCCCTTTACTGACCCTTGGATCTCACTGTATAATTTATGTTTTCCGAATATAATTCAACAGCACCAGCTTCTGATTTATGGGCTTCATTTCTAAATTTGAGCATTTGGCTACAAATGTATGTTTCTCCCCTTTGTGATTTATGTACTTTCACCCAAAATGTATGTTCTCTGCTGCAATATATGCATTCCTATTATGCCTCTGATGACACCTTTCCTGGGAAGAAGGTGAGAGAACCCAGCCTGGGGCCAAGTCCTGAGGTTAATTGCAATCAATTCACCTTCCTTGCAATTACACTTTCATCTGCGCTGCCTGTGAAGTGAGCATGCTAACATGCTATCAGCAGGGAAGCAAATGTGCCTTTTTCTTCCCCCTCCCTAGGAGCCAATAAAGCCAGCTGAGGTATACGATTACATGGGGAGAGAGGAGGAGGTTTTGACTCCCTGCTTTTAAACACGTTCATTGAAAAGGCACTGAGAATAATTAATTACATCCCCATCAGGTCATTTAGCGCCAGGCTGATTACTGCACAATTTTGGAACAATATCGAAAATAAGGGGTAAATAAATACCCCAAAAGAGGTGACATAGACATTTGACTAAAATAGTAGACATGGGAAAGATCTGTTTGTGTTTTTTTATGGAAGAACATAAGGAGAAATGCTTAGAATACATTTCCCCACAGAACTGGTCTATTATGCTTTTCCTATTTGTCTTCTCTTTCTTTCTTATAATAGCATCCACACATTAAGAAAATGTTTCAGGTTCTATTGACTTTTGAAATTGCTGCCTGAGCATTTCCTTATTTTATCCCAAACCTGGACAAGAAATCAGATTTAATGCAAAAAGTCCACCAAAATTCTCCATCAAGCTTGAGGACAAAGAATTTTACTACAGAATTTCCAGGCAGTTGGACTCATTATTATTTCAGATGTGATTAGTGAAACACCTCTCAAGCACTGGATGAAATAGATGCTTTGCAATTATGAAATGATTATGAATATCTTATTTTTGTAAAAATATTTAAAATAATCTGTTACCAAACTTAAAATTCCATGTAAATCTTCTGAAAGAAGAAGAGGAGGAATATTCCTAAGATAGATTATTTCCTGATTTTTCTTTCTTGCAACCTTCATTGTAACCTTACTGATGCGATATAGCTTTATAGAGTAGACTGAAATATTTAAACATCCATTTGGTCTACTGGAAACTTTCATGAGAAAGTTTTTTTCAGTTATATTTCAGAACTAGCTGGATACCTGTGATTTGCGATGACCCTATGTAATAGGGCTATGCAGGAGAAATCCAGTTCACAATCTGTTGGCTCAGTGGTGATCAGTGATTGAAACACATAAGGGGATATCACATAAGGGAATTCCTGCTGCCTTAAGTCCAGAAGCAATTCCATAAGTGGAAGGCATAGACATTTTGGTGAGATAGCAATGTTTAGCACGATAAGGAGCCCCAGACTGCTCCTGAGTGAAGGAGTAGAATGTCTGCCAGTTTGAACTGAGGTAATATAATGTGAGGCAACTGGCAGTTGGAACAGAGTTCTTTTCAGGTGGGGAGGGGGAATAGAACTCCTTAGCATCAGAGCATGTTAATTACTGTATTAAGAAATAGTAAAGATCTGATGGTCATTTCAAAAAATCCTTTCTTAGTGAGCACCTATAAGCCAAGAGGGACATATGTGCCAAATTTCAAGTTTGTAGGCTTTACGGTTCTGGAGATTTTGTGATGAGTGAGTGGTACTTGGCTTTTATATATATAAATAGAGAATTAATTTCAAAATGTTTGTTTGTTTATCTGTCTATCAGATTTATATAGCAGTCCATCTCACCAGGGGGTACACACAACTATTGATAAAATGTACAAAAATAGCAACTTGAAATATTTTTTTTAAAAAACCTAATAATAAATATTCTAAAAAGTCTAAAATACAATCACGGTGGAGGGAGAAGAAGAGATGGCCCCCTTTAGTAATGGAGCCATCTACACAAGCCTCTAGTTCCACAGGAACTCCAGGCTTGGTCACACAACCTGGTCTTGAG
This sequence comes from Pseudonaja textilis, assembly GCF_049901715.1. Taxonomy (NCBI): domain Eukaryota; kingdom Metazoa; phylum Chordata; class Lepidosauria; order Squamata; family Elapidae; genus Pseudonaja; species Pseudonaja textilis. The sequence goes on from NC_141995.1 coordinate 18,820,935, forward strand.
GGCCTTATTGAATATTAAAAAGGATGCACCTAATCTAATTTTGGGGGGAGGATGTTCCATAAGGTATACAGCACAGCAGAAAAAAAATGTCTATTGGGACCCACCAAATGTGGATCCCAGCCAGTGGTGCTATTCTACCAGTTCAGGCCGACTCTGGCGTACCTGTAGCACCAAAGATCAGCGGAAACCAAGCTCCTCTCTCTGAGGAGCTGCTGTTGGGCCCACCTGCCCACCCAGTCTCCCATACTGACCTTTATTCCCTGCTTTTGAAGGGCAGCTGCTTTATGTGGCACAGCCAATTGCAGCACATCAGCTGCTGAAGCTACAGGGAGAGTGTAGGCTTGCAGGAGGTGAGTAGGAAAGCACATGCACAAAGTACGCATTTATCACACACGCATGCAAAGTGTGTGCACGCAAAGCAGTCCCACCAAGCTACCACCACCGAACCAGTGGTAACCTATTTTGGAACCCACCACTGATCCTAACCAATGGTACCTGCAGCATGCCTTCTGATGGGGCAGGGTAATATAAGTGGAGAAATGCAGTTTATCACATATCTCAGTCCCATGCCATGAAGGACTTTAAAGGTTAAAACCAGCACCTTGAATTAGACACAAGAGCAAACTAACAACCAGTCCAGCTTTTGGAAAAGAGTTGTAACATGCACTCTTCTAAGAGCACAAATATGTGCCTGCCTGGCTGCATTTTGTACCAATTGAAACTTCTGGATACTCTTCAAGGACAGCCTGATTTAGATTGCATTACAGTAGCTCAATCTGGAGGTGACTGGGGCATGATTGACTGTAGGCAGGGTCTGATGATCCAAGGATGGGTGCAACAGGTGAACAAGACAAAGGTGAGCAAAAACCATCCTAGCTATAAATGTCACCTGTTCATCAAGCAGGAGTCATTAATCTAGAACAGTGGTGACTAACCTTTTTTGGCTCCTGTGCCAAAAATTGTGCCAGCACCCAGAATGCTCCCTGGGCATGCACGTGCAACCCCTCCCCCTTACCCGTACTGCGCCTCTCAGCTGATTTTTGCCCATTTGAGGCCTTTTTCAGCCTCCCTTCCTGTATTTCCAGAAATACAGGAAGTGCTGAAATGGGCCTATTTTTTTGGCCTGCAAAGGCTGCAGAAGCATTCCTCAAGCCTCTGGGAGGCTGAAAAGGGCCTCAAATGGGCTGAAAATCAGCTGTGAGACACATGCATACGCAGTGAGATAAGTTTGCCTGCGGCTTGCATGCTGGCACAAATGGTTCTGCATGCCACTTGTGGCACCCCTACCATGGGTTCACCATCACAGATCTAGAAGGATCCCCACTCCAAAGTGGCACTTATATGTATATGCAAAATATGCATATATTTTGAAGCATTGAGAATAGATTAATAAATATAATTATTTACAGTGATAGCTTTGGTAGAGGCTCTAGGGGTCAAATCTAAGGCATTCTATAGTGATCTGTGATACTTGAGCCTGGTGTTTATAACCCTGCTTCAATAAATGACTTAGGCCTAGATTATCAAGTCTCCACTTTCAAACTTCTTCTGATATTCTTTTAAAATATTGAACCAATGTGTTTGCCTAAGGTGCTGCAGCCTTATGATCGATCACATGTGAAAAGGTGTCACATAGATCTCAGAACAAGTATTACTTCTCAATAATAATTGAACCATCTGAATGCCACCTTCCTTTCTTCCTCTCCTTACATTCATTTTCAATTCCATCCTATTCATCCCTTCCTCCACCAACACCAATATAACTGTACACAAATAATTAAATGAGGACGAAACGTCACACTATTCTGGGAAATCTGTGACTGTCTTCCAAAGGCTGTGTGTTTGAACAAAAAGCAATTACAGAACAAGACATAGCTGCTTCATTCATTCCAGAATGCAGAATTTTAAAGATATTTATTCATATTACTTGTCTGTCTTGATTTTGCCCAGCACTATAACATTCAGGTACTTAGATGGAGGGAGTATCAGGAAGAAAAGCAAATGTTCATTTTAAATATGGTTTGGGGAAAAGGGTTAAAGATACTTCTGTTCTTGAACCTTTCCTCATGCAAATCAGCAGCCTTTATCAATGGATGCAGTGCATTTAGAGTCTAGATAATAATCAGAAATAACCTAGACTAACATACCATTTGAATCTGAGGAGAAGAAGCAGATAATTGAGCTCTAATGTATGGGAGAGATTTACTGATAATATATGAATCCACAAGGTCAAAGATAAGAAATTCCTCTTGGTTATTTTTTTAAGCTCTGCTAAAACAAAGGAAATACATGGTTCCTATCAGTAGCTTCCTTCATACAATAAAAATTCAAAAGCTGTTTTACCAGTTTGCTGTCTCTCCTTGTCAACACCAGGATACACACAGAGGGTAATCCCAGGGTCTCTTAGTCACTGATCTTTGTTAGACACTTAGTGCTTTTAACTGGTTGTCTTTTTTCTCAACAACTGCCCAATATCCATTAAAGATGATTGGATGTTGTCTGCATAATCCACTTTACTGGAATAATAGATGCCATAAACTTACCTTAAATTACTGACTGTCTTCCAGCTTGTTCAAATCACTGAGTTTCTCTGAGATTGTAAAAACAGATGGGAAGTTTCTGTGTTGTTAGGTGCAGCACCTTTTATCACAGAGGACATAAAGGTAGGAATGTGCAGGTGGTTTCCCATTCAGCTTCTAAGCAGCTCAGACCTGCTAAGTTGCAACAAGGTGAATCAGGTATGCTGAGACCATGCTCATAAAAAGATGAAGCAAGCTCTTCCAGGATGTTTACCTATACCAGGATATCTGATTGTGTCAACAAGCCCAGTTGCAATAATATGAATACCTTTTATATAAAGCCTTATGATAGTTATAGCAATATCAATTGCACTTAGACTTATATACCGCTTTATAGTGCTTTACAGCCCTCTCTAAATGGTTTACAGTATCAGCATTTTGCCCTCAACAATGTGGGTCCTCATTTTACTGACCTCGGAAGGATTGATGGAAGATTAAGTCAACCTTGAGCCAGTCAGTTTCAAAGGAATTGAACTCTTGGCAATGTGAGCAGAGTTAGCTTAAAATATTACATTCTAATCACTGTGCCACAAGGGCTCCTTTTGGTTATCCTACTAAAAGAAATAGTGTTAACATTATAAAATTCAGTACAAAATAAAGTAGCTACAGATTTCAGCAAAACGGTCAGAGATCCTTTTGTATTTTTCATCCAATGGAAAATAAATTTGAGAAAGAAAGAAAGAAAAGAAAAGAAAAGAAAGAAAGAAAGAAAGAAAGAAAGAAAGAAAGAAAGAAAGAAAGAAAGATCGCCTTTTCTTCCTAGCTTCTTCCTCTGAGTATGCATATTCAATTTGTTTACATGACTCTCCTCTATAGCATCTATCAAACTAGAAAACTCTTCTAAGGTTCATGAAAAAAATTCCTAGAATGGACTTCCAGTTTGAGCTTCTTCGGCGACAGACCGAAACCTCGTCTCTGCGAAGCTTCGATCCGTGCGATCCGTACAAACATTTAGTAGAGGACATTTAAAGCACCATCAGAATATTGAAGAAGACAGCAAGCTTGTTAACACTTTTGCTGCACTCCCACAAAAAAGCAAGAAGAAATACACAAGCACTGGAAAATTCACTACTAGCAACTTCCGGTTTGAGCTTCTTCAGCAACAGACCGAAACCTCATCTCTGCAAGGCTTCAATCCGTGCTCGCTGCTGGAGCACCCCAAGCCATCTGGTTTCGGGGCTAAGCCATCCCATAGAGGTGGTGAAGAAGGGGGAGACTGCCTGCAGAATTGAGGAGAGCCGCATCTCTCCTCCCCAGCTGGCCATTACTCCCTTTCCTGAAGGTGGTTGCAGTGGTGGTCAGAAATGGCCACCACAAAGAAGAACTTGACCGGAAAAGAATGTGCAGGAGGAAGATAAGAAGAGAAAGTTTTGGTTGACCTGATCAAACAGCAAAAGCATCAAATAAGGTACCCTGGAATTGAAACTATTAAAAAAAAAATAACATTGTTCCCTAAGAAGATTTTTAAGCTGCAAAGGAGAGAGAAAAGGGAAAAGATTTGGGTTTTTTTTTCTCCTTTTCCAAAATTGACAGCTAAGAGACTTAAGTAAGAAATTGGGGAAAAAATCCATTTTGACATTAATAGGCATTTAATGCTGAAAATAAAAAGTCAAAGGGATAATAAAGATTTCTGGATAATCAAAAGCTTTTGAAAACAGGAAAGGAGAGAAAAAGAATAAAAGGGCAGGATCTGGAAGGGAAGAGACTGCCTGGAATTAAAAAGAATTTACAGCAAAATCTCAACAAGACTTCCAAAAGATACATTTTAACTGAAATATTGCAACAAAAACCCTAGGAAGAGAAAGTCGAAAAAGAAATAAGAAGATATAATTCGGGACTATCTGGATTATTTGATGATGGATGTAATTAAAAGATATAAAGGTGTCATACTCCAATTAGTAACTACAGGAGAAAATTTGTTTAATGAGAAAAGATAATATGAAATTGAAACAGAACAGACAAAAGTATAAATATAATGATTTGAATTGAGATGAGATAATCAAAATAAAATGGAGAAAATTAAAAGAGGGGAAAAACTATATAGAAAATGTTGAATAGTATCAGATATGGAATAGAACACAAAAAGGAGCATGAAATTGAGTTTTGTGTCTGTATAAAGAAGTTCAACCCCAGACCATGCTATTGTAAAAAGAAGATGTTTTACTTATATTTTGTATGTGTGAAAACCCAAATAAAACTTTATAAAAAAAAGAAAAGAAAAAATTCCTAGAATATAGTCCCAAGGCCAAATTCTAAAACCTTTTGGAACTGCACTGGACAGAGATACTAAAATACAGGTAGTCCTTGACTTACAACCATGCATTTAGTGACCATTGAAAGTTACAATGGCATTGAAAAGAGTGGCTTTGACCATTTTTCACACTTTCAATGGCATCCACATAATCATATGATCAAAATTTGAAGGCCTAGCAATTGGCATGTATTTATGACGTTTTCAATATCCCAGGATTATGTGATAATCTTTTGAGACTATATGAAAAGCAAAGTCAGTGGAGGAAGCCAGATTTATTTAATAACCATGTTATTAGCGTAATAACTGCAGTAATTTTACTGAACATCTATGGGAAGAAAGAATATTGTAAAATGGGGCAAAACTCACTTAACAACTGTCTTGCTTAGCAATGGAGAGTTTGAATTCAATTGTGGTCATAAATCAAGGACTTCCTGTAAAGCAGTTTTCCCATCTAATCACTAGGATTTCACAGAACTATAATCCTAGAGATCAACATGCTAGGGGAGACTACTCTAACATGTAACTTTATCTATGAAATCATCATAGGCTCTAGTCCACCCACATCTGCAATTTTATTTTCCTTAACCCCACCACCCAATATTACACGTTGAACTGTTTCCTGAAATATTAGTATGACATCACCAGTCATCTTCAAATTCTTCCTCAAGCTCCGCTTTTCTACTTTCCTCCAGTTTCTCAAGATTTCCAATACACCACTGTAGTTCATCTAGAACATCATCTAAATAGATTTGAGGCTTAGACTAAACTAAAAATTCCATTGGCACCAATAAAGAGAACTGTATGGGGTCATCACTTAAAATGTAGACATACACCAAAGCAGAGGTAAGGAATAAATGCTTATAGCATTGTGCACAGTAGCCCAAAACTGGTCTCAGCTATCATAGACTAACAATTAAGTGAAGAAAATAAAATGGAGTTGTATGTTGCCCAGTTAGTGTATTGTATTTAATTTTGTCCTGAAATGACTTCACATGACTATCTTGTACACCCTGTCTGTTTTTGTTAGCTCTTTGAGGTAATCCAGACCAAAAAAAAAAAAAAGGAATACTTATTCTCTCTCCCCTCCTCTCACTTTTATTTTACTCCCTAGAAAACTGGGGTGGGTCTCTTTTGAAATGCTTTCCATGCTCTCCCTCTTTCTGTGGACTGACCTATCTTTTACATGCTGTTTTTCTAACCTGTGGCTTTTCTTCCTATTTCCCAAATCATTGCCACACATCGTTACAATTTTTGTTACCTTTCCTTTGTGCAAAATTTCAGACTCTAAGCTCTTTGGATTGGACTCTCTCTGCTTGCACTTTGCAAAGCACTGTGTACCCTGAAGCATGATTATAAATAATGAACCCAATCCAATTAATCCAATAATGAAGCAACCAAATTTTGAGATCTATTTGGCAGCAATTCTCAAGATAGCTGCACTGAATGGAGAATCTGCTTGCCATTCCCTTCCTTCTCCTCTCACCATAATCTAATTGTCCTTTGTGTCATCAAAAAGTGATTTTCACATCCTGTTGTCTATATGACCATCCATACAGCAGCCACTGTGTAGCCCAACTCCTTCTCATCTTGCTTCCTCCATAACCTGAAACAGCTGGAGTTGTCTGGATGTTGGGGCAAAAGCAATGCTGCCACAGGGAACCCCATATCTTTCCAGGCCTGAGATCAGCCTTTTACACTTGTAGATAGATTTGAGGCTCCCTTCACTTACACCTATTAGAAGGATTTGGTAGCATTTATTTTATTCCCAATGCCTTCTGTCCCCCTTCATCTCCTACCATCCCTCCCCTTTTCCTTATGTCTAGTAGAATGAATGAATGAATGAATGAATGAATGAATGAATGAATGAATGAATGCATGCACAGCTTTGTCACTGAAACACCAAGAAGGGAAAGGGAGGGAAGGCATTCTCCAAAAGGTCCAAGAAAACGAAGTGTTAATTTATTTTATTTATTTATTTGATTTGTCAATCGTTTACAAGATAATAGGTATAAGAAAATACATAGTTATGAATACATGAAATGGGTACATAAGAAAATAAAAGAAACAATAGGACAGGGACGGTAGGCACGTTGGTGCACTTATGCACGCCTCCTACAGACCTCTTAGGAAAGGTTAAAGTTTTTGGGGTTTGGGGAAGAAACCACAGAGTCAGGTAGAATATTCCAGACATTGAGCACTCTGTTGCAGAAGTTGGATTTCATGCAATCAAGTTTGGTGCAGTTAACCTTGAGTTTGTATCTATTGTTTGCTCTTGCATTGTTTTGGTTGAAACTGAAGTATTCATTGACAGGTAGGACATTGCAATATATGATTTTATATACCATACGTAGATCAGACTGAAGACGGTGTAATTCAAGGTTTTCTAGGTCTAGAATTTCAAGTCTGGTGGCATAAGGTATTCTACAATGAGTAGAGGAGTGGAGAACTCTTGTGAAATATTTCTGGACTTTCTCAACTGTGCTAATATCAGATATATAATGTAGGTTCCAGACTGATGAGCTGTAGTCAAGTATTGGTCTAGCAAATGTTTTGTATGCTCTTGTTAGTAGAGCGATATGAAAAAGCTACGTAGGATTAGGTTAACAACTCTTAATGCCTTTTTGGCTATGTAGTTACAGTGGTCTCTAGCACTTAGATCATTAGAGATGAGTATTGCAAGGTCCTTGACAGAGCTTGGATCACCAACAAGGTCTTGACTATTCAGCTTGTATTTTATTTTCTGATTATTATTTTTTTGCCAATATGTAAGACAGATCATTTATTTGTTGAGATTTGAAGTTGCCCAGCTCTGCTCTCTTTACGTGAAGCTTGAGAAGTATTTTCCTGAACAGCCTGGAAAAAAAGGGCCATGTACAGCCGAGGGATTGAGGGAGTTGGACTCCAGGAAGGCACAAGATTGTTGTGCTTCCCAGAAAGGTTGAGTTGTACTCCCCCACCTGCTTTAATGAGAATGCATTAAGCCTTTTCCTTAACAGCTCTGGTGCTTTTTTTTTTTTTTTCCTCTTCTTCCTGCAAAAAAGCCATTGAGCTGCAACTCGTGATGCAGACTGGTGATTTGGAGTGTGAGATATATTTATGTATAATAGGAAGGAGAGATGCCTTTTTAGACAGCGCAGACAAGCTCTCCCTCCTGCACAGCAGGAATTGAAGTGGGTCTACTTCTGCAGAAAGTAAATGCATGTTTGTTGAGCTATGTCCCCCCCACAGCCTCCTCCCCCCTGCCACCACCCAGCACAATTTCCCCTTTCTTGCTTTTCTTTACAAAAGCACCTCTATAGTCTTGCGGTGGTAGATACCAGCAGCCTTTGAATCTGCAGAGCACACACATAAGAAATGTGCAAATATAAATCCTCACACAGTTGTTTATGATCATGCGTTTTATTCCCAGAAACACCAAAGTCTACAGCATCCTAAGAAGAGAAGTAATAGTAGCAACAGTCATCTTGGAAATCAGAATATACTATGAAAATTAAACTATTTTTATGCTGCTATCTGAAGATGAATATTAAATAGGTGTAATGGATTACCACTTCCCACCCCCAACATGATATGGAAATTTCATGTGGCTTCTTATTAAGTGGTCCGGTTTATTTCTTCATTTTATTGCTGTGAACATAGAAAACCTCCTTGGTGGCAAGCAAAAAAATGTGGGTCTTTGTTGTATCATCAGTGCATAATATGCTCTAGTTTTATTTCTGTACTACCCTGAACTGGAGATTTATCAAAGTTGGTTGGTATCACCAAAAGTTTTGTTTTGTTTTGTTTTGCTTGCTGAAGGTAAATCTGACTTTGAGTAATAAAGTAAAGCAAAATAAAGACATAGGGCTAGAAACGATGAGTTCTAGTCCTGCCTTAGGCACAATGCCAGCTGAGTAACCTTGGGCCAGTAACTGTCTCTCAGTCCTAGGAAGGAGGCAATGGTAAACCACTTCTGAAAAACGTTGCCAAGAAAACTGCAGGAGCATGTCCGAGCTATTTCAGAGAATTGGACAAGGCTGAACAGAAGAGGAAAAAGAAAAAAAATCTGACCTTACAGGTCATTAGCTATTTCAATCAGGGTCTCCTTATTCTTTAAGGAATTCTCTGTTTGTGTTCTATTAAAGCTGTTCTGAGCAACTTTCAAACTTGCGTGATTTTTTTTAAACAGCAATAACATCTACAATTCAATGGAAAAGACAATGAAGTGAAGGCTTGTGAGCTCCGTAAGTAATTTTGAGTAATGAAATTAAATAATGTTTCCAATCCTTTTCAACTAAAAATCTAATTTAGTTTGCCTCAATGTTTGTATCATTTAGTAAATATATGTTGCTTTTTGTTAAACTTATATGCAAATTCTTATCATCTACTACAAAACTGCTACAGTGCTGTTTCTAGATTTTTCTCCTGCTGACCTTAATCTAAAGAGGAAGTATTTTGAAATCCCTTTTTAATTTACTGAATAGAGTTGGCAATTGTCTACGAAAAGGATGTTTGGATTCCTTCATGAAAGTGAGGTGACAAGTGTGGCGTTTTGGCTTTTAATCCCAATAATAAAGCATAAAAAGGAAACCTCTCAAATTCAGCCACTTCTGTTCAATTGATGCTACCCAAATCCAAGCAAGGATCAAAATATAGAAAAAGTGCAGGTCTCAGTGAAAAATATTGCCTGTTACCCTCCCCCCCTCCCCCTTACACTTCACAAACAAAATCAATACAAGATTTTGTACCACTTAAAGTGAGCCTCCTACCACTACAGGTAATCCTTGATTTATGACCAAAATTGAGTCCAAAAATTCTTTTGCTAAACGAGACATATGTGCATTTTGCCCCATTTTACAATCTTTCTTGCCACAGTTATTAAGTGATTCATTGCTGTTGTTAAGTTAGTAACATGGTTAAGTGACTCTGGCTTCCCCATTGACTTTGCTTCTTAGAAGGTCACAAAAGGTAATCACATGACCCTTGGGCAGTGCAACAATCATAACTGTGAGTCAATTACCAAGCATCTGAATTTTGATCACATGACGATGGGGATGCTGTGTGAAAAAGTGTGAAAAACAGTCATGTCACTTTTTTCAGTGCCATTGTAACTTTAATGGTCATTAAATGAACTTTTGTAAATTGAGGACTACCTGTACTATTACTTGTGTATTGTGATGACCCAGGGCATGGCACAAAAATATCAAACTCACCCAAGTAGATAAATTCCCTTTAATACCTCCAACTTGGCCCCCAATGTCCAGTTATCCTCAGCTGGAAATTAAACTCTTCCCAAAACAATCTACAAAGGGAAGAAATGCAGTCCGAACTCAAAATACAGATAAATTAGAAATAAGCAAACCAACACAAGCCATGCTGAAGTAATCAACACAACAGGCTAGGATAATAAATTGCAGACTTCCAAAAATAATAAAGCACACACAGTTGGGAGGACACCAAAACCCACATAAGCCTCAATAAAGTTAATGCACACTTTGCTTCCAGCAAGGTGCTGTGTGCAAATGCCCTTCTTATATCCTGTTCACTCAGCTGTAACTAATGAGAGGGATCAAGGCCTTTTCCTCTCCCCTAAGCCATGTTGCTCCCTTCTCCGTTCCTCCCTGTGTGCCCTAGGATTAAGAGGGGGTGGCCCTGGGTCTTCCTCTGAATGCCCAGCCAGAATGTGCCCTTCCCCTGTTTTTTCCACAGCCACCAGAGCCACAGTCCTACTCCCTGTCAGCTGCTCAATCTCCCCCTCAGAATCAGACTCCAACAAGGGCATGACGCATATCTTCCTCTACCATCTCAAGTATATTTTTATTTTGTTGCCTCCTTTTCCACTATGCATTTTTTTTGGCTGATTTCTTCATTTTTCAAACTAGTGATAGAATCTGCAAGGAGACAGTCTCCAGATTTCCAGAACTCTTTTTCCCCTCAAACAGAATGCCCCGGCTTATATCATGACTATTATACTATAACAATGGCAAAGGCTGATTAAAAGGTATGTTTTAAGTTGCTTTAAATTATGCTTCAAACATTTATGTCAGGGGTGTCAAACTCATGATGACACATTGTCATCATGTGACATATCACAACTTTTTCCTCTTTGCTAAAATGGGGGTGGGTGTGGCCAGCATGTGACGCATCTGTGGGCCATGAGTTTGACACCCAATTTATGTCGTGTATTGCAGCAAGGCATGAAACAAACACATTTGAGTCTGGGACACCAACCAAACCTTGTTCTTTACACAAAAAAGCAGGGGTGTCAAACTGGTGGTCCACGGGCCAGATGCATCACACATAGGCCATTCCCCACCCCCCCATCTCCACAAATGGGGAAAACATCATGAAATCTCACATGACCGCAATGTGACAGTGTGAGTTTGACACCCATGGAATAGAGAAAGGGCAGCTGAAGACAGCATTTTGGAAATCTGACTAGCAACATCTGAGGACCCTTTCTTACAACAGCAAATACTATTTAACATGAAAGATTTATGGTTATACCAAAACAACAGTTGAGGCAGCAACCGTGGGAATTTAGACACTGTCCTGGCAGCATGATATTGGTGAGATGGGCTACCTGAGATACAAACCCATCATAGAGGTGGCTTTGTCAAAGGAAGATGCTATCAAATTGTGGCTCTTCACTGTATGATTAGCAAAGATATATTTCACATCCACACCAATTAATATGCATTATGGAATAATGTGATAATCAACCAGCAAGATCAGAGTGTGGCAATAATAGTGGGTATGCATCTAAACATTAGAAAAAAAGCAAGACAAACAGAATGGAATTAAAAGTTATGTAGAGAAGCAGCTACATTCATCTATGGGAGCTTTTTAAAAACCCTCTTAATCATGTGACAGTTCTCAAAATGGCCTTATTAATTATGTTGACATTATTTATTGAAGTTCCTCCCCATTGTAGAAGTAAACTACTTTTTTTTACTCCAGAAACATTTATTCTCCTAAACTTTTAAATATGTTTAGTTCCTTTTAAAAATAGAGAAATTATCCTGGAACAATTACTATTATCATTTTAAATAATGCAAAGCAAACCATTGAATTGTTTTAAGATTTTATCTGAGATAGGAACAGGAAACAGAAGAAAGGAATTATTTTTAAAAAGGCTCTATCAAAATGGGCATCTACTTCAAAACTGTACAATACAAAGCAATTTTATTTCTCCATCCTTAACCCTTAAAAGTCTCTTTTTTTTTTACAAATCGAAGTGCACTTTTGCAACTGAAATATGCCGAGGAATTAGATAGCAGCTCAGATGTTACTGTAAAGATTTGCTGCAGATTTTATTGTTATTAATAATTTACCCCTAAGAATTTAATTTCTCCCTCCCCTCTTTTAACAAAGCAATGTCACTGCCTGTCTTCTTTGCTTCCCTTCTAAATTCTCATATATTAATATTTCATTTTAATAGGCAGGAACAGGTAATTCTTCCTACTATTTTTTTATTTCTTATTGCAGTTTATGATAGGATTAATAAGGGAAGCAATTTTATTCTTTATGTATTTTGTGTGTGTGTGTGTATGAGAAAGAGGGGGAGAAGAGAGGGGGGGGAAGACAGCTAGCATACATTTTTGTTAATATTTCCTAATTACTTCCACCTAAGAAGTCACCTTCTCAGATAATCATTTAGGACGTGATGTCCCATCTTTTTGCAGATAACACACCATGACAAATAATTTTAAAAATCAATATATCAAAATCCATACCCATCTACTTGTCTCCAGGTAGGCACTTCATCCATGAATTAAATGTCAAATTTTTGGAATTATTGAAAGCAGTTTTTGTGCTCTCCTCTTCTAATTTGAAATGTAGAGCTTCTTCTTCCACCTTTCCCAAAAAGAAATATTTCTGAAAATACACTGTCTTGACATTCCTAATGCAGGGAAAGTAAAGCCTCCATACTTAAACTGGCATGGAGGAAGGGAGCTGGTTATAAGGCTTAAATGGGATTTCTCTTCTTGAAGATCACAGAGTTTTTTTTATTTTTGTTTTGTTCATTTGTTTAGCCTGTAAAAGTTAACCTTTCCAAGGGCAGTATGTCCCACTTAAATACCAAGGGTTTGTGTGGATATATTTTTTATTATGTGTGCCTCTTTGGGAAAATGTAATTAATTCCCTTTGTTGCCTGACTGTATTTCATTCTTGCATTAAAATGTATCCATCCAAAGCATTCCTTTTTGGCACTCCTGACATCTCCCAATCTTTACAAGTATCACTTTCAATGATAGAATTGCAAAAACTCTTTGTATAATAAAATATTTTTTAAGAAAACAAACAAATAAGCCCGAGAGGTAATTGAAAATCATTTGTGGTTGGTTTTTCCGTGATGTTTGTTTATCCCATGTTCACCTCGCAATGCTGGCTACACTAAAGCTTTGCAAAATCTGAAAGGCATGTGGTTTGAGGGTGGGAACAGGGCCAAACAAAGTAAATGGGATTTGAATTTCTAAGCATTAACTAGATTGGTGCATTTTCTCTCCACCCGTCCCTGTCATCTTAATCTCCCCAATGCAAGGAAATCTTTCAGCTAGCTAGAATATCTTCATTTCAGATGATGACACCCACCCTCCCCTTCCGTTTAAAAAAAAGAAGGGGGAAAAAGAACCCCTCTCGACTTTCCTTGCTTTAGATTTGACCAAGGAGCATTTCCTTCCCCGACAGCATCAGCCCACCGAGATACAGAGTTAAAAATAAAGGGGAGGGGAGAAGCAAGGTAGCTGACAGAGGACTCTTCCTTCTGCCACCCAGAGAAGGAAGAGCTGAACAGATTATAAAAGTTTAGATTAAAAATGATATAAAATCTACCATTTGGCTCCGACACTAGCGTCTTGGTCCTTTGGAGCTAATCTGTATGCACCCTGTGACCTTCTCGCAGCGAACCCTGCTAAATATATTATTCCCATGGGGGCTTTCACTGCTGCTTGGTGTCAGAAATCAATATGTATGAGGCGCGTGGATGGGAATTTCTAATAGATCTGCCTGGCCCTGCGCTGCTTTTCAATATCTGCCTTGCACTATTAGTGCCGGCTCGGTGCCTGTGAAATAACCGAGATAATCTTTTAAGGTGCGCTGTTAAGGTGGAACCTAAATGTAGCTGTTTCAATTATCTCCCCCGCTCTCTCACGCACCCGTAGACAGGCAGGCCAGCCCCCTCGGCAATTAGAAAGCGGGTTCGCCTGGGATGAGTCACCTTGGGTGCAGCTCGGTTTACTAATCGGCGATCGATCGAGAGATAAATTAATCGATCGATTGATGGTTTTAAATGCAATTAGGGTTAAATATATGTATATTAAGGGCAGCCGCGTTGTAGGATTTGTTTTCCTGAAAAAAATGTTCTCTTCCCCCCACTTCCCTCGCTCTCTCCCCTCCCTCTTGTGGGCTTGTTGGAGAAAAGAAACCCACGTTTTAATGAGGGAACTTCATAAAAGGGAATGTCAAACTGTGGGTGTCAAAGAGTGTGGGAAAAAGATGGGGGAAGGGGTCCCAGTCCCCGGGTGTCAAGAAAACTCCAAGGCTGCCACGCGAAACTGGAGAATCCATCCATCAGATCCGAGGGAGCGAGGTGCCGTTTTGAGAAACCGTTTTTTTATGACTGTTGTATAAATGTCCCACTTTATGCTTTTGAAAATGATGCCAAGGGTGATACCTGACCATCTCGTTCCTTGCTTGGAATATGGAGCGGGTGTGGGGGGTGGGGAGCGGGAGACCTAGCCAAATTAATTTATTATTCTTTTTGTCAGAATACAGTGATTTTAGTTCATCAGTTACAACCTCCCGCCTGCCTGGGTTTGCTCTAAGGAAACCAGAATCGTCAATAATGCTCCCTACACACCCACACACGAGAGAGAGAGAGAGAGAGAGAGAGACCATCCGATTCTTGCTTCCCCCGCTCCCCCTTAAGTCCGGAACTCTTTGAGGCCTGAAAGGTTGGAGGGGGAAGAAGAGGGAGCGGCGTTCGGTGCTCTTTTCTTCTCTCGCTGGCTGGCTCCCTTCTCCTCCCTTTTTCTTTTCACTTCAATGCGTAAAGGAAGCTGTTCCAGTTGAATGCACAGAGGTGCGGCATATAAAAGCAATAACTTGGAGGCAGAGAGAGAATCTCTCTCTCTCTCTCTCTCCCTACCCCCGTTATTGGGAGGAAAGGAGGGAGGCAATCACTAATCCGCGCATACTTTTATCTGGCTTTTGATAAGCAGCAACTCAGCAGCCGAGTTGAAAATCCTTGCTGGAGATGACACGGAGAGGGAGAGAGAGGGAGGGAGAGGAAGGAGGAGGGTGATATCACTCGGCTTCGGAATGACTTTTCAGTCAGTCACATTTGGCTTGGTGTCCTTGTGAGGCTGTCACCCGACCAGAGGTTGATTTGGAACCCCGCCCTACAGATTTCCTCTTCCCTCCTTCTTTTCCTCTCCCTCCCCATCTCTTCTCTCTACACACTCCGCTTAGCACACCACCATCCACCTGACAACTCTCAGAAAATCCCCTGCCTGCTTGTCTGGCCTTATTTAGTCTCGGTGTGCGCACACTATTAGTCAGGATGTGGCAAGCTAAGGACAAAAGGGCTTGAGGTGAGAAAAGAGCCGAACCTGGATAGAATGAAACAAATTGGAAAGTTTGAGAAACAGAATGATTCCACTCTCATCAGGGTGATGTTTTATCTTTGAGGTGGCTTTGCTATTTCACTTCTCAATCCCAAATACTTTCCCTTGATTCCAGAAGATGTGTACATACAAGTCGGTTTTTCTCATGATTAGAGTTGGGTTTATATCTGACAGGATGTTACTGCTTGGCTAGGAATCATTACCTGATTAAGACCAACTCTTTGTTATCGGTAAATATATGAAAACAATAATGCATATTAACCAAACATCTGTGAGAGGAGGTCGAGTTAGTCAACTATTGTCCAAAAAAAGATCTAGTTTTAAATTTGCATTTTAGAACAAACTATTGTGAAACTCAGTGTTATAATCTCTGTGTCTTCTTTACTATCCTCTATAGAACTATACACATTTGTATGTTAATCCTGTTGATGAATAAACTGAACCTTGTTCTGACTCTTATCTTCTAAAAGTTTGGTGTTTGCATGCAGACTTTTCATCACCTTTTAAGAATTTTGAAAAAACTGACCAAGTCAAAACCTTTTCTTGTTTTCACTTGAAATTAGTAACATTGTAAAAGATCTCAAAGTGGTGCACAAATGGGAAAAACAGAGTTTAACATTGGAAATATGAGAAATAAAGACAAAATCCATCCATTCTCATTACCCATTGTGTCTAGAAAATATGTACCTTTAATCTATAATTATCTGATTCAGAATATAGTGCGTTTTCCCAGTTCATAACACATGGCTGCATTCCAAAGCAAGAATGATTAAAAGTTATTTTCTGGTTCAGAATGTAAAATAGATTTCTGCCTATCCAAAGTAGATTGCTGTAAATGCATCCATGAAAAATTGGTACAGCCCCTTATTCTCTGTGAACTCAATAGTAAAAATATAATAAATCCAGCACTTATGGGGAATCGGATGGTCCCAGTTTGGTTTAAGAATAAAGTCCTTTTAAGTACCAGGGTTTTGAAACTATCCTCCAGCGTCTAAACAACAAACTAAGAAGGAACAGGCTCATTTGATCAGGGCATCCTTATTATAAAAAAGATAGCATGTTGAAATTATGTATCAAATCATTTACTGAAATAAATTAGCATACACTGAATCTATGCTGATCTTTGATCTTTTTTGTCCTCTTCCTGGGTGTTGAATTTGCTCTCTTGGGCACTGGGGAAGGTGTGTGTGTGTGTACAATGTCATCCTCTACCAGCCTATAGGATAATGAGAAAATTGTTTCCTAGAATCTCAATATCTTATATAAAAGCAAACAGTTTCCCCCCCCCTAACTTCATCCTTCTTTCTAAAAGGTTCCTCTATACCTTTCCATAGATTTTAAACCACTGGTTTCCTTTTCAACCACTAGAATTGTTTTTTTTTTTTTCTATTAAGAGTCTGTTGACCAGATTTGTGAACTTTTCTCCCTCCCTCAGGTTTCAACCCAGTTCTTCAGCAGTGAAAAGCTGTTTCTGAGGAGTATTCGGGGTATATATGTAAAAGAAAAATCGGAGCCTAATGAAAACCAAGATAGACAATAACCTGTTAATCTGGTAATAAATAAAGTGAAGAAATTGGAGAAGATGAAAGAGAGTTTAGTCTCCTGAAGTAAATACTCCAACTGGAACATAGACCTTCCTCACATCCAGCCCAAGGCCAAGAAAACTTTCATTCTGTTCCTATAAAACATATATTTTTCATATTTCTGCAACTGGAACTCAGCAAAAATGTAATCAAATCTGGTTGCTAATTGTTACCACAATTTCCACTGCCAAATAGTCCAGTGGTATACTGTAATATTAAGATATTTAAATTTAGAAGCTAGAACAGTGGGGTTGTACAATGAGCCAGAACATACAGTTATAGTTGGTTGGTTTGAGATTGCCAGCTCCTGCATGAGGCAATCTGTGCTGTGATTGGTTGCTGTGGGTGGGAAGGGGGAGTTTCTGTTTCCCCCCACCTTTTTCTAATGTGCCCTCTGTGATTTACCTCATGATGTAGTGATGTGCCTGACTATCCTGTTACTGTACATATAGCTGTAAAATATATTTATTTGTGTAAAATTACAAGCTTGTGTCAGCGTTCCTTACTCCATTTGGACACCTGCTGTGCAATTCCCTGAGGCATAAGTCATTAGTTAGTTCATTTAGGAACTGTCATATTCTTGCCTGCATTAAACCATTTTGAATTCTGCTTCCAGATGACCAAGGAAAAACTATGCTACTTTATTGATGTGCTGACGGGCAACAATGTGAGAGTGAACTTTTCATCATCAAAAGATGTTGAGGTGGAAGGAGCTTTTGAACCCCAAACTTTGTGCAAATGTTTTGCCACTTTAAATGATTATATTGAGGTTTTGCCTGGTTGGCATGTTTTATCCTGAGATTCGTGCTGTTAAAATCAGTTAAGATCTCTCAATACACCAATCTCTTGGTGAAAAGAATCTTGAGAAAATTCAGGTGGCCTTTGCTTTCAGGACTTCTATTCTGTATCTAGTTAAAAGTGAATTATTCAGCAGCATGCAAGTCATATGAACTTTAAGTGATCTAAGAAATTGTTTTCTTTTGAGATTGAAAATAATGTTAAAAGCAACAAACAGTGTTAAGAAACGTCAGTTTCTCAGAGCTCCTGTGGGTTTCTGTCTCTGTATCCTGTTAATTGGGAGAAAGTTTATTTATCCAAAATAAGCCTGCAACTGTTTTGTAGTAAAACTGACCTTTTCTTGCCTTTACTGGTTGGGATTTCATGTTTGCATGACACATAGCTTCTCCTTTGACCTACTTATGAAAGTCATGTGAATAGAACTTATTCTATGATTCTTTTGTTTATTCAGAAGGCATTATTTAATCCAAATGGGGAGACATGCTATATATATATATATATATGTCATTAAAAGTAAAGGAGTATGTCTCACAAGATATCACACTGTAATCAGCAGCTTAGTAAGAAGGATGTCCTGGTAGCTGAAATCCTATAGGCAGAGTGCTCTTTTCACACAATATTCTGAGTCCTTTGACCTCCACTGTTTCCTTTGAGGGTCTATAAATAAAAGGTCAAATTTTTACTTCCATATCTGAGTAATAGTGAGCAACTATGTTACAGAATTTGATGGAAAAAACACCATTAGTATAGCATAGGTTGTGTAGGAGAAGAGCAGGCTGAGCTGGAAGGTGGTGTTAAATGTGCCATCAATTTGGAGTCATTGTGTTACCACAAGAGACCCAAATCCAGTTCCACCCCATGAATTCCATTGCCCTTATCTACTGCCAATTTAGCTTTGACCATTAGATGACTAGATTCCTGCACAGAAGTAACAATTATAAACTCTTCTGTGATTTGAAATCAGCAAATGCTCCTGGTTGTTTGTGCCTGACAGATTGTTGTAGAAGAGGGGTGTCAAACTCATGGTCTGTGGGCCAGATGTGTCACATACTGGCCACCCCCACCCCCATTTTAGCGAAGGGGGAACATGTTGTGATACGCTATGTGATGACGTTTTGTCACAAGTTTGACACCCCTGCTGTAGGACAATTTCCTGCATCCCTTAGCAGTGGTCATATTTAATAGAATGTAGGAAGTTTTAATTCAGAACATCTGACCCTTTTCTTAAAAGTCTTATTTTCTGAGTATTCTCACTATTTGTTCATTTAATGTAGGCTTGTTGCTGTTTCAGGTGAACAATTCTCAATCAAAATTTCTAAACTATATGAATTTATAAAAACAGGGAAGAAAGGCACCTAATGGCAATTAAACTAGGATCTTTCTTGAGTAATTTTGTTGTCTGAAATAAACCAGAAGGTACCTTTTCCTCATTCCTGAGGCATAAACTAGCTGGAGTGTCAGTTGAATCCCTCTTCTTTCCTTATTCTTATATGCTACTACACTTCCATGGATGTTAAGTGCTTTATAAACAACAATGGAATATTAAAATACAGAAAATGAATAACATGAACATAATAATAATAATAATAATAATAATAATAATAATAATAATAATAATAATAATAATAATAATAATTTCTTTCATGTGTCATCATTCAGACAGCAGAATTTTCAAGCATCAGCAGATTCTTATTTTAACAGTGGTGAGGAAATGAATGCTCCATCATGCCTGCGAGATTAAAAAAAATAGTCTGGATCCAGGGCAGGCTATATGGGCTTAATGAGAGCCAGTTTGGCATAGAAGTTAAAACTTCAAGCGAGAATCTGGGAGAGTAGGAGTTCTAGACCCACCTTAGACACAATGGCAGCTGGTTGACCTTGCCCCACTCACTTCCTTTCGGCCCTAGGAAGAAGGCAGTGCAAAAACCTTGCCAAGAAAATTGCTGGGATGTGACTAGACAGTCACCAAGAATTGGACATGATTGAATGGAAGAAAAAAAAGGACTTCATAACACTTTCTGCAATAAGGTGAAAGAATAGGGGTCAAAACATTGCCATTGCAACTCTATAGTATTTTGCCTCCTGGTAAGACCTTTTTTTGTGTTGGGAGAAATATCTATCTGGTTCAGTTCCAAGCTGGGAGAAAGACACTGGAGACAAAATGGAGGCTGGAGGCTGATTAGAAAAAAGGTTTAATGATAAAAGAGAACCACCAAGCACATGGTTCTCTGGTTCAGCTGAACACATGGAGTTGAGAGTGGAGAGGAGGTTATACCTTATCTTGGGCTTTGAACTTGAACTTCCTGTTCCTGTGCAAGAACATGTATTCTAATGGCTGTTGTCAGATTCCTATGGGGTCATGTTTGTCTTAGCTCCCAGACTTGGTTTGCTGGGTGATGGCATGTGGTGAGCTCTGCTGCTAGATGGGTTAATCCTATTATGTCCTGGAGGGTCATGCCTTAATCCCATCACCCTGGAGCTGAAGGTCTTTTGTCTTGTAGATAGGATGGCCCAGGCTTTCTTAATGGGCACCAAATATCTGCTGAGGGCAGGGAGCTGAAGCTCTGAGTTTCTGTCTCCCTTAAGATTTTTTATTTCTCTTTTAGGGAAAATATTTTATCCTCAACATATTTCATTTTTCTAGGACCAGTGGCTTCCCTCACTTGTAAATACCATTGGTCTGGGTTTTGCTGTCATTTCTTTCCCTCTGATGTTACCAAGTCAACCCCTTTTACAAACTGTTTTTGAAGAAAGAGACCACTTGGCTCTTGATTCCAGCTGAAGTAATGAGCAGAGACTTTATGATGCTTTCGGGTATGGACCCTGGCATAAAACTCCAGTTCTAAAGCAGCTTATTGGAAAACGTGCAAATTTCTCTGAGCTCAGCTTTGCAAGTGGACTCCAAGACATATTCTCTTGCTTGCTTTGTCAAAGTGTGTGTGGTTTGCATGCCTGGCTCATATTGTGGGCTATCATAAACAGCCATGTCATCAGTGTTTCCCGGTGAGGAGAAAGATAATGTGCCCAGCTGGATTCATCCGGTCCTGGAACTGCTCTTATTATGTTACCTGCTTTCAAACCCTACCAGAGAAAAAGAATAATGGTTTATTTTCTCAATCCACCTACCAGAAGTTTACAAAAGGCTTAACATATCTCATATTTGCTTTAGACCGAATTTGAAATGTATACAGAAATACAGGTTTTGAGTTCTGTAAGATGGTCTTTCTGAAAATACTCTTAGAAGAAACTGGAGGTAGTTACAGATTTCTGACTTGATCCAGCTGACACCAGCTTTCATTTTCCAGTTGAACATTGTGCATTAAGTCTGAAAATATTCCTTTAGCTGCAGAATCACAAAAATAAAGAATAAAATTTTAGAGCTGGAAATGACCCCAAAGATCATTTAATTTAATGCCAGGTTTCTGCTTGCAATCATATTTTAAAGGATTGCCTTCTCGGGAAAAAAGAGATGTTATTAGTACATATATCCTTTATTCTGTAACTTTCTGGATGAATGTAAAGTTTTAAAAATCAGCTTGGTTTAGGCTAATAGCCTGACATACAAACTTGATGCAAGTGAAAAAAGCCTATTCCAAGAATTAAGAATCTAAGAGCTTTTGAATTTATATGAAATGGAAATCTAACCCTGATATTTCTTAATTGCAGCCTTGAAGAGATTATTTACATTAGGATATCATGTATTAATCATTGGCCAGAGACTTATAACTACAATTTGCAACTGAGCTGCATTTCTTATTTGAATCATATTTATTATAGAAATTTAAACCTTCTCAGAATTCACTAGTCCAAGGTTTCATAGGATTTATCTCACCCTAAAGCAGTCAGAAACCTTGTCCAACAATGGTCCAATTAACCCTTCCCCAAGGGAGATAATAACAGAATCTTGAGAGTCTGATTGTTCTGTTACCTCCTCCTCCTTTTTATGGTTCAGTAAAGGGAAGGCATTTGCCACATCTCCTTGTGAACTTAAAATTGCTTCCACTGCTTTTGCCTAGGCAACAGATCCTGCATATCTCTGTCAAGTTTATCTTCCTTACTCCCTACAAAAGCCTTCTGAACATCCTCTGGACGGAAGCCATCTTGATTTCATGGGGGACCTCATTGCAGAGGGTAAGTGCTGCTACAGAGAAAGTGTGCTTCCCAGGTCCAGGAAATAACAATGTTTGAGTGAGAGGATCCAGAGTGCACCAACTCTGTAGGTTTTAACAACTAAACAGAGGCTACAGGAGATGTGGTGTTGCCTCAGGTAACCAGTCTCATGTTATATACAACTCTGTAAGAGATAACCAGCCTTGAA
This sequence comes from Pseudonaja textilis, assembly GCF_049901715.1. NCBI lineage: Eukaryota > Metazoa > Chordata > Lepidosauria > Squamata > Elapidae > Pseudonaja > Pseudonaja textilis. The sequence goes on from NC_141995.1 coordinate 18,843,074, forward strand.
TCACATCAGCAGATATACCAGCAACCAGTGCAACCCATAAAGCATGGGCATGCCAAGGCTTACTCACCACTGCTTTGTTATTATGTTTTGTACCAGTTAAAACTTCTGAGTTTTCAAGAACATCCATATATTGACCACATTGCAATAATTGAGCCATGGGGAGACAAGGGTATGAGTAAACTAAGGATTACCCACTCCAGGTAGAGGTAAAATTGACACACCTGATGGAACTATGCAAAGGCTTCCTCCAAAAGGCTCCAAGAGGATCAGTGTTCCAAGATATTCCCTAATGATATTGATATGGATCAATGATTCTGTATAATTCCCTTTTTGAATTAAACACTGTAATAATCTTAAGTGTCCTACAATCAAACATTGGAATATAAAAAGAATAAAGCAAACCTACAAATCCTGTAGATCTAACCTGCTCTATGCATTCAGACACACTTTGTTCAATGACCATGGGCATTTTCAGTTCAACATCAATTACCTGATCAATGAATGATGAAGAACTGTCCCCCATATATGACTGAAACTGGAATCTTGACACTCAAACCCTCTGAACAGCATGATTTCTAGTAGTGAAGGAGCAATTAAATAGGGTTCTACTTTCCTTTTTGCATATAGCATTTTTAAAATACCTTTCAAAATATTTTTATTTCAATATTCATTTTGTGAATCCAGGGTCCTACTGCATGTTCAGTACTATCCTATTTTTTCTCCAATATTGCCACACTTAAGCTCTTTGGAAAGAAATAATCTTGCTAAATGACAGAGTACATTCCCTACCATTTAATAGGTCTTCTCAATTAAATCCCTAGCATCTCCAGTAGATGGTCAAATTAGCAAATTATAGCATAGACACCAACTTGACAACCTAATTGCCAGGAAAAACAAAACAGGACTGGGTAGTATTTTGCTGTCTGGGAACCATAATATGCTTTGGGGAAACCATAGACCTCAGTGGTTGGGGACGTTATGTAAATGTGGTTGGTTTTGTTCCCTAATTTGTGTGGGGAAATTTGCATGAATTTCTTTGCTTAAACGATTAGAGATTATTTTAGGGCTTCCTAGTTTCAGTTTTTGAGGTCTGTTACCTCAAAATGCTTTTTCAGGACATCAGTTGCTGTTAAAAAGGGCATGGCAGAGCTTTCAAAAATGATCAAAGGACCATGTGTAGCCCTGAGGTTGTATGTGCTTGGAGTAGACAAGGCTGGCTTAGAGAATTGAAATGATCCACCATCAGCTAATTTTTCTGTTCACTGATTTAGCTTCACATTTTATGAATAGTTAGTAGGAATGTGTAAATCAGGCAAGATCTGATTCCAATTTGTGATTACATCCATGTTTGCAATTCATTTTAAAAGGCCTAAGTCAGTTGAAATTGTTTCAAGGGTTCAGTTCAGTGATATGATTCAATTCAAGGTATTTATCTGATTCAATAAGTATATGCCTATATGTGCAAAAAATCCATCTGATCTTTGAAAATACTTGAAAGCTCCTGATCCACTGTGAAGCCTCAAATTGATTTAGAGATATAATTAGAAAATTCATCCTGAAGGAATGATTTGTTTGACACAGCTTCAGATAGAAGCTTTGCACAATCCTAGCAGCGAGAATGCCACAGCATTTGCAACACCTAGCTACTATTCATTGATTGAAAAACAAACAAACAGACCTTGACCTTGACCTGAATAGTGCCTGGGTGAGACACTTGCAAGACATTCCAGACCATAAGATAGGACAACTTGTCGTGGCCAAGTCACCACAGGTCAAGAGGTACACTAATATTTTTTTTAGATGGTGGAATAGAATTAGAGGAGGGACAAAATGAAATGGCAATGACAAAAAATAAAACAATTAATTTAAATAAAATTGAATTGTTGAATTGTCCTGTGCAGGGTTGGCTGTGACAAGTTGTCCCATTGCTATACAAAGACACTCAAGAAGGCAACAGCAAACCATTTTTATATTGTGCTTTGAAAATTTCATGGAAGTGTCCATGAAGTTGCTTCATCTTCAACTGAACCTTTACTTTTACATATCACATTATTCTTTTTCAAGGTAAATAACATTATACAAATTGTAGGAAAAGTGAGAATTAGGAGGCATAATAAATTAAAGGCCAGTATGAGATTTTTTTTAAAAAAAAAGTAAACTGAAATCTAAGTTACCCAAGTACCTTTGCTGTCTCCATAGCTTTCTATATTGCAAATGATCTTTGCTTCTTATCCTTGAGATGTCAAGTTGACTTGACTTCCAAATGAGGTAAGCCAGTACTGTTTTCTTTCAGGGTTCTACTATTTTTTTGAGCAAGTTTTTGGAATCTTCCCTAAAGTTGTAGCCTGATGGCACCACTGTGTATGCATAGCAAAAGTGACACATCATCCCTCACAGCAATCTATGTGGGGGTTTTATGTTTTTTTCCTCAATATGGATTTTCTTTTTCAAAGCAGGGTTATTCTCTCTTGCTTTCTAATATATCATTTTTCAGGGCTATATAGGTATATCTAGTGGTAAAGGATGATCAGCCTAGAACATTCATAAGGATTAATGTCAGCTGGTTTGGATAAACAGCAGGCCTTCCAGGCTTGTAAAGAATTTATTTTTGTCTTCATTATAAAATGTTTCTAATAGCAGAGTAGTTGTGTCTTCCTGTTGCCATTTCTGTGAGAGGACTGTTTAATAAGAGGACTAAAATTGGCTTTCAAGGAATAGGGGAGGGAGAAAAAAGAATGGGAGAAAAAGAGCATAGAAGCCAAAATTCTCTTCTCCTTTGAATGTTTATATTTCACAAGCCAAACCAGGCAGGCCCAGACTGAATAATTAATTGTAGCTTTGTTTAACCTCACACATCTGCAGTTTTAGAGTGAAATTGTCTGAAATTCCATTCTAGTGAAGGAGCCTTGACTTCTGAGAGGCTGAACAAATCTGAAAATAGAAATAATAAAATAATAAAATGTGGGACTGGCTGTTTAGTAGGTCATGGCCTGCATTTTGAGGAAATGGAGGAAGATTGAAGAAGATGGGTGGTAATACAGTGACTTGTTTAAGCAAAAATGAAAAAGAAAGTTGGTTTCATCGTGCTTATTGTTTGACATATCAGGGCAAAGAAAAACATTGTTATTAAACTACATAATGATTTTAGGAATGTTAACTTGGTCCTGAAAGCTTTTCACATTTCTTTATAGCCTCAATATCACACATTAATATTTTCACAGAAAGATTAAACAGAAATATCTGTTCAAAGAATTTGCTTGATAGGCCAGTATTAAATATATTTACCACATGTGTGCCAACTGAAGAATAGGGAAATCAAAACACTAGATTTGCATATTTTTGGCATGAAGATTTACAGATTATCTTGACAGTCTAGTGGATGTTATAGGATTGTGATAAGCTCACGATACCTAGTATAGAAATCTAGATGGCTTGGACAACACATCCCATGAAAAGGAGACTAATGCATGCCATCAAAACTGCCACAAAAATACATGTTACCTAACGAATTGGTAGAGAACAGAATTGGTGCCAACAGAAAGGAGAAAGCACCATTCAATTAACTTTCAAGTAAGCATGCAAAGGGCTGAATTTCACATCCTCTGTTATTAAGGTGTAGTGTCTCATTTAACTCCCATTCTATCTTCCGTTATCCTTTTGTACAGAGTTGTGAGTATAACTGAATTCACATTAGGACATCTAAAGAACCAAAATGCATTGTTTTATATATACATTGTAATGCAGATATTTATGTTATACAAACATTGTAGTGCAGATATAGTTCAGGAACAATGAAAGGATATGTAAAGCCTATAGACATTGCAAATATGTACATCATGCTTTCTCTGAGGATTACTTCATTAAAGTGCCATATCTTTGTAGTGTATATTACATAGGTGAAATGATAATGACTAATCCAAACTGTCCACTGACTCCATAATATATGGAAATTTGATTTCTCTTATCTAAATCTAGTACCAATCACTCCATTTCTATCACCTCCTTCAGCATCCTTCAATTTATACCCTGCTGTGTTCCATGCATGTACATTCAAAATGGGTATGCCCCATTAGTTCCCTAAGAGTGCATTCATTTTCATTTTACTTTTTGTGAACACAATGGAAAGTCTTATTGATTGACAGCAAGCACCTAATGTGTGATATGCAGGAACAGAACCACATATAGAAAGTAAAACATGAAAATGTGTACAATTATGTTCCTTCCCATTCTCCTCCTCAGGTAGCTCTATATAGATGTCAGACATCATAATGTATGGTAAATTCATACTATTTGGATTCCAATGAAAAATATGTTTTTTTTATTATAACCATAGGGATTTTGGATGGGGTTGTAATTTTTGAAAAATATCCCAAAATCTTCTAGTCTTGCTCTTTGGAGTGTGTTAGCATTTTTTTGGGTAAAGAAGGAAGCCCTGATTATTTTTTATGACATGGGAGCTTGGGCAATATTCCCATTTGACTCTGTGATTTGAATTGGAATAATCCTGTGTTTAGAATAAAGCAGCAGCACTGGAAGCATAAACTAAAGCGTGGATTAATGCTGAAAGTTTAACCCCAAAATGGCAGAGTCTTATAGCACTATAGCCATCTTATAGCACTACTTGACTTACAAACATAATGGATCCTGTCCATGTGACAAACCCAATTATAAAATCTTTTTTTGTAGTAGTAGTAGTTAAGTGAATCCTTTGCTCACTATGAGGCACAAACATAAATCATGTGGGATGATGCAAACAACCATAAATATGGTCCAGTTACCAAGCAATTGAAATGTGGTTATTTTACTGTGGTGCTGTCAGAACTTCAGAACTGGGTTACAAATTCCTTCTGAGGTAATCCATTGTAACTTCAAATAGTCGCTATGCTATGGGACCAATAGTAAGTCGAGGACTGTCTGTATAGTTAAGAAATGAAACCTGGACACTCATATTATTATTTTTTCTTTCTCACAGATGAACAGATTCAGTGAATTTAGCATTCAAAGCAAGATCCCAAACTTTTGTATATATCATAATTAATTAAAGATATAGGAGCTCATCATTTTGTAGAATTATATTAAGAGCTGCTAATAAGTTCCACATGAGTTGAGAGTATTCTGTTATGGATCTAAATCTGCCGATAAGATGTACCATAATATAAACTAGACTTAGTTACCATGTTTTTAATAACTGCTATGGAGAGCCATGGTTTTTTTCAAAATCTGTCTGCAATACTAAGATATCAATATCAATATCAATCAATAAATCAATAAATATTGATTTATTCTAAATAGAATATATTATATAGAGTACTTGTAGCATAAAGATTGCATACTACATTGCGAAGGTTATATTCCAAAAATACACTCACCTGAAAGTAATATATAATGCCTTGCTTTGCAGGAGTTACTATACCTGCAAACAAAGTCATTATAAAACAAGTTAGTCAAATCATTGACAGGTATTACTGAAATAATTGGAAGATCTGGACTGCTTTCCAGATAAAACTCTTATTATGCCATTGCTCTATTTTTGTATCTTCTTATCACACTCATAAACATGCACACATATACCTACTTGAGTTCAAACAATTGAATGTTTGCGCAACATATTTTAATTGAGAAGATTAAAAGGTTATCAATTGAAAGTTATCAGGTGGCATATCCCTTCCACCACCAACAGTTTATATCACATGGATGACCTCCATAGGGCCCAATTTTCCTATGATTCATTCCAATCCTTCCTTCTTATCCAAATAATTATAGTAATAATTGTCTTTTAAAGAAGAGTTATGCATCTAATTAGAATTTGATTAGTTACCAAGTGAGAATTTAATGATGATCACTATCTCTGAGCAAGCATGTGGAATTGTGTAGGATCATGCTATTAATAATTGCTGAGAGGTTCCTTGGAGAAATGTTTCTTAGAAGAAACTGGCTACCAGTTAAATAACATTGAAACAGCTCAGTTTTTCTTAAAATAAATTTGTCTGGGCAGCCACAGAGTTCGTGTGAATCCACGGTGTTTTTCCTGATGTGCAGCTCAAGAATTATATTCCCTTTTTGAGAAAACATGAGATTACACTGAGAGCCAATCTGGTCTCATGAATAGCATGCAGCACGCAGGGAATATTAGTTCAAATCAAAGGGAAGCTACTTGGGTGGCCTTGAGCTATTCACCATCTGGCTATCCCAATTTCCTTTCCGCTGAATAGAAATAAAGCAGATCTACCCATACAGTTATAGAGAAAGCCACACACAAAGGTTATAGAGGACTCAAGCACACCAGAGCCAGGAATGCCTTCTAAATTATAGAGAAGAGACAATGCTCTATACAATTAAAAATGTGTCCCTAGAGCAGTGTTTCTCAATCTTGGCAAATTTAAGGTGTCTGGACCTCAGGTCCAGAATTCCCAACTCAGGCTAGTTGAGGAATCCTGAGAGTTGAAATCCACATCTTAAATTTGCTAATGTTGAAAAGCACACTCTAGAGAATATTGAAACCTTAGTTCTTGAAAGAGCTCCATGTGTTCAAACAACAAATGTTTCAAAGCAAGAAGCCATCTTTTTATAGATATTACGACAAATAGGGTGGCTCAGGAGGAAATATGAATATGAGTGTACATTTAGGATGAAAATATGTTTGATGTTCAATAATAGCTCATTTTCAAATATGTTTTGCTGCACAAAATTCTTATTGCCAATGTGCATAAAATTCTTATTGCATTATTTTCCCACGTGTAACTCATATGGTTTCCTTTCAAATGTGTTTGGGAAGATCCCAGAATTTTGACACAGCATGACTAACAGTAATATTGCTTAAAAATAGCAATTCCCCACACATTGGGAGGGTTTCAGGAAGACTTTTATGTGTAACACCTGTTTGAATTTTGCCAACAGTGCCTAATTGTTTAACACATGCTAAAAAGGTTATCCAAAAAAATTGAACCATCCCTCATTCCATTCTGTTCTGCTAACCCCTGTCTCCTTCAAATGATTTTAGAAGTTGAATCATAGATTCACACGGATGAATTGATTCATCATTGGATAGTGAAGTGGAGCCAATCATTGGATTCAGATGCCTGGTTACACACTACTTTGTTTTGTTGGTCTTCAGTTAGTCTTTCAGTATAACAGAGGTGATGAAGTTTCCCACTGGGCCACCAGACAATGCCTAAACGAGTGATAAATCATAAACCTCAGTGGAATTCAGCCTCCTTGGGTTTTTCCTACATTGTGGGATGCTTGGCCGATAGTTTCAATCATATGGAACACACAGTGAGTATGACATATGGGGAATGCCTGCCTTGTTTTTTTCTATCAGAGATGGGTCGCAGACATTGCACGAGATGGTGCTTTTTGTTGTAAAATACTGTAGGAGGGTATAGCTACTGTAGGAGGGTATAGTCTGTGGTGGTAATACACTGGGAATCTGGTAGCACATATTTTGACTTTGATTTTAATAAAATGTATAAGCTTTCATGAACTGTAATTATCATCAAATGCATACAGTAGTTAGATTAATGTATGGTTAACATTGGGATGAGCCTGGAGGACAGGGGATTCTCACCCAAGCAAAGGCAGTGTCTCACAAACAACAAGAAACATCAGGACAATCTTGTTTTATATGGGAACTCAGATTTATCCTTTGCCCTCACATTTACTCCAACAGTACTATCACAGAGCATGCAAGATTAGATGCACATTCACATTCTCTTCCTCTAATATGGCATCATCTGTCAGTTTGTCCCCTTCTCTGTAAGGGGACAAACTTTGTGCCAAAGAATTAATGAACACAAGTTTGACATAAGGACGCAGAACAAGACCAAAGTAAAATCAGAGCATTTCACCCTCCCAAGAACTCTATGGCAGATCTCAGGGTGACTGCTTTGAAAAACTTAGGCATTTAACAGCAGCATTAAATGAGAGATTGATGAACTCACATACATCAAAAGATTGCAGGTAATCCCAGAAGGTCTCAGACACTTAACACATTGCACGTTAGTTGATCAGGTATGTATAAACTGTTTCACATGTAACCTGCATCTCCATAACCATCTTCCTTTCCCTTACCCACATCACCCCAATTTAAATTCTACATCAGTGTAGCCATTTTATGCACCTGATGAAGTGACATGACATTCTTGAAAGCTTATGCCTGTTAATGAAATATAATAGTTGAAAAAGATGTAATGCCCTTCTGATTACTGTGGCAGATTAACCTAAACATAAAGCTTCAACATAAAATCTCAGCAGGACTAGAGATATGCACCCCAGGAAGCAATTTGACATTTAAAACTTCAAAAGAAGTGAGAGGTCCTTGCATCTCAGTGTCCCTGGGAATAACTCCTCCTTGGTAACCAAACAGCTGATGAAAACCAAATATCATTGCTTCCAGGATAGTGGAGAAATTGGCATCGAGATCCTAATGAATGGTAGTCATCGGTAATTCAAATAAAAATAATCATTGGAGTTATAGCTGGGCAGGAGAAAGTGAAATGGGAAATATAATGAAAGATATCAAAATGAAATCAAGGGATTATTTGAACATGAATTTATTTTTATTTTATTTATTTATATTGCCTTTATTATTTTTATAACATTCAACAGGGAGAAAATAAAATAGATATAAAATAGAACATAGATCATAAAAATATATATGTAAAATGTTGAAAGTTTTATGTCTCTAATTTGTAGGTACTTCTAACATGAATAAAGAAAAGATTATTTTTATAAATAACTCAAGGTGGAAAATATACTTCCTCCTTCTGTTCTCCCCACCAACCAACACACATGCATGCGTTGCCATTTTAGAAGATAAATTTTGCCCTTCCTATGGTAACCTCAGTATCAAAAGCCATTTTCTTTTTCTCATTGCACCTATTCCCTCCTCCCCCACTGAATTCCAAGGAACTCCTACAGCCACTTCCAATAGATTTCTGGCCTTATTTTTGTCTCTTGTTGTCCATTGGGAGTCTCCTGATAAAGAGGTGGTATTTAACTGGTTCACACCGGTTTGGGTAAATGGGTAGTGGTGATTTGGCATGGATTACTGAACCAGTGGCAAACCCTGACTGGCCATGCCCCCGACCCAGTCACCCAGTTGTCTGATCGCTCACTTGCCCCAGTTGCTCCCCTAGCTTTCCCTACCACATGGCGGCCATGGCGTAGCTTGGGTGGATATCCCAGGGCTGCTGCACATGCCTGACCACCCTCCCAGAGCACGTTTTCTTCCTTTTCCTGGCAGACATACCTCTTCCAACCCAGCCTGGCCTGGCCAGCCAGCAGGAGGGTGGGCGGATGTCCCATGGGCTTCTTGCCCCCCTGCCTTGTCATGAGATGCCTGCAGCTGCTGCATGCTTTTTTCGGTGCGGCTGCACGCCTTGTTCTATGTGCCAGGCCCCTGAAGTCCGAGCAGCCAGCACATAGAACAGGGCAGCGCCAGACCATTGGAGAAGCAGAGCGGAGCCAGAGATCAGTAGCCGCCTCTTTCTCAGCGCAGAAATCCTCCCAGAATCAGCCAGCTGGTCTCCTCCTTCTCTGCCTATTTGTTCTGTATGGCCGAGGAGGAGGAGACCAGCTGGCCAGTTGGGGGAGGATTTCTGCCTGAAAGAGGTGGCTGGAGACTGAAAAAGAGACCCTTTGGCTGGCTGGTCTCCTTGGCCATACAAAACAAACAGGCAGAGAAAGAGGAGACCAGCCAGCCAATTCGAGGAGGATTTCTGCACTGCAAAAGAGGCGGCTAGTGATCTCTGGTTCCGTTCCACTTCTCCAACCAGAAGGAGGCAGATCCTACTCCCATCCAGGGAACTCCAGGAACCAGTAGCCCAGTTGAAACTCAAGTCTCTGACCATGAAAACCAAGATGCCCGGGATGCCGGCCTCAGCGACCAAAGGAGAAAGAGGTGAGTATTGGTGGAAGAAAATCTCCAAAGCAGCCGAGACTGAATTCCCTCACCCTAACTCCTGTCATTAGGGGCAACCCATAAGTGAACTAGGAAGACTAGAGTGGATGAAGGATTGGGATGAGATCAGAACCCCAAAACCCCTACAGTGGGACCTCACTTGCCAAGAGGAATTTTTAACAGTAGAAAAGCTATTTGCAAAAGAACCTATACCGAAACATCTGGACCCTGAACAAGCCTTCATCATCCAAGCTGATGCCAGTGACGTGGTGGTAGGAGCCATTTTACTCCAAAGAAATTGCCAAAGAAAACTACAGCCTTGTGTCTATACCTCCCAAAAACTCACTGACAGAAAGATGGTGGGCAGTGTGGGAAAAGGAGGCTTTTGCAGTAAGATGGGCATGACTAAACTGGCTCCACCTTTTGCAAGTGGGGGAAGAAACCGTTTGAAGTCTGGACTGACCAAAAAATCTGGAAGCCCTTAGGACCCTGTGGAAACTATCACCCAAACAAGTTTGCTGGGCTCAATACTTCAACTGATTCAATTTCATGCTGAAACACATTCATCGGGGGGGGGGGATTTCCTAGAAGATGCCCTCTCCCGCATGCCCTAGTACAAATGCGAATAGGAGAAGGTAGTAGACGCCATCTTCCCCCTTACCCAAACTGCGATCCAAGTGACTAACAACCGGCAAGACCAATCAAATGATTAACAACCGGCAAACAATTTAACTTCAAATTCAAAACTGAACTGGAAGCAAATCCCTGGTTCCATGACAACCACCACATCTTGACAAAAAGGGAGGATTTAGCATGTAAAAGGGCAAAATTCTACATCCCTAAGTCCCTCCACATCTCAATCCCCCGGAGAAGCCACGATGTCAAATCAGCAGGCCACTTTGGGTTCCTAAAAACTTTACATCTAGTGAGGAGTCAATTCTGGTGGCTCGGCATGAAAAAAGATGTAGACAGTTATAGCTGTACCATCTGTGCCATTATGAAAAGGAGACCATGACCCCCAGGTTACTGCAACAGGTGGCAGAGCCAACGAGACCATGGGAGGAAATCGCAATGGACTTTATAGTTGAGAGCCAAAGAGCAGAGGAAACACAGTGATTTGGACCATGATTGACTTATTCTCCAAGCAGGCACACTTCATACCCTGGACAACTATCCTCAGTCAACCAGCTAGCCAAACTCTTCCTAAAGCACGTCTACTGCCTGCATGGAGTACCACTCAGAATCATCTTGGACAGAGGAGTCCAATTCACAGCTAAGTTCTGTGGGGAGTTCTTGTGGTCCATTGGGACATCCCAGGGCCTTAGTTTGGCTTTTCATTTGAGTACCAATGGTGGGGCAGAGAGACTTAACGCCATTATAGAACAGTACCTGAGGTGCTACATGAATTATCAACAGTTCAATTGGGCGAACTTTCTGCCATTCACAGGTTGTTTACAATAATGCGGTTTACAGTAGCATGGGATTAACCCCTTTAAAGGTACTAAGTGGTATGGACTTCGTCCCAATGCCAGAATACCAAAGGAACTCCCCCTCCTCGGTCAGTTTGACTGATTGGCTGTCAACACTAAAAGTGGCATGGGAAAATGTCAAGAATGCACTAGCTAAAGCAGCAGAGACTTATAAACAACAGGCAAACACCGAGCCCCACAACTAGAGGCGGTATTCAGCAGGTTCTGACCAGTTTTGGAGAACTGGTAGCGGAAATTCTGAGTTCGGAGAACTGGCTAATACCACCTTTGACTGGCCCCTCCCCATCTATTCTCAGCTGATCGGCTGGGTCTTCTTCTGTTGCCCTGCACAGGAGAACAGAACTGGAAAGCAGATTAGTGGGGTGGGGAGTGGGTTTTGCAGTAACGTTCCCCTGAAGTGGGGTGGGAATGGAGATTTTACAGTATCCTTCCCCTGCCATGCCCAAACCACGCCCACCAAGCCATGCCATGCCCACCAAGCCACACCCACAGAACCAGTAGTAAAAAAATTTGAATCCCACCACTGCCCACAACACCCATTCCAAGTGGGGAGAAGGTCTACCTATCCACAAAATACTTAAGGCTGAAGCTTCCCAGCAAGAAACTGGGACCTGATCACAGTGAAGTTGCCCCAACTGCTGGGGAGAATACACCTGGTATTCCACAGCAGCCTTTTAAAACATGTGGTCAGGTCGGCCCTGAGACCACCACCCTGTGAGCCCCCGGATGCAGTGGTCATAGGGGGCAAATCCATTACGAGGTGCAATGCATCGTTGAGTCTAGGTGGCACAGTGGGCAACTCCAATACTTAATCAAGTGGAAGGGCTACACTCTATCAGAGGCATTCTGGGTAAAGAGCAGAAACACCCAAGCTTACTGCCTCATAGCCAGATTCCATGAAAAGAACCCAGCCAAACCTGGGGGGAGGGAAATCATACCCTTAAACAATACACCTGTACTCAAATTGTTTTTGCTCCACACAGGTTGCCTTCAGGAGGTGAGGAAAAGCGAATGTCAATTCACAAAGCTTTCTTGACTTGCTCCCAGGTTGCCACAGGCAGGGGGATGGGAATCGCGCCTCACAGCTGCACCAAGGAATTCACACCTCAGTCAAAACAAGACATGGCCTAGCTGGTTGAAGTCAAGGCCATCTCCACGTAGACTCGCAACAGCTGGACAAAATGACTTCTATGCCCTACAAAATTGCTTCATTGAGGAATGTGACTGGTGACATATTCTGAGAGGGAGAGGGGGAATAAGAATCAGAGGCAAGTCATGAATTGAGTGAAGCCAGAGCTGGCTTCACCTAGGTCATGCCAACCTGGTGCTCCTAGTAAACAACTGGATTTTTCTTGCTAAATGGCTTGAGACTCTTAATTTTATTAGGGCATTGGTCGGAACCCTGAGAAAAGGATTTAAAGAACAAAAAGAAGGATTCTAAGAAGACCCATTTCACTTCTTAATCCTACAGATTTTTGATACCCTCCCCCCATTTTGAGGGCATTTAAGATACAAAATAGCCATAAGAAAGTTGTCCATCTTCCTATATGGCAGTGGGCTCCTGTGCCAAAAATTGCATACTTGCATGTCACTTGCATGCTCGCATCTCAGCACCCAGAAGGCAATGAGTGCCCCCTCCACACCCCTTACGCATGTGCGCACAATCCCCCCACCCCCCACCCCGCTGCCCCCTTACCTGCACTGCACTTCACAGCCGATTTTCCGGGTTTGAGGCCTTTTTGGGCCTCCCAAAGGCTTGAGGAAGGCTTCTGCAGGCTTTGCAGACTGAAAACTAGCCCCATTTCATCACATATTTTCAGAAAAACAGGAAGTGATGAAACAGGGCTAGTTTTCGGCCTGCAAAGCCTGCAGAAGCCTTCTTCAAGCCTTTGGGAGGCCGAAAAAAGACCTCAAACCTGCCGAAAATCAGCTGTGAGGTGCGCATATGCACAGTGAGGTAAGTTTGCCTGCATTTTGTGTGTCGGCACAAATGGCTCTGCATGCCACCTGTGGCAAGCGTGCCATAGGTTCGCCATCATGGCTATAGAGCATGGCAGAACAGATGTTTAGCATATTTAGGATCCAGGATCATTGTTAAGAGTTATTAAGGAATATGAGCTGTGGTGGATAGAATGCTGTATTGTAGGCTAACTCTGAAGATTGCCAGGAGTTCAATTCTCACCGGGTCAAGGTTGACTCAACCTTCCATCCTTCCAACGTCGGTAAAATGAGGACCCAGACTGTTGGGGGCAATATGCTGAGTCTGTAAACAGAGAGGACTGTAAAGCACTATGAAATGGTATATAAGTCTAAGTATATACATTTGCTACAGGTGACTTGGAGTAAGTTTTAGGTATATTGTTTTAAGTATATTGTTGGCATTGTGCCCCCCCCCCCCCAAAAAAAGAACACTGAAATAGAGATTCTTTATTAGCATTGACAATTTCTCTAGATGAAACTGGCAGAATGTAAAGCATGGGTATAAAGAAATGTTCCTGACTTGCAATAACCTCTGCAATTCATACTTCACGATCGTAGTTTTCTTAATGTAATCTCATCAACTTGGTATTTTCTATGCTGGAATTGGACCACATAGACATGGGCTATGGAACTGAAACTGATTATAGTTTAAATGGTTTACATATAAAAGCAATAGATTCTGGAAGGCTGTATTAAGGATTTTAAAATTAGTACCAGGCATCTGCTTAACTACAAAATCCACCAAATCATTGATCCCAAATATCAAAAAATTAAAACTGAAAGATCCTGGGAGTTCAGCCTTTGTATTTTTGAGAAAATAGTGTTATGGCATTGGGTAGTACATAAGTGTTATGGCTTTGGGTAGTACATTTTTTAATTTGGTAATTTTATTTTGTTGTTCCTGATTGTCAGCTGTCTATGGTTATTGTATACGATACTATATGTATGGCCACCATACAACATTTTCAAATAAATACATAAATATGTCTTTATATTTACTAAACATTTTAAAAAACTCTAAGTTTACTTCAAAGATGTTGAGAGTTGAAGAAAAATAACTGAATCATGTTATCTTTGTCTAAACCTTTAACAACAAACAGTTGTTGCTTTTATTTAGTTATTTATTTAAGGGGGCCATCATTTAAATTAACAATAAAGATTTGTATACAGATCAGACCAGAAGCTGAGAAGCTATGAGTAAGCCCTTTATTTGGAATAAAGCTAACTGGGTAACCTAGGACTGAGAAAGTAATTCTTTATCAGCCCTAGGAAGAAAAACTTCATTTAGAAAACTGCAGGGAAAAGTACAGGAAGTGGCCAGGAGTCAAAAACTGACTGAAAGGACAATTTTTTTTATTTTTATTTTTAAAAAAACTCACTTGCTGTCATGGGATTTTAGAAGCCTTAAAAATATACTGCAAATTGACCTTCAGCTTAGATTAGGGGTGTCAAACTGTTGGCCTATGGGCCGGATGCATCACACACAGGCCACATCCACCCCAACTTCGTGAAGGGGAAAAGGCCGTGAAATGTCACATGACAGCAACATGATGCTGCGAGTCTTGACATCCGTGACTTAGATCAAGGACTGTATGAAAACCTTAAGCCACGTGAAATTGGTCCATGTTTTGCTAATGACCACAATATGGATTTATGAGGGGAAGAATCTATTTTTTCTACTTCTTGAAATTTACAAGCCAGCAAGTGAATAGGACTTTGTACTAGGAAGCAGTAAAACAGATGCAAAGTGCTAACACTATTATTGCAATGGTATCATCCAGTGGTGGGATTCCAAATTGTGTGCTACCAGTTCTGCGGGCTTCACACATGCGTGCAACATTCAAAGATTGCCCATGCACAGCACTCAAAGATCGCCTGAGCTGTTTT
The DNA here is from genome assembly GCF_049901715.1 of Pseudonaja textilis. Classification (NCBI taxonomy): domain Eukaryota; kingdom Metazoa; phylum Chordata; class Lepidosauria; order Squamata; family Elapidae; genus Pseudonaja; species Pseudonaja textilis. Next base: position 18,858,332 of record NC_141995.1, read on the forward strand.
TTAGCTCAGCTGAGGCGCAGCAATCTGCTCTGCCATGTGAATCAGCTGAGCTAAGGATCAATGAAATAAAAGATGGGAAAGAGCAGGGGCAGGGTGGGTGGGGGCAGCCAGAGGTGGTACTTTCCAGTTCTCCAAACAGGCCGAAATTTCCACTATCGGTACGCCAGAACCGGTCTGAACCAGCTAAATGCCACCCCTGGTGTCATCATTAACCAAAGTATTTAAGAGAAAAAAATGTCTATATTTTCCCATTATTTGTATAACTAGCATTAACAAAAAGAAAGAAAAACCAACTCTCTGCATATATATTGTGTGATTAATTATATGACACTTGTAGCTTCATGATTCTGGATCAATAAATTCATTATAATTCAAAGATTTCTTTAAAACTTTGTGTACTTCTAAGAAATTTTTTGGTGATGCACCAAAGATGTTTTTTCAGGAGGCAACTGGACTCTCTTGTTTTTTCTTTGAAGATATTTTGCTTCTCATCCAAGAAATTTCTTCAGCTCTAACTGGATGGTAGACAATGGAAGGATTTATATTAATAAAGTATTTTCTTCAAAGAAAAAACAAGGAAGTCCAGTTACCTCCCAAAAAAGCACCTTTGGGACAACCATGACCTGGATGACTAAGAATCTCTATAGATTTTGGTGATGCAAACATCCACCCAAATCCAATAAAGAGTAAAAACATTATACAAATATTGTACCACAGATATCTTGCATTTATTGAGTTAGACGTGAACCTTCTGATTTTTTTTGTGTGTGTGGTGGCCCTCAAAAAATATAAAGTTGATTATTTAAGATCCTTACAACAAATCTGTTCAGTGGAAGAAAAAAAGAGATTTTAGAGTACTAAATTCCTTTATTTAACAACACAGAAATATCACAGAAACAACTTTACTGGGCAAATTGAATGTTTTTATACAGTTTTGTACATGCCCCATAAGTGATTTGAAATAAATACACCATTTCCCAAAACTGCTTTTTCATAATTGCACAAGCATACATACACTTTACACAAGATCTATTAGAAAATTTAATAGATTACTGCACAGTTCAGAAATAAAAGAACAGTGTGAATGGTGAACGTTTTTGTGGTCTATGTTTCAGTGCGTGAGAAAAAAAGTAAACCTATTTCTCTGTAACTGTGAATATGGAATACTTTTTCACATTTGAGGTGTCTTTTATGCACCAGGAAACAACAGACTTCAGTGTGAAACTGCCAAATTTAATCAAAACAATATCTGAAACATTTAGCTGTTGCACATAACCAACCATTTCAGTATCTCTATGCATCCAGCTATGATCAAAGACCTACTGTTGATTTGGCTGAATGCATTTCACCCTGGATAGAATATTCCTTTAATTATTTTTCTTCTTATTAATTCATTATAGACATAGCCAATTCAAGGATTCCTTTTACATTTAATTTTATGAGGTACCTAAAAGGGTGGAGTTGAGGGAACACAAAAAGAAATATGTTATTTCTTTTATAGAAATAACTGTAATTCATTCCAGTAATGTCTATGGATAATTGTACAGGTTTACCTGGATTATGATACAATTTGGCATAACCTATACTCAGGTATATCCTGTTGACTATATCCTGAGCATATCAATATTGTTAGGCAAGACAGAAATCCTGCACAAAATATGTTATGCTTCCCTTCTCACTTCAGTAGAGTAACAAACTTGGCAATTCCATCACTGGTTCCTGCAGAGTTGTCCCTTTTTCAAAAGTAAAGGAGTACTCTGGCAAAAATATGAAATTTATTATTTAAAATATTTACCCTGCTTTTCTACCACAAGGTACTGCATTTCATATCATATATTTTTTAAAATTATTTACAGCATATCCTATTGAGATCTACTTAGAAGTTCCATTGATTTCAATACATTTTACCATCAAGTAATTGCATTCAGGACTGCAGCCTTAAGGACATTGTGTAGTAAACACAAATAAGATCCAAAACTTTAACTATAATCAACATTGCAAATAATTTGTTATTACACATAGGAGAGGAAAAAAAAATCTGAAAATTTATTTCTTTTTTTAAGACACTTGCAACCAAAATACTTTAATGCACAATGACATACAACTGCTACTTCAATGAAATGGAAATAATAATAATAAAGCTGTAGAATTCTACCACAATTAAAAGAAATTTGTGGGAATCAAAGTAATTGTATTTATATTCTTATGCAATATTTTTAACAATTCAGATTTGACATGTAAAACATCACACAATTACAATATACAGATTCATCAGCTTTTTAAAAATCAAAATGAAAAAATCCAGAAAAAAACCATACTGACACATGCAACATCTGGGTATTTAAACAGTTAAGTACATTGCTATGAATCATTGTACACCAAAAGAAACCTAAACTGATATTTTTGTCCTTCTCTTTCTTAACAATAGAAACAAAAAATACTCAAAACAAGGCCAGCTGGACAACAAAGTGGGAAAATTTCCAGTGTTTATTATAGTGATACTTAGTTTTTTTTTATTCATTTATTTTGAAAGGGGGGGGGGGGAAGAATGTCCCCATAACTCAATTGCTCAATAATTATGATGCACAGAAAAAATTCAAATGACAACCATCATGTTAATTCAGCTTCAGACTCCTTGAAGTCATGTAGTTGTATTATCCTAACATTTTGGAATGGAAAAAAAAGCTCATCTAGGATGACTTAGAACTAAAGGTACTAATTTACCCTAATAGACATTCCTATGAGTATTTTGGAAAGCCTACCTACTGCACGGGATATTCTGTATCGTGTCGACTACAAATGGAGAGAGAAGCAGATGCTAAATTTAGTCCAATATCCTCTCTTTGGCCAAGAATAAAAGCTACTGGAGCACACCTCTTGGTTTGTGTGGTGCATGCCATCTGAAGAGCCAAATGCTTACATCACAGGCAGTGGTGGGATTCTACCAGTTTCCCTTCTGGTTCGATGATCGTGCACTTTGCACATGAATGTGTGCGTAAACCTAACACGCACGCAGCTTTCTAAACACCAGCTGAGGCTCTGCCGTGCCAATTAGCTGAGAGGACAAAGGACAGAAAAGTGCAGGGGTGGGTGAGAGGGTGATCCTGTGCTTTTCTTTCTCCTCTCAGCTGGTCATCGGAGCTTTTTTTTTTTTAACTACCGGTGCAACCAAATGGGTAGACATTTTTGCTACCAGTTCGCGTGAACCGGGCCAAACCGGTAGCATTTCACCACTGATCACAAGAGACAAAAACATGGGTCAAGAGAGACATCAGATGCAAATTCTAGGGATTAAGAGCTTCTAGGCTGTATCCTAAAGCTTCCTGAAGAACAGTGGTGAGAACATATTAAAAAAATAACATCAGGAATGAATCAGTCTTATAATTAATTGCCTCACAGTAAAAATGAATTATTTTCTGTGGTTATATGGTTAGAACTATCTATCATCTAAAATATTTTTTAAAAATACCATCCCTTCTAATATCACTCAAACTTGATTTGATTTTTATTCTGCTAATAATTCCTGCCAGGTCTTAGTCATTCTCCCAATCCTTCACTCCCAATCAGTGTGTACATATGTATTTGCATGTGTTTGCATGTCAAAAGAAAAAAAAAAAAAAGGTAAAGCCCTTCTGAAAGTTAAGGTATCTTCACTGAGAACGTTCTCTCAATCAATTTCCTGGCGTTATAAATAACCCTTTCTTTTATATAGTAACAGGTCTTCAGAGAAACACTGCATTCATTCATTTAAACAACTGACTACTCAACTAAGTTGTTCCCAAAAAATGTAAAAAGTACCATAATAAAAAGAATATGAAACTGCATAGTCTTTCTCTATAAAAAAAATTAACATGATGTAACTCATAAAAATCTGTGCATCTGAAGAGCATCTTTTTGAGTATCAAAATTCTGCAGTTTCAGTGGAATTTCCATAGGTGTCACTTTCTCAGAATTATAGCTCCTGAGCTTTCTGTAAGGGGTGGGGGTGGGGGAGAATAAGATATTATCTTACTGGTAGATCACAAATATTTCTATCTTAAGTTAAATACTCGTAAAAATGATAAAAATAGTATTCATTGAAAACAAGTCAAAGAGAGGGAAATGATTCATAGTAATGGCCTTTTCTGCTCCTTTTAAATCATAATACTTTGCTACTGGCCAAGCTTCCATCTTTGCTCTGTGACAAAATAAAATAAAATATAACAAACTGCTGAAAGAAAAATGCTATGTAGATATTTCATCTTATTACTATCTTTGTGTACATTAGACTTATGCATTGAAAATTTCATATTCTGTGACAAGATGTTCCACATGTGGAATAAATTATGCAAAATACCAAGCTTTGCATATATTTGAGATTGTGTATTTTTTTAATGGGAAACGTTGGAATATAGTTTCTTTTTTTAAGGATAAAGACTGAATAAGGAACTGCACATAGAGAGAATAGATGTCCAATACCATCCTGTTTCTGTCCTTACAATTGTGGAATTTAACAAAATCTTCACCTATGTATTATGTGTTGCAAGTGAGAAAAATCTATAATTGTTAAGTAAGACAGGGCAATTATGAACAAATGAAATACTCAAAAGTATGGTGGGAAAAGTTAATGTCAGTAATAAAGAATATAAAAACTATAAATGTGTATTCTCAACAAGTTCTATGTTCTAACACTGGTAAACTGCCAGTCTGTTTTCAATCCCACCTTTCTGGCAATCACAAATGTTTTTTTTTTAATTATAAAAAGAAATTATTTGCTGGCAAATTGCAGAATCTTGAATGAGCTCTCTGGCTCCACAAAATCCATTTTAGATCAATTGAAGCCATGCATTTCCCTTAACACTATTTACTTCTTATCATTTGTTTCCTGCCGATCAGCTACTTTGCAAGCCTAAATTTTGATGAGATGGCTATATCCATGAAGAAATCTGCAAAGAGAATTGTTTTTAACTGTCTCACATTTGTGTGTTATTTCTGAAAAGGGTAATAATAAATTAAATGTCTGATCAGGGTAAAAGAGTAAAAGATCACAATCTATTTTTAACTTTCAATTCTATTAAAAGTGCTAACATTTGAGAACACCTTAAAAGACATTCTGAGTTTCATGTCTTTCAGACAGAAGAAAAGATGTAACCTCACCTACATTTACAAACTAGTCTAAGAGCTAAATATTATAAACTGAGAAAAATAATTTCAGGTATCTTTTTACCCTAATAAAAGATCTCTAAAACAACCCTCTAGAACAGAGGTTGGGAACTCTGGCCCCTTTATGACTTGTGGACTTCAACAGCATGGCTGGCTCAGGAATTCTGGAAGTTGAAGCCCACAAGTCATAAAATGGCCATCATTCTCCATCCCTGCTCTAGAGAAAGTAAATACATTAACTAAGAGATTTCCTGTTCCTCTCAACATATTGTTTTCATTTTGTGTAACAAACCATTCTGCTGTAGCTCTGCAACATTGAAACTGTATGTCTGCCTATACTTTAGGGGGTTAACTATGGCCCCTTTACGACCTGTAGACTTCAACTCCCAGAATTCCTGAGTCCAGGAGCTGAAGTTCATAGGTCGTAAAGGGACCACAGTTGCCCATCCCTGCTTTAAAACCTATTTTATAGGAAGTGCAGTTTGCTGATTTTTGTTAAACTTTTCGCAGTCAATGGGCGAGCATAATTTTTCCTATAAGATAATGCTTATGAAGATTACCTGTTACTGCCTATAACTTCCCTGTCATACAATACTGTGTCCTGGGAATATCTGAAAGAGACATTATTAAATCTTCTTTTGAACAACTTTGCTCCAGGTAGTAACAGCAGAGTGTTAAGAATACACTTGTACTGTTGCTGATGATGATACTGGACAGCTGGCAACAAAAAGAGGGGTGAAAGAGGAAGATTCTTAATGCTTAAATTTATTGCTCCAGATTTAATTTGCAGAAACACACTGATGTGAACAAAGGGTTAATCTCCATAGTTGGTCAGATGTGATTGTCTCCTCGTGTCTAAACACACAAAATACAAGCGGCTATCTGTACAGTTTACAGTACCAAAACACATATCATTGGAAAAATGAAGTAGAGATATGGTACTTTGTCAAGATACATTATTTTATAGCAGGGGTTTACCCAAACGTATAATTTTGTTTTTAACAGCCACTTTAAAAATAGACAACAAGTTCACTAGTTATAGCTAAATTACATCAACAAAAGAATTGGTGTACTGAATGTGAGCAAACTGGCCAATTGTCAGGATTCCAGATATGGTGGTCTCCGGATAAGACAGTAGCCCTCAAAAGTTGGTTAATGCTCTCTTATATGGAGTGTTGTCTTACTAAGAGGGCCTTTCAAGAGGAAACTGAATGTCATTTAAGACTTGAGGAACTAATGCCCAGAATGCAGCTGCTAAGAAATGGCAGAAGCTTTGTTTAAACAAGATGAAACACAACAGGACATGCTGTTAGACGGTGAATATGATGGGACAGAAAATAAAACAGTACTATCTTATGTTCAGGCATTTCAATGGTGGGGGGGGGGAGTTCTGCTTTATCAGATACAGCCTCTTCAAATGTACTGTCTTCCCTCTTACCTGGAGACCACTCTGTTTTATGATTTTTTTTTCTTTGAGGAAACCCCTATACATAAATGAAAATAATATTCTTCAGTGGTAGACTAAGCGATTTCTTAAAACAAGACTTTAGCTTGCCTTTCACTTCAGGCTGCCTTGAAAATAAGATATGCTACTGCTTAAAAGAACCATCGGAATGCTTCAGCGCTGGGAACAGGTGTTCTCTACAAAAAAGAAGCAAGAAAACAAGTTAAGCTTTCTTTCCATTGCATTGTAAAATGCGCTTGTCTGTTTTTATTAATTGTTTTGTTTTTGGCTTTCTTTTACATATCAATTGTACTTTTAATTGTCCCAGTTGTATGCAGTATTTCTTGATGATTAATGATTTAAAGAAACAGTCATTTTAGCAAAATATGACCTTTTTTGAATTTTAAAACATCAACTGGGTGAACTATTGGCAATTACAGCAAGTGGTAAATATGCATGGAACAGTCTTGTATGTTTTAGCTGTTAGTTTAAAGTTTACCAACTGGAATCAGCCAATGATATAGTGGCCTAAGTGGTTATTTATATCAGTCCATGAGTGATAGTCTAGGTTAATCAGAATATTCAGGCACAACCCTACAATAGAATGAGGTGAACATTTTGAACACAAAAAGAAAATGGCACAAATATCTTGCCAATAGTAAACAACAAACAATACTTTACAATTGAATAACATAAAAGTTATGGCATATAAACAGTCAACATAAGACCATTCTTGAAAGACATGTTTTCCCCAAACTTGCAATGATGGTGATGATGATGATGATGAAAATTTGCTTTTTGCTGGTCTATAGAAAATCATCCAAATTTCTAATCCATTTTCCTTCTGGTTTGTAGAACACTTGCAAAAAAATAATGAGAAAAAGCTCAAGGAGTGCTCTTCTTTTCTAAAAGTTCATTTCTGGGGCACACAGCTTCTCCATTTGGGGAAGGTATATAGATATTATAATTCCCAGTCAGCTGAAGGCCACATTGCTAGCATTTGGGGAATATATTATAGTCCAAGACATCTTGAAGATGCCAAGTGGAAGACAGCTGGTTTATAGTAAACCAAAATCATTCTAACGTATTTGATGGGCTTTTACCTTTCCTAACTTTCTTCCAATCCTTTCCCAGAGCAACTCAGCAATGTAGGTTGAACTGATAAAGAGCACCTGGCTTAAAGTCCCAGGGAGATTCCGTGGCTGAGAGTGTTCCTGGATCTCCCTACTCCTAATCCAACACTTTAGCCACTACATCACTCTTTCTTTGTTCATTTAAACTAAACTGTGATTTGGTTGTTTGAATTTGTACCGAATCCAAAAGTGATGGGGCAGTTTTTAAGATTCCATTAAATCCATTTTGTGGAAAACTGAGAGGACTATTCTTAGTCTGGAGTAATATTGTATGTCATTGTAAGTGTCTTCTGATGTGAATGATGGGGTGGGCTTTGGCTTTCCCTTTGTCCTTTATCTTCTCTATCTTTGAAGTAGGGGCATCTCTTACTTCTTGACAGATCTCTCTGCTGGAAGCACTTGAAATTAACTAGCAAAATGTGGCTTCAGCTGCCAGAAGCAACTTTTGTCTCATCCTGAACTCCAAATGGCATCCCTTTTAGTTAGCTCGGTGATCAAAGATAAACACTTTGCAAATTCCCTTCCTTTTCTCCTACTGGTTGCCAAGTATAAGAGGCCCCCACTTGATGCTATCTATGTACAGCTTTGTTTCCTCCTGATTGGCTTAACTGCCAATATTGCTTTGCACTACAGGATAACTGTTATGCATAGAGATAATTGCAAATTAGTTTGTAGAAGAGCCTTCCTGTTAAATCTAAACTTTTTTTTTCTCAATACTTACTAGAAAAAAAATGCCCAGGGGACAATTTTTAGCTAAAATTTATGACAAAAAGATTTCTGCTTTGTTAACAGACATGTATTTTCTGGGTGCATGCATATTGCACAATACAGTGCATAAACTGAGTGAATGCTGGATATAACACAGAAAACAATAACATCAAAACGGCAGGTATGACTGGGCGATGAAAGCCCTGTCCATTTTTAATGTGGACTAAACATCGTGCCTGGTATAAATGGGGCAGTACTTTGATCTCCTATATCCAGAGGTATGATATGACAGGGGTAACAACCGGTTCAGGATTTATGAGCTTTCCTGCAGGCTGCAAGCCGCACGCCTGTAAATCGTCATCAGCATCTGCCTGCAGAGAAGCAGCCTTTGAAACAACCCTCTTTTCCTGTTTTTCTAACTGCAGCTGTGCCTCGTTCGGCAGCTGAAGTTGAAAAATTAGGCAACAAAGATCAGATAAGAGCCTGGGTGGGTGGGCAAAAACATCAGCATAGAACCGGTTCTATGTTTGCTGCTCTTCAGAGCTACTGGTTCTACAGAGGTGGACAGAACTGGTAGAAATCCACCCTTGCCTATATTCTACTCCTAAGCTATTTTTTTATTTACACTGTGTGGGTATAAGGATAATAAACACACACTTTATGTGCAAAAGACATGCTCTCTTTCATGACTGCAGACCAACTTACCACAGTATTTTTCAGGTATGTTTGAGTACAGCCTCCTCAATTCCTTCTTAGGAAGGAGGACAATAGAATACTGGTACTGAATTAAGTGGGACAAAGTATTAGATTGGGGTGTCAAACTCAATTTAATTGAGGGCCACATCAGGGTTGTGTTTGACCTTGGAAAGCCAGGGTGGGTGTGGCCAGGATGGCGTAATCAGATCAACATCACTTGTGTTGGGGGGGGGCTGTGGTGGCACTTTGCCTGTGAAAATGGGCTTCTGAGCTCCGCTTTCAGCTGCGACGGCCTCCTGCAACCCTCTGGCAGCGAAAACGGAGCTTGGGAGAGCCGCACACAGCTCCGTTTTTGCTGGCAGAGGCACTGTGGGCTGACCTTTTGCTGTTTCCAGGGTAGCCCTGTGGGCCAGATCTTAGCACCTTGCGGGCTGGCCCCAGGCCTTGAGTTTGTCAACCCTGTATTAGATGGACATTTCCTTCAGAATGGAACTATAACACTGAACTAGGAAGATTATCACAATCAAAGACCACAAAACAAGTTGTACGCTGTGTTGGGAATGCTGCATCCAGAAGAGGGGTAGATATTTGTTCTATATCAGTCACAGACCAAATAGTGGATATAAGTTTGAGCCTGATCTCTCCAATCATGCAATTCCAATAATGCTGCCAATTTGGATAGGGAAACTGGAGACTTCCAAATGTTCATGGTTGATCAAGTCAATATGGCCAGCAACATTTAGAAGATCATAGGTTTCTTGTTCTATATAAATTCTCATTGGAGAGCTTTGAACTTCTTAACTAGACCTCTTCTATGGTTGAAGTGGGAAGAAAAAATCCAACTTTAGCCTCTTGTCTCTCTTATAATTGCAACTCTAAGTCATCTTGCCTAGAAAATACCTTGGAGAAGTACAGATCACACACACAAAAAAGCCCTTTTTGTGATGAATATGCAGTAATTTGCAATAGAATACTTAAACAAGCAGAATAACAATCATATAGGAGACTATTTCCAAAATATTGATGTTTATATCAACTTATAAATGAAAACAATTAGAATGCAAAATAATTCCTCTTGACTATCTCAGAATAAATTTATGTAAAATTGCATTATTAGGTAAACTGCTTATTGAAGATGATATCCCACAAAAAGTATTTTAATAAGTGTCTTGCTACGACCTAAGTATGTGTAACATAAACTTTTAACAGAGATTTCAAAAATCAACATCCCTTTTGGGGTATGTGGTGCTTCATTGATTCATCAGAGAACCAGATAACCAACATCAAGGATGTTGCCGTAATAAATCAAATCCCCACATTCACCTCTACTTCATAAGACATCATTTTATATATTTTACTCTTTAAAATCAACTGAACTTAAATGTATTAAAAAATTGAGGAGGAATTTTTGATTGCTGGGCCTTTCTTCCTGTGCATCCATTCCCTGCTGCTTTCTTCAAAGTACAATTTTCATCAATGACAAATCAACATTAGACAACTGAAATCATGAAAGACCATGAAAAGGGAACAGAAAAGTGCTTGAGCCAAAAGTTCTTCAGGCCAGTTTTCTGCAACATAGGTGCCCATAAAAGATAAAAAATCTCCATTCCAAGGATTCTGTTAGCATGTCTATTACGCTGGGAGTTAAAGTTCAAATAGTTCTGAAGGATATACTGGTTGGGGAAGTTTGCAATAGGCTCAGGGACATCACATTACCAAAGTGTGTGTGCCTGTGTGTGTGTTTGTGTGTAGTTAAAAGAAACATGTGTGTCTACTCTTAATGTACTATGCGATAAATTAAGGACAGGGTTTCTTAAAAAGTTCTTAAAAGGATTTATTCTTATTTTTCTACTTTTCAAAATAGAAACAGTTAAGTTAGACTGCTTAGTAAAAAATTTAAGAAATGTAAAAATTCATTCATAATTGTATATTGTAAGAAACCTTCCAAAGAAACAGTTAAAACTTACCAAATATAGAATAATGTTCTGCGAAGAACATAAACTGGCCAAAGAATATATATCTCTTATGATAAGAAATTTCATATTCTGTCATAAAAGAAGTTTCATTTTCTGCTAATATTACCTTGCATATCACAAGAGTAACTTGAAAGAAATGGAGGATAATTCATTTACTGTATGAACTAAAGATAAATTAGTTGGTTCAACAATGGGACACTATGCTACAAAATGCTGGAATCAGTGAAGTCTCTCAAATATGCATTTTATACTTACTTAAATTTCTAGTCTCTTTTAGACAAATCTGTGCAAAGTATGCTATAGTAAAGGTAAACTACAGTCAACTCCCTACAGTCAAACTCAACTCTTGATGCATTTATAAACATGTCCATATAGTTTTCTTGGCAGAACAGAAGAGATTTTCCATTGCCATTTTTACTTTAGTTTTGAAAGACCTGAAGCATATGTATTATGGCTGTTTTAGTCTTCCCAGAAAATGAGCTAGTTAGTCTAAATCATGGGTGTCAAACTCAATCACGTCATGTGACGTGTTGTGATGTAATTGTGATGTTTTTTTGCCTTTGCGGAGCAGCGGGGGGTGGCCTGTGTATGAGGCATCTGGCCTGCGGGCAACCAGTTTGACAGGCCTGGTCTAAATGGAGTCACAGAACTTCTGGAATCAACATTCTGTCAGATGTAATCCAAAGCTGAGAATTTGATCTTTCAAAGGTAGTCTGACTCTCACAAAATGGGCTAATATCAAGTGTCTTTCACTGTGTATTAATGTGAATAATTACAGGATAATAACCTGGGCACAATACAACGGGAAGCTTTGTTACCCAAGCTCCATTACAATGATTGAATGTTGTGTAAGAACTTGGCAATGCTCTTCTTCAGCAGCCACTCATAAAGATATTCAGGAAAGTTATAGTATTAGTTGTTCTTCAGCCACTCAAACTGATCATAACAGAATCATCCATGATAGTGTTCATAGTAATAGCAATAGCACTTAGACTTATAATACCGCTTCATAGTGCTTTATAGAAATCTTTAAGTGGTTTACAAAGTCAGCACATTGCTCCCAACAATCTGGATCCTCATTTTACAATCTCGGAAGGATGGGAGTCAATTTGAACTATTCAGGATCGAACTCCTGGCATTGGAATGAAGAGTTAAGACTGCAGTACTGCATTCTAACCACTTTGTCACCATGGCTCTTTTAATGACCAGTGGCCTTTCATGAATAGTGTAGTATTCATAATAAATATACATTTATTCATGCAACATTGCAGAGACTGTAAGTTGACTACTGATAATAAACAAGATATATGGGTATATAATTTATCAGGAAGTTGTATATAAAAGGAGACTGCATTCCAAACCATGCAAAACAATTTTGATGTGTCCAAAGATAATTCTAAAAGGAAGGGCTCATGGACATAGCAATAGCCATAGCACTTAGACTTATATACCACTTCACAGTGCTTTACAGCATTCTCCAAGCAGTTAACAGAGTCAACATATTGTCCCCAACAATCTGGGTCCTCATTTTACCGACCTTGGAAGGATGAAGGATGAGTCAATCTTGAGCCTGATATTTTGAACTGCCAAATTGCAGGCAGCCCACAGTCAGCAGAAGTAGCCTGCAGTACTGCACTCTAACCACTGCACCACCGTGGCTCTTAACATAATTACTACTATTGCAGTAAGCTAGAACCAGCAAGTTGTGGGAACGCAGCAGGTCCTGCTAGCTCTTGGTAATCTGCCCTCAGTTTCAAGCATGCCTAGCAGGGGCTTGGAGAAAACAAGTGACAGCTGGAAACTTTTCAACTGTGTTGTCTGCTTAAGCTCTGGTATGATCTGCTGTATGGAAAGCGCTTCATGAAATCTAGGCTTATTATCAACAAGTCTTATTATACACCTCAGTATCTAGAATTGCCTTCCATCTAGTTGGGGGATTATAAAACTAGACATACAGAACACACAGAGAGTACTAACTTACAAAAGGTTCTGTCTGACTGAATTTCCATGAACTTTAGCCACACAACCAGAAGGGATGTGGTATAACATATCTTAATATCCATGCATCAGGCTAAAGGAAGCTACACTATGACCTGAAAGATACAGGCAAAAACTCCTTATCCAGTACAAAGCTTCAGAGATTCCACTAATTTATACTGTATAGATGATCTACAGTCCTTCTAGATGTTAAAATGTCCCCCCTGTGCCTTCCCACTGTTTCTTCCATCATTTTTCTCACCTTAAGAACAATGTCTTAGGGAAAAATGGTCAAAATAGCTGAGAAATACAAACTGCTAGGATTTCTGGACACACCCATTTACTCATTGACTAGGCTTGATAAATAAAAACAGACTAGACACATGAGAAACATGGAGGATGGAGTTTCAAACTAGTCTAAAATTAGAGAGTTGTGGATGAAACTCCATACAACAGGGATACAGCTTTTCCACATAACAGCTGCAACACAGAACAGCTTAAAATAGCTCCTCTAGTGCATACTGTGACTGTCCTAATTTATTATTTGATTGGTTGAGCATTGGTTACCATTCCTTATTTTCGCCTAGAAACTAGAGTAAGTTAGTTAAGAAGTTGATTTCCATATGGGTCTCTATAAGGTTACGCTATTTCGCAGTAATAAAAGGGATTTGCTTCTAAGAGAAAAACAAGCTAGTAATGGAGTGTTTGTTTTGCAGACTGTATGTCTGCACTCAATTAAATACATATTTTAGAAGCATGCATGTATGTATGTATGTACATTACACACACAGTGTGGAACAGACATATAGCATCTCCAAAACTCTGCAGAGTTTATTATTAATAATAACAAAACTCTTCGCCTTGAAAGTGAACATGGCTTCCTTTTCTGGTTCTCAGTTTAAACGTAGCAACAGTAAAAGTCCAGATTCAGAGGAAAAGGGAAAAAAGCAACGAGGTCATTTAAACTCAACTCATGCCATCAAATTATTTGATTTTTTTCCAGTAAAATGTCAGATCGTAAAAATTGAAAGGAGAAGAAAATCTACCCACTTTGGTGGCTGAGCAAACTAACATGGGATGTGAAGCTGCCCCAGTTTCCTGGTTGTATAAATTTACCAGTCCCCGCTAAGGAATCAAAGTCTTGATGAGATTACAGTTAGTTTCTGGCTTCTGGGCTATGCTGGCAGAGGGATCATTATCCTGAGTGACAGGAAAAAAACGATTCCCCTGGAAGTGAGGGGGAGGGAAACCAGGAATAAAATTGAAATTGATCAGCATTGTTTAACGGCGCCTTCTATGTTCTGCAGGTGCAAATACTGACAAATAGCGGGCTTGTTCCCCAAAGGAAGCTCAACAATCCTGTTGTTCAGTTACATTGCAAAGTGTGGGCTTTCTAGAAAATTTAACACAATGTGAGTTTGAAACCTTTAAGCTTTCGATTCTGTCAGCCTTCCCCAGCCTGCAATCTTCCAGATGTGCTGGGATTGTAATTTGCAGTCCCATGTCATCCAGAGATGCCAAGTTGAGGAAAATTGTTCTATTTTTTTCTTCTTTGTTTTTCCATTTTAATGAAAAAAGGCATCTTCCCTGAAGGTGAAAATCAAAGGAAGCTACATTCCAACACAGGCTCTAATATTGGCAAAGTGATTTGGGTTCATGTCTTTGTCTACTCCACAATTCAAAGAAAAAGATGCTGTACGGTAGCAATACATCATAATTATCATATATACTCATGAATAAGCCCATGCATGGATGAGCTTACCCTTGAAATGTGAACCAAAATACCATGAAAAATGTGCCACGCACAGATAAGCCAACCTGCATTTTTCATGGTATTTTGATAAAAAATTCAAGGGTCTGCTTATCTGTGAATTGGCTGATCTGCAAAAATATATGGGAAATAAGGGTCCTTTAAAATATATATTGTATATACTTGCAGATAAGCCTATTTATGAATAAATCAAAACCAATTTTGGTACCTAAAATTTTTGGAATATCCATGTATTTTTGTTATTATTAATTTCATTTACTGTATATGCTGCCCATATCACTATCGAATGACTTGATATCAGCAAGCATATATGGTGATGCTATATTTCCCCTCCCCACCTTGTCAGTTCCATTCAAGCTGATGAGGAACAAAAAACACACCCAAAAGTTATTTAAAGAAGCAGAAGAAAATGTTGGTGAACTCTTCAAGAGTGGAGCCAATGATTTCCATATGAACCTGACTTACAAGAGAGGATTGAAGGATGCATGTGAATGACCTGTCTTTCTTGTCTTTGACCATTGCTTGCACCTCTTGACTTTTTTGACACAAACCCTGTCCCTGGTACAGTGATCTTTAGTTTTTCTCGTTTCCTATCATTGAATTAATTCTTAGCATTTTACTTTTTAGATGAGGAACCAGGAGCAACCAGATATGGTGGAAACAAAGGAAAAACACAATACAAAATACTTCTACCGTGTTTCTCCAACAGGAAGGCCCAGCATGTTTTCTAGGCACTAAGCCCTTCCCCCAAAATTTAGGCTTATTTTAAACATACGAAATGGGGGGAAGGGCGGGGGGAACTTGTTATTAGGAACGCCCCGGTGGGCAGCCATGCCTCGCCACCAGCCGCTCCTAACAGCTGATCATGGCAGAGCACAAAGACCTCCCTACCCCCGCCAAGCCCCTTTGCTGCAGACCTGGGTATGGTGCTGGCTGCAGGCTGGTTCAGTGCGCAGGCATTGTTGTCATGGATGTCAGTGGAGCACTTTGCAGCAGTGGGGCTCTTTGCGTCACGGGACCCGCCACTGCTGTCCTTTGCCATCATCGCTTTCCCTTCTGCCCTCGCCACGGCTTATGCCACATTTGGAGTGCTGCCATTGGGTAAAATTCAGACACCGGAGTCCCTGCTGGACATCGTGATGCAGCGGTAGCAGAGAAGTGGCCCTTCCAGAGGGTGGAGGAACGGTTCGAGCGCATTCCTCCACCGGCAGCATTTCAGCCACTTCTCGGGCAGGGGAGCCGCCTCTGTAGCTTCCACAGTTCCT
Organism: Pseudonaja textilis; assembly: GCF_049901715.1. Taxonomy (NCBI): domain Eukaryota; kingdom Metazoa; phylum Chordata; class Lepidosauria; order Squamata; family Elapidae; genus Pseudonaja; species Pseudonaja textilis. The sequence continues at coordinate 18,874,444 of NC_141995.1, forward strand.
GCCGGCGGTGGCGCCTCTCTCACCAGCGCTGTCTCCAACAACAGTGGCAGCAGGGGCGGGACAAACCCCTGTGACAAGAACTGCCTGCCCTCCCACAGGGGTATCACTTTGTTTGATGGTGGCTGCGTCGACAATGTCCTGCAAGTCGGTGAGTCATTCGGGCTTCGGTGGGTGAAACTGGCAGAGGGAGGGTGATGCCATCATTTTTCTCTCCCCCACACAAAGTGCCCCACCACCACTGAGGCTGACATCCATGCTACCGCCCGCCCACTGACCTGGACTGCAGCAGCACCATATCCAGGCCTGCAGCAAAGGCGCTTGGCAGAGATAGGGAGCTCTCCGCATTCCACCATGATCAGCCATTAGGAGCAGCTGGTGGCAAGACATGGCTGCCCGCAGGGCACTCTAGGTGAGGGTGCATGGGGGCGAGTTAAGTCACCCCCCAAAAGAGGGCCTAGCCATTTTTTTCAGGGGTCAAAAGAAAATAAGGCCCGGCCTTATTTTCTGAGAAACACAGTAGATACATAGATATTCTAAAGACATGAGAAATGGATAGAAAACAAAAACTTTTCTTTATGGCAAGAAAATTTGGAGAGTTTAATGAGTATAATAACAGCCACAGTAAATTTAATAATAATATAGCATTTTGTTATTTGTGCATCAATGTCATACTTTTTCAAGAACTATTGAAATTACATTTGGTGTTAACATTTTCAAGTCCTAAACTCTACTTGTTTTTTTGTGGGATAATGAGGCCATGCATATCACACACATATGGTACACACACACACACACACACACACACACACACACACACACGTACACACCATATATTCCATGAAAGAGGGAGGCTATTTTGAATGAAATATGCATGTTCTAATTTATATCTTTAAAGGTTGCATTATAAATCATTCCTATATTAAAATACAATGTATCCCAACATATTAAGAAGAATGTAAGTAGACCATTACACAATCTTTTTAATATGCTGTTCAGATATATAGCATTCAACCTGTTGCCCTTCAAAGGTACTAGGTCCACAAGTGCCAAAATTCCCAGTTAGCAATTGACTAGACTCTTTTTAAATTATTATCCCATTATATCTGTACATTAGCAAAGACTTGTGGAAATAGGGAATTTCTGTATTGACCCAGAACAAATCATAGCATACCAATTCAGACATGGAACACTATTGTCAAATTACTATAATTCCTTCTATTTGTTCTATTTAATAATGCCGAATAGCTGAAGTTATCCTGCAATTTACACACTCATATCAACACAAACATCTATTTGAATTGATGTTCTTCTATCCAGATTTTATTTAAAATAGCATGGTTATTTTGCTACAAGTATGAAGAATTTTTAAAGTGCTCATTTAATATTGTCAAGGATCAAGGGAACTGGGCTACCTGTGATTTGTATAAAATAAATAAGATAAGCATAGCTCAAAGGCAGGGTTGTTGTCTAAGTCCATGGAAACTACTAATTACATTTTTATAAATAAATAGCACCCAGAAAAAGAGCTGTGTGTTTCAAATATGCACCGATAATAACAGTATAGGCACAAGTACATACACAAAAATAAGTGGCAGAAATGCACTACATCGTTCTGGTTTCCCATAAATTTATTTCAATAACCTGCATTCAAGACATTAAAAATCCCTATATAATATCACACTTCTTATTTTAGACTAAATATCTTATACAAGATCTTTTCACAGATCTTGTTAAATGTGATTTCCCCTCACTTAAATGAAAAGGCTTTTCAGAAAAGTATGCAGCATATCATATCACTAGAGACACATATACACTTTTTTCATTGAACTGCAGGCAAATATTTATAAATAGTTTCAAAGTTCTTTTTTCCTACATGGAACAATAAAATGTACAGGAATTCTGATTAAAACAGGAACATGTAAGCCTTCATCTAAAAACTGTGCACCCTGAAAAAATTGCCAAAGATATCAGCAGACTAGCATCACAACAACAACAAAATCTTCTGCATTTAAAAATCAATTTCCTCATCAACAGGAAAAAAGTGGATTTTGACTTCTGCCTCAAAGAAATTCTATGTTATTTCTAAAGAGATAGAAAAACAGTGTGGGATAGGGGAAACCTAATCCTCACTTACAGCTGAAGAAAACTTTCTGAAATTGGAACACAGATAACAACATGGTATTAAATAAATCTTAGTGGAATTAATCGTAGCAAATGTATTTTGATGAGCCTTGACTACACAGCCCTGGTGGGACAACACATCTGGAACTTAGTGCTCTTTACACTGGCAGACTTTCACAGCTTATTGTCAGCCATACCACAACATGATTCAAAGAAATTGCCTTGGGCAACACATTACAGAGGGGTGTGACTTTTCAGCATTCAACCTTATGTTGTTATAAATACGAACAAAATGAGACTGTCAGAGAACCTCAAAGGGAATAGTGGAGGCCAAAGACTTCACAATACTGTGAGAAAAAAAAGGTATTCTACATAGCAGATTTCAGCTACCAGGGCATCCCTCTTATGAAATTGCTGGGATTACAGTGTGGTATCTTATGAGACAGAATACCTTTACTTTTAACACAGGAGAGATAGAATGGCACTTTGCATATCTCCCCATTTGGATTAAATACTGCCTTTTGGATTCACAAAAGATTCACAGGATAGATTCTGCTCACATGACTTTCATAACGAGGTCAGAGAAGCTGTGTATCATGCAAACATGAAATCCCAGCTGTAAAGGCAAGAAAAGGTCAGTTTTACTCCAAAACAGTCACAGGTTTAGTTTGGATAAAACTGATCTCTCCCAGTTAACTAGATAGAGAGATAGAAACTGGCAGCAGCCCTGAAAAACTGGAGTATTTTAAGCACTCTTTTTGTTATTTTAACATCATTTTCAATGCACACAAAGACATACCCCATCAAGAAAAACAAGGAGAAATGGGGGGGCAAATAAATCTACACCCATTGTAGGGATCTCAACATTGATTATTGACACAGCAAAGAGAAAATATGATTGTCTGTGGAGACTGAGCTAGGGGTTTAAGGGAATTGCTTTATGTTTTACTAATTATCTGCCACTGTTCTGTTGAGTACCTTCTGCTTGGGAATAGTGAAAAATTAAAAAGTGGTGTGATCTGTATCCAACTACAAGGTTGGAAAAAGCTAGCTAGACACTGTGTCTAATCCTCTTTCAACGCAGATCTCCAAAATGAAACATCCATGATAACAACATGGTTATCCAGATTGTAATCATATTCACTGAAGGAAAGTTCACCAATCTATTTATTATTAATGAAACCATTGTTAACAGTTTGTCAGACTAAATCACAACAAATTGGTAGTAACCATAATGACATACCAAAAGATGAATACATTTAATCTTTCTAACATGCTTCACCCCATGCATTAAAAAAAATACAATGATTGAACACTGATAACCTACATAAAAATGTGTCACTAACATGATTTCAACAACACAAAGGATGGCCCTACACCTGGATGTCTTCACATGGATCACATCATAATAAAACAGATTATATTTTATATAGATAGATGGAAAAATTACATGCTGATTTGGAAAACATTGCCACATCCTGATTGTGGATCAGACCATTGGTTACAAGTCACTGAAATAGATATCAAGCTGAAGAACTGGAAAATATCCAATCCTAATGAGTTATAACCTAGAACTCATTCCAGAATATGACCAATTCCAGATTGCAAATAGATACAAAGACTTTGATCCAACAGGATGAGAGCCAGAGAAATGACAGGAAATGATGATTACAGAAGAAGCCATATAAAAAGAGCCAGAATACTACTTATCAAGGCCACAGAAATAGTTATGGAAAAGCTTCATTCTTATATCGATAGTCCTCGACTTACAATCATTTGTTTAGTGACCAGTCAAAGTTACAACAGCACTGAAAGAAATGACATGACTGTTTTTCACACTTATGACTGTTGCAGAATCCTTGTGGTCATGTGATCAAAATCCAGACACATATTACTATGCATGTATTATGATGGCTGCTGTGCCCCAGGGTTACATGATCAACTTTTGCGACCTTCCAAAATCAACAAGGAAGCCAAATTCACTTAATAACGTGTTATTAATGTAACAACTACAGTGATTCATTTAACAACTGTGGCAAGAAAGGTCGTAAAATGGGATAAAATTCACTTAACAACAGTCTTGCTTAGCAATGGAAACTTAGAACTCGCTTGTGATTGTAAGTCAAGGACTACCTGTAGTTTTAATTCATTATTTTTAGTCTTTTCCTCAGAATCAATAGAGAATATAGTCACTCCCTCTTCTATTAAAAACCCTTCAGATATTTGAAGATTATTACCTGATTTTTCCCTCAGTAGTTTCTTCTATGGCTAAGCTTACTGCTTTCCTCAGAGTTTATTTCCAGACTCCCCACTCTAATGGTAGCCCTCCTCTGAAGGCCCATTTTGCAGTTGTCCCTTCTGAACTAGGGTGCCTAGAAATGGACATAACACTTCAAGTGGAATCTGGCCAAGTAAGAATCTGGGCTCCTGTTGAAACACCCCAAGATAATCCCCGTTTTAGCAGCTGCATCATAATGTTAGCTCAAGTTTAACTTGTGGTCTACAACAATATCCAGATTCTTTTTTATATACTGGTGCCAATGATAGTTTTCCCCCATTCTATTCTTGTGCCTCTTATTTTTCCTCCCTGGTACAGAGCTTTACATTCGTTAAATTCCATCCTATTTATTTCGCCCATTACTCAATCATGTTTTGAGCCTTCTCTTTCTCCTCTAAAATATTAGCCATGCCTTTCAGCTTTAAAAAAAGAAACAAGCAAGCCTTCTTTCCTGAAATAAGTTTGCAATTACCAAAATAGCATTCTGTCTGTAAAATGCCAAGCAAAATCAACTTTTCAACAGCACTGTAAAAAGCTAGGAAATGTGTACAAACTAATTTTGATCCACATACGTTCTTTTGTAAATTGCAACAGTTTGTTAATATAAAATTTGAATTATTTGCCATAAAAATAACAGAAGACACAGGCCGTTTCTCATAAATGCTTTCATGAGGCTTGTTTGCTATTAATTTTCTAATAGGATTTCTTTAATTGTCCCATAATATCCTGTGGGCTTATATTGCTATACTCTTCAGCGTCGTAATCTTCGGTGCATATTAGCATTATTAAGAAATGGTTTCTTCTGTTTGGTGCAGTATTGGCACAATGCGTCATATGATAAGAATGTGGATTACTCGCAAATCTGCATGAAATTAAGTTGTCTGGAAAACACAATGAACCGCTTCCAAAGGGATACCTAGCTCCCAGTCTTCATTTACTTAACCATTTTTTTTTATTTTTAATATTTTCAGAGACAACTAAATTTCAGAGTTCCAGTCCAAATGCAGAACTTTAATTGCTAAATGACATTAACACTGTGACAATGCTGATAAATTTTAATATCATAACCTTGGGATTTTAATCCAAACAATGATATTATTAATTTATTCAGCTAAGATAATGAACATCTATATGGAGAATAACAAAATGTGTGACAAGTCACTGTGCAAACACTGCAAATTACAGGTTTCTATTAGACACTGGGTAAAGTCACAGAAAGATGCTACCATACATAATGCCATAGTGTAATCACTGCCATTTCCCATGGAAGTTGCTGTTAAAATACATATATCCTTCTTCTCCTGTCATAAAAGAAATAGCTTGCAGAGATTCATATGATATTAATGATGTAAAAGTGGATATGATCAACTTCATTTTTCAAGTCAATTCTAATACTGCTGAAAAATAAACATCCTTATCAAATCTTCTACACTAGCTCTCCTCCAACCAGCTACTCTCAAAATGGGAACAACTACAATTTCTAAAAACCATGCCAGATAAGAATTCTGGAAAGCTTCACACCGAGGAAAGCTGTGAACTATATCTGACAAAAGCAAGATACATTTAAGGCTATCATACAACCCATCAGATCACAGTAGTAACAACAGGCTGCTTAAATTGGCTGTGATATTCTGGGTAGCTTTCTGGGGACCAGGCAGTGCAGTAGCTCTTGGTCTAATTGCAACATGGTTTTCCTAGTCAAGAACCTGAGAATTACCATATATATCCTGGGATAGCCCATGAAGTTTTCACACATGTATGTCAGGTTACTGCAACAGAAATTGCCAATTTTTAGCAACTATACTTCCCAAATTCCCCAAAGATTTTAACTATTAGATTTCAATGGTTGATTTTAACTTATTTATGTTTTAAGGTATATAAATAGATTTTTATGATTGTAAATCACCCAGTTACCTTGTGGTAAGATGGGCGGCCAATAGAATGAATGAATGAATGAATGAATGAATGAATGAATGAATGATATGGTAAAAGGAGGCACCAAGAGTTGAAACAATAATCTGGCAATCATACATTGCTTTAGTTTCCCAGACTGTCCAGAGTTGTTCTTAGAGAACAAAAAAGAAGTATCATTTGAAAATTAAATAGAGGAGACATAGAAAAGTCAATAGCCTGGATTACATTGTACTGAGACAGAAATCCTTTAACTATAGTTTACTAAGAAAAAACACAATTTGTGGTTTATAACAGTGGTCGCCAACCAGTGGGCCAGGGACCACTGGTGGTCTGCGAGAAAATTTTGGTGGTCTGCAGAGAAATGTCCCCCCACAAAGCACACACCCCCAAAGCAATTAATCCAGCTTGTGCAGGAACACAAGCTGAGCTGCTCACATGGCCCGCCCACCTGATCCCCAACCTTTGGCCGAGAGCAAACCTTGAGTAGAGCCAAGCGAGGTGGAACTGGAAGGTAAGACCAATGGTAGAGGAGGGAAATCCACCCAGGGGTCGCTTGCTGATGTTGGTGGAGAAGTCAGTCCCCTATTCCAGAGCTGTAGTAGTCACAGGACTGGCCCTTTGGTCATCCCGGAGCAACTGCTCCTCCACCCGGGTGCACCGGGCTGCCATGGACTGGAGGAGCTGCTCCGGGATGACAAAAAGGCCAGTCCTGTGACTACAGCAGTTCTGGAATATGGGAGCGACTTTCCCACCAACATCAGCAAGCCACCATCAGTCAAAATTCATATTAGTGGTCCGCGGGATTTAAAATTATGAGTTTGATGGTTCCTGAGGTCCAAAAGGTTGGCGACCCCTGGTTTAAACAACTTGACAACTCAACACCAAACAAACAACATTATGACTTAGCATGATGCATGAAATCTGCCATGAAATATCCCTTTTAGCTAAAAAATAATTTAGTGTGATCTGGCATCAGAAATAAGACCTTATTTGAATATTTTGTTCTTGCTGAAACTAAACCAGAATTAGACTGCCATATTTAACTATAAAAATGCAGAAGACCACTGAAGTGAGTTTAGAGTTTTCTGCATTTTATTTATTTATAGCCACACATCTTATATGAATCTCTGGGGGGATTCACAACCAAAAGATAAAATAGTTATTTACAATACAAAAATATTGAAAACACAAATACTGAAATTATATATATATATATAAAATAAAAAAAAACTTGGCACCATAATTAGCTTTCACATGCAGCCCACAGGTTCATGTGATCAATCTTGCTCTATCTTCATTCAGTTCACTTTAGCAATCCGTCTTAACACTGCATGGTAAGACCACCTGAAACCACCATTTGCACTTTTACTATAGACAAGAATACCGAACAGAGCAAAAGATATCACCAATAATATACATCCATAGTAGGGCAGAAAGCAATTTGCCTGCTATCAGAGCAACATTTAAAAAAAAAAACTTGCAAAACTGCAACTGAAGTTGTACATAATTCCCAATGGAGCTGTGAGATTGCAAAACACAGTATATTTTGTAAAATCAGTTGCTTTTTACAGGTAATTCTCAACTTATTCCCACAACTGAGTTCAAAATTTCTGTTGCTAAGCAAGACATTTGTGAAGCGAGTTTTGCCCCATTTTACAGGCTTTCTTGTCACAGTTAAGTGAATCACTGTAATAGGTACGTTAGTAACATAGTTATGAAGTAAATCTGGTTTTCTCCATTGACTCTGCTTGTCAGAAGGTCACAAAAGGCGAAAATATGACTCTGGGATGCTGCAACCATCATAAATATGAACCAGTTGACAAGTGGGCAAATTTTGATCATGTGACCATGGGGATGCTGCAATGTGAAAAATGTAAATGTGTAAAATGGTCATCAGTCACTTTTTTCAGAGCTGTTCAAACTTCAAAAAGTCACTAAATGAATTTTTGTAAGTCAAGGACTATTTTTACTTTTACAATAGAATTCCACTAGTTTTATGAACAAACCAATGTCTATCAGTGCCAACACGAAACACAGATTTTTATTGTTCAAAGTTTTTAAATAATTTTGTCATTTGTGTGGAAATCTGTGGTATTGGGTGGATTAGAAATATTCCTACCACATACTATAAATAACTACGCTATCATAGAACATGCTATGGAAACAAATTTGATGTTGTTTGACATATACACAGTCTTCTTGCACTAATTCCATACTCTGGACGTGCCTGTTCTTGGCTTTCTGTCACAAGCTGGATTTGTACAGCCCAGACTGGTCCAATGTATTAATCAGGCACAGAGCCAACTTCCCAGAACAGTTTCAGCAATATACAGAAACAATGTGGAAACTATTTGCAGAGTGAAAAAAAAAACCTGAAAAATATATGATCTAGTAAGAATGACAGACAAAATGTAAAGGGATGAAAGGGTAAAAATTATATAGATAGAGACTGATCTGAAAGCATTTCACCATTTTTTTCTTAGAACAAAGCAGTGATTATTAGAAATTACCATAAATCAGCATAACTCTATCTGAAACAAATCTTGTTTTTTGAACAAGTAAATCTTTAGTAGATTTGGGGAATGCTTTGGACATAAGTTACTGTGCTCTCAACAAAGTACAGTGGCACTTCAGTAGACATCATTAATTGGTTCAGGAAAACGTGAGGAGTACTAAAAACGAATAACAATCAAACCACATGACTTACCAGATGACCCTGTGTTTCAGCCAGGAAGGACTTCCTGACTGTCCCTTTTTCTATATCAGTTTCCTTCCCAGCATGGCTGACTTCCTGTCTGACCTCTATGGCCATCCCACTCTTCCTTTTGCAGTGACTTCCCAGCATGGTCAACTTCTTATCCGTTTACTGCAACCATCCCCCTTTTTCTATCGCAACACACCAAGTACCACACAAACAACAAGTATCAGGACATTTTCATGTCAAAATGTGTCGAGTACCAAATTTGACGAATTTTGAAGCAGTTGAGTAGTGAGGTATCATTGCATTTGATAGTTTTTCACAACATTCCGATTAGCAACAGCTAATTAACTGTTGGCAGAAGGTGAGACAATAATTTATAGCATGCATTCCAGAGCAAATTGTGTAAGTTGTTGTATGTGTGTATATATTTACACCCATCTACAGTCATACATCAGTGGAAACCTGGTGAAAACCTACAGTGGAAAACCTTTACAATCACTTGAATCTCTTGCCATTCTGTACTGCGGACTAAAGAAAAAGGCAGACAATATATTGGAGGATGAAGTGGTTCTAGCATACCTGAACACCTAATCAAATTATACCAATTTCTTCCCTAAGATTGCCTTTCATGGTCAAACTGGAAACCAGAACAATTATTCCCATTGAGTTCTATATGTCTATTTATCTATTTATTTAAAATGGGGGAGGGGGAGAGAAAAAGAAAACAGGGGTTTTGGCTGCATAAACCTGAATTAAAATCTCAAAATAACATTAGGCTACTGTCGCATATCAAACAATTTTGTATCAATTCCTCATCCCTAATTCATGGACAGTTCCATGGACAGCTGACATTCATTACAGACAATCGCATTAAAATCACTGGGAATGAATGGCTTATTTAAACAGTGGTTCATGATAAGTAATTGCACCTGAACCCTCTGCACTCACACATACACATGTTCAGTTCTTGAGAGTACATGTGTGATGAACCATTAGACATCAAATGCAAAAGACTTATATTAACATCATTTCACTTGTACTCAAACAGAGAGCTGTAAGTCATCAACCTTCCTGTAAGTAATCAGTGTCAGATTAAGGAATATCTTGGCACGTATGAACCAGGCTCAAGCAGTTCCAAAAATAACCAAGGGGAAAAAGTGTAAAAGAAAAGCATGCAACAGATCTAGATGGCTGGCCAAAGCCCTGTTATGTTATTGTGTTGCACCGCCAATTTTCCAGCCTGAACAAGGGATGTTTATATTCTTTCTTAGCCAAACCAAGAAGATAAATAGGAGGGTGGGTAGATGGAATAATTCAAGAAGCCAAGAATCCTTTTTCAGCTCAAAATACCCTATCCTACAAAGTTGGCATATTTCAGAAATAAATGAAACTACCGGTATGCATTGGTGGTCCAAAACTATTAGCTTTAGAAAATGGGATAATTTCACTATATGAACTTCCCATGAAGTTCATATTCAGATTTATTTACTTATCTGTCTTCTACACCAAATTTCTACTCCAGGTATTTAAAGTACAAAAATAGAACATTTAAAAGTTAATATAATCTCAAGCCCAAAGAAAAAAAAGAGATTTAGCAGATTTCTCTTTCAAATACACCTCTCCTCCTATAAGCCTGAAATATTAATCAGACAGCAGAAGTATCTTCAAAGGAGTCTTTCCTACAGATCTTAACTGAACTATTTCATAATTGCAATTCTATCCTTTAGAACTCAGGTCCTAAACTACGTTAAGGTTACAAGGTTAATATCAACTCCTTTAATAACTAGGGACCAATACAGATAGTACAGTATAATCCTGTAATCTTTTCAACATTTGCCCTAGTAGTATAGTGCAGCAATCAGGATGAAATGCAAACAAAACCTGGATAACCTGCTGAAGAAAGGAAATAGTTGATACATTAGTTATCATTGTACATAGTTGCTCACCATAATTACCACTCTTGAATCCACTGATTCACAAGGAATACTACCAGATCGTGAGCATATTCTTCCAGGAAGATGATAATCCCAAAATAGATTGGGCATCAATCTCTTCTAATTTCAGAAACTCCTCCCTCATCATATATTCAGGAAACATTCAAGGGTACTGCTTCTCTGGAAATGGATAATGAAGCACAATACAACTGAGTGTCATTAGTAATCTTCTATGCCAGAGGTGGTTCATTGGCTAAGATGCTGAGCGTGTCGATCAGAAAGGTCAGCAGTTTGGCGGTTTGAATCCCTAGCACCATGTAACGGAGTGAGCTCCCATTACTTGTCCCAGTTTCTGCCAACCTAGCAGTTCGAAAGCACATAAAAAATGCAAGTAGAAAAATAGGAACCACTTTGATGAGAAGATAACAGCGTTCCTTGCACCTTTGATGTTTCGTCATGCTGGCCACATGACCATGGAGACGTCTTCGGACAGTGCTGACTTTTTGGTTTTGTAACAGAGATGAGCACTGCCCCCTAGAGCTGGAAACAACTAGCACGTATGTGCGAGTGGAACCTTTACCTCATGCCAGAGGTCCCCAGTCCCTGAGCATGGCCCACTATCAGGCTGTGAGCTGTTCAGAACCGGACTGCAGAAATGGCGGATGAGACATGCACACACACATCACCACTTGCACAGAACCATCTCCTCTCCCCCGCACCCGCCAGTCTGCAAAGCCAGAAAAGTTAGGGAACTCTGTTCTATGCTGACACCCCATTCCAAAACTCAGGTTGATTTCCCTCAGTGAGTTCATGTAGATGTAGGAGAGCTTAGAGCTTAGGCCCAACAGAAACTACTGGAAAACTGTGGCCCAAGCCCTCTCAAACTCAGCAATCAAGCACTGAACCTGGCTTGATTGTATCGCCTAATCGAAGAACAATTCTTTAAGATGAGGTAGCACCTGGATTTAAAACATTGATTTAAAGAGCTGTAACCTCTTATTCAGTTAAAATAAGTATTTTAAACATACATCTTCAGAGAAGCTTTTAATTAATTAAAAATCCATTTTTATTCATGAGAATAGAGAGGTGGATTCTAAGCCAAATAAATAAATCTTAATATTTTTGTTTTTAATTTATTTCACTTTAATAGTTGTACCAAAATACAATAATAAATATGGAATCCTCAATTTATTATATTTTGAAGGAAAAGAGAGAGATAGAATATAGAACTCTTAGGCTGTCCGTGACTGGTGCATATATCAGGAAAACTACTAAACCAGGCCTTTATCTTTTTTTCTGCATTTTTTTAATCAGAAAGAAGCACTATTTTGGTATCTAAAAAACTTAACAAAACCAGTCTCCACTCTCTTTTCTAGACCATTTCTCTAAACAAAGGACTTAGCCAGACATACTGTAGCCAGCCTCACATCAACATGAATCCATCTGTCTTGGTTATCCTCTAGGGCAGCCTTATGTTAAACAGTTATAACACACCAGGAGAGTGTCTTCCCAAGGCATCAAACATACTGATTGCTCCTTTTAAATTTCCCTCCTAGAAACTTTTCCCACTCCCTTAGGAAACTGGTTTGGTGAAACTGCTTTGTCTTGACTAAAGACTTAGCCCATTAGGACCTCCTGTAAGTATAAATTAATGATCCTAAAAATTGATTGATAACTGTGTTTAGTTACAGCCTATCTCTAAAAAGTAGCGTGGCAAACTTGTTTTTATACAGAGAAATGGATAAACCAAACTTAGATTTAAAAAAATATATTATCCCCTAAAGGCTGGATTTAAATTCCTTCATCATATTTATTTATATAAACTAGTCTTACTAGTTTATATAAATAGAAAGATGAGGTAGATACTCAATAATATTTGCATTTTCAAATTCCAACTGTAGGGTTTTTTCTGGCTTGCATCACTAAAAACAAACCTATCGCACACTAAAAAAAAAAGTATATTTTCCTCCTTCTCTTTCAACATGATCAAGTTATCTTGAAGCTTTTCTTTTGCAGGGGTTAGATCAGGATGGGATTTTTTTACAGTAATTATTCTGCTTCTCAATTACATTTCTAAAGCACTCTCATCAGACAGGACAACACTCTCAGTCACTAAAAAAGATATTTCACTCACTGCAAAATCCAGATACATACAATTTAAGTTGTCTAAATTCTCTAAATCAGATGTATTGATTATAAGAACATCCAATCTCTTAAACTAAGAAGCCAGGATACACTTTAAATACCATCTCCTTAAAAGATAGAGTTCTGTGAAAAGTGAAGTACTCCAGCATGAATGCCCAAGAGTACTGAGTATACAAACAAGCAAACACACGTACATGCGTTTTATCCTCTTTCACCTTAAAAGGCATTCATGTGGCAACTGGCCCCTCAGACACGTGCTTCTCACACCTGAGTGGCCACCTGTTTACTCTGTATTCAGCTGTACAGCAGCTGGCCACGTACACATAGACAAAGAACTTTTATATTCATGTTGCCTCCAGGATATCAGTTAGCAGCAAAGAAATATTTTAATCTTAGTAGAAGAGATGAATCACCACTTTCAGGTGATCCTGATCAAACTAAGTAACCATATAACTAAATTCAACAGCAGTAACGTGAAGTTACTGAGCTAAAGAAAGTTTTTAGATGGAAATTGCAAATAGTTTAACATTAAGGTTTGGGATAGGATTTTGCTAAGGTTCCTGGCAGGATAAGGAAAATTTAAACCTTTGTAAATTACATGAAGTTCTATTAAACACCTATCTTCCCCCTGCATCTAGATCAATATTAAAGGAGCTCACTTCTGCTTTCTATTAATACATCAGTTATCAAGTTTGACTCAAAGTTAAACAACCTTCCTAAACAATTCAATATTTACCACTTCTGCTATCAGTGAGAGTCACCTCAGTAATGTAACCTGAATGTATAGTACAGGCAGTTTTCATTTAGTATTCAACTCAGTTGTTAAGTGAAGTGATCTCTAGGTGAAACCATAACTGTGTTTACAATCTTACTTCAGCTTTCCTTTGTTTTCCAAACCTTCGAAGGTTGTAAATGCAAGGATTGGTCATTAAATTACTTTTTGTCACCAGCAAACAAGGAGTGGGGGAAGAGAAGACAAGGAATGTTACTGTCAAATCTTTGGTCTTGACTTCAGTTTCCAGAAACATAATCTACTAAGAGCCTAAGGCACCTTGATTTTTTTCCCCTCAAGCAACTTCCCCTGACTCTTTAGAAATCACACTTGAGTTTTTAAAGTAATTTGAGGAAAGTCACTGGGATTTATATTTGGTGAAGCATGCTCAAAATCCTTGTGTAAGCCTTAGCTTTTCAGTGTTGGTTCATATTTGTAAGTACTAAATTCACTTGCTTGCCTATTTATTTAAATGAATGTATGTCACCTAGTACTTACATTTTAATATTCCCCATCATAAAAAGGTGCACCTGAATTTATTTGAAAACCACAGAAAACAGATTGTTATTTAAGATTGTTCCATTTTTTAAAATCTTCTGTTCTCTAACATGACCCATTCCATAGTATATAAGAGTTAATAATAATAGTAACTTCCTAGTTATAATTATTTCTTTTCTGATTGTTCTAAATATCTCATAATATTCCATTCTCAAGGAAGCAGATTGTATTCTTGTCCCAGGCTGCCCCCTTTTCCCTACTGTTTCTTATTCACTCCTAGCTAGTGCGGCTTTTGGTGTACCATAACTTGCCTCGATGGAAATTTATCTGTGGCAGAAGTCTATTTCCCGGTTAAATCCCACAGGCTCATGTTGTGATTCCAGAGTTATCCTCAGCAGCTCAAGCCTCAATTTTGCTGCAAAGATCAAAGTCTTTGGTAATAAAGTTGTGCTCCAAGCATTTTGCCCGTGGATTTTTGATTATCCTTCAGTTCTCCTGCATTCTTTCCAAAATTCATGAGGCAGCATCTACTCTATTGATGCCTTTACAACTGCTATCATTACTTCCTTCTATAATACAGCCCCTTTTAATTTGTTTAGCATTTGGATGTATCATTTCCTACCTTTGATTGTCCCTACAATATTATGTGCGTGGGGGGAGAGGTTGTGTATGTGTGTGTACATTTATTATCATTATCATCATTCCAAATCAATCCATTCAGGTGAAGCTCTGTTCATGGTCTACCTTGTTTGTCACATGTGGATTGATTGGTAGATGTTTTTTAATTTCCTAGTTCAGGGGTGTCAAATTTGCAGCCCGCTGACCAGATGCGTCATGTACTGGCCACGCCCACCCCCAGTTTAGCAAAGGGGAAAGGTCACGTTACACGTGATGACAATGATCACATTGGTTTGACACTTTGGTTTGACAAGGGTTTGACACCTTTAGTTTAACTGGTCTCTCTAGTTTAACTTCCTAGCAAAATGATTGGCACAAAGTCAGCCACATTTCAGTTATCCATGTACAAGGAAGGATTAGAACCTATATTTCTCTACTCACTTGATGATTTGTGCATGTTTAGAAATCACTTGCATATATAGAATGATGCATCATGAATATGACTGCTTTATAATTTCTTGAATAAAATGTTCACGTCATTTCTAAATAGATTGCCTACACATAAATACACACATGTACACATATATACACATTTTAGACACACAGACACACAAAAGGATGGATTCATTGACTAACTGCAATGAAGCTGATTGACATTCATGTTCCCAACAAGTACTGAGAATGATAGATTTATCTCTGAACCGGGCTCCCAAAATCTATTCCAAAGTGAAACACTGAGTTGATAATAAGCCTGGCTAATTGAGCAGCATGTGGAAAACACGCTGCCTGACATGCATTTAAATAACCCTTAGAATTTATTCTATGGTAGGTTTTCATTTGAGATGAGTTTTTTAGACAAACTGTACACTATAATTGCCTGATATACCAACAGTTTCTCCTGTTTCCCATTACTTGTTACCCACAGTAATGTATTACCAGAAATGCTGAATCCACACACTTCTTTAGCTTTTTTTCTCAAAAAAAAAAAAAACCAACAAAAAATACAGGTGGGGGTGGGGTAGGAATTGCTATTCAACTTTTTCTTTGGGTGTTCTTTCCCTTTAAAAACTGACTCGGTTTCCCTTTCACTGCATCTGGAATATGATTCGTATCAGTGGTGGGATTAATTTTTTTTTACTACCAGTTCTGTAGGCGTGGCTTGGCAGGCATGGTAGAAGGATACTGTAAAATCTCCAGTCAGAGGTGGTATTTTCCGGTTCTCTGAACTACTCAAAATTTCCTCAACTGGTTCCCCAGAACTGGTCAGAACCTGCTGAATACCACCTCTGATTCCTATCCCATTTGGAATAACTTCTTTTATTGAAGGAATCTTCTATCTAAATAAGGACAACTTCAGCATATTTATAAACATGTCTAGATTGTATTCTCCTGAGACAGGAATAATACCTAACACTTTTCTTTAAAAAAAAAATCCAGTTAAATATTTGTTGTGGACTTTTCAACAAGAGATTTGTGGGATGCAGTCATGTTGGTCAATGTTACTTTAATAACAAGGCAAGCAGCTAAATGGCTAGGTAAAACCAGGGAATGGGGAAAGAGAACTTAAAAAACTGGATGAAGAGCAATTCAATATGCTTCCCACATACTTGGTTATGGATTTTTACAGCCTTAAAATAAATTAATCAGAAGCCCATGGATTTCAAGGACAGGAAAATATTTCCCATAATGTTTCAGAGCAGAAGTTAACAAGCCTGCTGGGATCTTTTTAGCCCCTGCAGAGCTACAGCTTCAGGATTATTAAATGGCTGTCATATCTGAAGTATGGCGGAACATAACTCAATAAACAAGAGAAAACATACGATACAGAAGGGGGAGCATCAGATTACCCTGCACAATTTCAGAACAGGTGTTTGCATGAAACAGAAACAAAATAGCAATGTAGAGAAAATATAAAATAAAAACAAGAAAATGTAATCATATAAACATGCATACATTAGGTTCAAAGCAGTATCCAGTTCATTAGGGGTTTTTTTTTCTTAATTAAAAAAGGGTAACACCCATGTTTACAAATATTAGAAACCAAAATGTTAGAAGGACACGTGAGGATCTAAAATCAGGATACTTCAGAAAGTCTTATATGCTGCACTGGTATATAATGGGCTGGAAATATGGCCAACTTTGGCCCTGTTACTAAGTGCATCTGGTGCTAGCAAGCCCATTCGTGACATAAAAACAGGCGTGGGATGCTACTGGTTCTGCCCGGCTCTATAGAACCTGTAGTTCTGAACAGCAGCAGACAGCAAACCGGTTCTGTGTTTGCTGCTATTTGGCCCACCTGTCCACCCGGGCTCTTACCTTTATTCCTGCTTTTTCAACCTCAGCTGCTTTGCGTGGCACAGCTGAGTTGAAAAAGCAGTAAAAAAGTGGTTTTCAAACACTGTGCACTCGCGCACAACGCTTTTCAGCTGTCCAGGTAGCACAGCTTAAGGTTTTTTACACGCGCGCGCAGCGTGTAATCACCGAACCGATAGTAACACCGGTTGAATCCCACCCCTGCATAAAAGATATTGATGATGGCCCTTAGGCATCATTGTCCCTCTGAATTTCATTGGATCAACTGCTCTAAAGTCACACAATGGAGACATGGTTTCTTTAGCAGGGTAAGCACTGTAAGATCAAAAACACCATAGAAAATTAAGCTGATCCTCTGTCAAATTTAGCATCAGTTAAAATGCTATTATTTCTTCTAATGGTTTCCATATACTTACTTCCCTATGTCACCCGACATATGTTGAATAATCTTAGAGCCCTTTATGGAGAATACAAACTCTTTTCAAGCTCTTTAAAACTGTCCACCAAATGAATGATCTGGATTTTAATAAAAGCTGAAAATTGTTTCCACGTTTATATTGGAATTTTCCTTCTCATGGCAGATTTTTAAATAACAACTCTGAAGAATCTCTGTGGATGACATTATCTGAACAAGCAATCTTAGATTATTTAAAAGAGACAGAGAAAGAAAGGTTTATTATTTAAAATCAAAAGTCCAAGTTATATTTATAGGACTAGGACTTATTATTGATTATCTATACAGCAGATTTCCCCTACCGGATGTTCTCCAAATCAGTTCCAGATGATTTGAGAAAATAATAGAAACAAATGGTATTTGTCTGTAGGACAATAGATTGTAGATGATTGATATATAAAACTGTCAAAATAGATAGCATTTAAAAAAATATGTGTATTTTCACAATCACATGAAATACTTTAACTGAAGAATAACTATGTCTTCTAATCAGCAACCAACTTTAATAGGATACTAGACAGCCTGTGACTCACTGGATTATTTTTTCAGACGTATACTTTATCTTAAACTGAAAAACATTGACCATGGTCAGGCAAAAAAGAAATAATTGAGTGGGAGCAATTTCCAACTTCTTGCTGGTTTCCCCACTGAATTTTCTTGTGGAAGCTAGCACCATTGGAAACCAACCCTTCCTTCCTATCTTCCTACCTCCCTTCCTTCTTTCCTTCCCTTCCTCCCTCATTTCAGAGATATTTACCATCTCCTAAGGTGCAAATAATTTAAACTTCCCAATAACTGGACTTCTGTATAGCTTCCTTATCAGACCTCTGCTGCACAGCCAAAACATGCTTTAACCCAGTGGAGGACAGCAGCTGTCCTACAGACCACAACTTTACTGCAACATTTTTACTGTGGCTACCCTTGTAAATGTAATAATTCCTGGAAACATAGTACTGGGTAATAAAGGAGTTGGAGTGTCCAGAACTCCTAAAAGAAAAATACAGTACCTTATATTTGTAAAGCTGCTCTCAAGTCACATGATTTTAAATGAGTACTTTAGCCACTCTGAGATGTTTAAGTGAATGTGTCAAGTGATGTGGGCATCAGAAACATTCATAAGGGCAACAAGTATGACATGTGATGAATGGGTGCCATGACATCACAATGCAAACTTTGCAACTTATACACTTGCATTTGACATATAAGGATGCAACTATGAAAGATCAGGGCCTGCTTTGTGACATTATCTCTCTGTGTTACCATTTTTCTGTCACTGTCCCTAGCTTTACATGACTATTGCATTTGATTCAAATCTTTCTGTGGAATTAAAATTCTTTTCAACATTCAAGCCCAAGAAGATGTGATGAATCTAATTACATGGATTTACCATATACACAATATATACTATCTATCTATCTATCTATCTATCTATCTATCTATCTATCTATCTATCGTTGAGTGGGAATCAGATCAAGAAAATAATGTCTTGAAAGGATCGTATCAACTAAGTTTTCTCCTATTATAATAGCCATCCCACAGCTAATTTTGCCTTGTTGGCAAACATTTAACCAGCTTCTTATAGTTCAGTGTTACAACATCAAGTTCAGAACTTAGTATTGGAAAAAAAATCTGGAATCCCAAGCAAGAACCACTTCCAGTCAATATAGGTCAAGCTTGCTTAACCTAGTCTTAACTAGCCTAGCTTAGAATTCTTGATGTTTCTTTGGAAAAAATGGTGCAGGAAATATTGATTTAAATCAGCTAATATTCTAATGCAGAGTATTAATTTTCCCTAACTATAACATGTTTTCCATGGAGCAAATAATTTTCAAGCATTATTTAGTAGGAAGATAGTAGGAAAACAACTAGAATTATTTTATACTGAGAGACACTGTAATCACAGATTACATGAAATCTATTTATACATGAAATCAAGTTGTATCCTTTGCCTAATCTATTACATAGTTTTCTTCTATAAGCATATGTTAGAGAACACTCTACACTTGGTATTATAATCCCACATAATAGTTGCACAACTGACTATGAGATAAATATTTTTCATCTGAATGTACATTCCAACTAATGTAAATTATTAGCATGGCAAAGCTTTAAAAAACAATAAAATCTGTCTTGAATGATAACTGTGATGCCTGGTCTGCTGCCTCCAAAAACAGGTTACTCTTAAAGTGAAACTGCTTATCTGGACAAAATATGATGTCATATATACTGTGGCAATAGCTGTGACTAGAGTTTACAGGGAATGGTACATTTGCTCTACCTGTTTGCTATGCCAAAAAGATTGCTATAAATAGAAATAATTTGTTTGATTCTGACCATATCCATTTCATAAAACTGAAGGAAGCAAATTCTTTTAAATGAAATTGTTATCATTATGATTGCAAAGAAGAGAATCACTGGAAGTCCTCTTCAGTTATTGTAGTTTTATGCATTTAATAACTGTTTATTAGAAGACATTTTCCACCTGATTAAAGTATTATCACAGTAGCATTCTAATGCTTTCTCCCTGTCCACTTCTCTAATTGAAGACTTCATTACTGTTGAAATTGCTTGCGTCTGTACTACTTTAAATGAGATACATTGGTCACTGCTCCTTCATAAGGAAAATTCTGCAGGTGGGAAACCATCATGCTGGGAGATCAAGGCCAGAATTATTCATCCAGCTTTCTAATTTTCCTGATTCATGGTAAGTGGGCAAGGAATTATAGCCTTGTTAATCCATACTCTAGATTAGAACAAGAGGAAACAGTTTTAAAACAAAAAAAATTAAGAGTTATCTGTGAAAAAATGCAGGGAGACTTTGTGCTAATAACTGCAATAAAATTTCTTAAAATTGTCTGCTATTTTCTGAAATAAGGACAAATCATCAAAAGCATTGAGCTAGAAGCCAATCAATGATATAGGTCATCCTTGATTTAGGACCACAATTGAGCCCAACATTTCTGTTGCTAATCAAGACATTTGTTAAGTAAGTTTTGCACTATTTTACAACCTTTCTTGCCACATTTGTTAAGCGAAACACTGCAGCTGTCAAGTTAGGAACATGGTTGTTAAGTGAATCTGGCCTCCCTATTGACTTTGCTAAGAAGAAGGTTGTAAAAGTTGATCACATGACCCTAGGACACTGCAACCATCATAAACAAGTCAGTTGCCAAGCATCTGAATTTTGATCATGTGACCATGGGGATGCTGCAGCAGTCATAAGTATGAAAAATGATCTTAAATCACTTCTTTTAGCAATGAGCTTCGTTCGCTAAATGAACTGTTGTAAGTCAATGACTACCTGTATTAAAGGACTTTTTATATACCTTCAAATGTAGAATACAATAGAATAACAGAGTTGGAAGGGATCTTGCAGGTCTTCTAGTCCAATCCCCTGCTCAAGCAGGAGACCCTATATCCTTTCAGATAAATGGCTGTCCAATCTCTTCTTAAAAAAACCCAGTGTTGGAGCACCCATAACTTCTGAAGGCAAACTGATTGAATGTTCTAATAGTCAAAAGATTTCTAGATTAGATCTCTCCTTGATTAGTTTCCATCCGTTGCTTCTTATCCTGCCTTCAGGTGCTTTAAATAAGTTGATGCCCTCTACATACAAATGTATTTGCAAAGGATATACAAACCCACTCACCATCACCTCCAACCCCACTCTGAGCTGCAGTTTACAGGGAACTGTAAGTATATTCATCTAGCACAGAAGTCCCCAAACTTGGCAACTGTAAGACTTGTGGACTTCAACTCCCAGAATTCTGGGAGTTGAAGTCCACAAGTCTTAAAGTTGCCAAGTTTGGGGACCCCTGAAGCATGTTTACACTTGTCTTCCAAATTAGGAACTCTGCATTAACACAATCCTCAACTTCACAAGAGTCTATATCCTCATTCAAACAACAGTGCCTATAATCCTTCTGAAGATGTTTCTCCTGACATACAAAGTTGGAAGGTAAAAGCTGAGGTCTATCAGAATATCTTTATTAGAAATTTAACCCGGATTCAATCATAAGAGACCTCCAGACTCTTAAAACGATCCAATAAGTAATAAGTACCAAAAGTTGTTGGGACTGCAATAACTTCTAAAAATAGCCCAAATGTATACAAAAAAAATATGAAGTTGTCATGGCAATGAATTTATACAATGTGCAAGTGTTACATCTTCCATATAAACACAGTCAAAATAAATATTTTTTTCATTTTGTTTTGTTGCTGTTGTTCTAAATCTGAACACAAATTACTTTTGTAAAATTTTGATTTATATCTGGATGAGTACAAATAGATACTAGTGCAAGTAAGTATAAAAGGCCTGGGATCTACATAACAACTGGAGAGCTATTTACAACATTCTTAATAATTGCATAAGTAATTAAAAAAAAATTCTTCCCCAACTTGGCCTCCATACATATTTGACTACCAGAATTCCCCCCAGGTCCCTCAATTCCAGTTTGGCAATATTGGAATTCTTAAGAGCTAAGAAACACTATTGCAAGGCAGTAGATTGTTTAAGACTATTAATCACTTTTTAAAAAACTTACATTCTTAAAGGATACTTTCTCTGTCTTACTCAGCTCTATAGTTTGAGAAGTATTTCTTATATTGGGGAGAGGTATGAAAAGAGATACCTCTTTATAGCAGTTCTTATGTCAACAAGGCAACGTGGTAGAAGCAGATCTTAAGTGAACATTATGTTGAGGGCCTCATACTTTAGAATGCTATTTCCTATAGCATCTCTTCAAATCTGAATAGTTTTTATACCACTTTTCAAATGAATATTTTACATTCTTTTAACTATTGTTTTAATTATTTCATTCTAATAATTTGTAGGGTAAATCACCTTGAATTGTAATGGTATTAGAAGCAATATATGTATGTATGTATGTATGTATGTATGTATGTATGTATGTATGTACGTACATACGTATGTATATTTAAATAACCCACAATCTTTTCTCACTGTCAACTACTATGAATTATTGTTTATTATAAGACCTCCCAAGATGTTATACAATCGGATTGGATGTAATATCATGTATGAATGCTATTAACATGCATACTTTTTGTTAGGTATACAGCAGTCATGGGAACACCTAAGATAAATGAATGTTGGCAAATGGATATTAACCTTTTATCTCCCTCCACAATTTGTCTTTCTGAAAAGCCCACTCATTTGCATAATATTAGATTTATATTACATAGGTAATACATAAGTTAATATGTATCTGTATAAACTTCAGCCTACAATCAACCCTTTGAATTACAAGGCCAGATTTAGGATTTATAGAATATACATTTAGGTAGCTATCTAATTAATAATTAACCAGAAAAAAGTTTCATTGCCTTTCTTGGTTCTGTTTCTGACTAATATAAAATCTGGACTGCAAACATGTACATGGCCAACAGATGGGAATAAAAAGGGAAAACTCCAACTCACTACAATATTTAGTGGTCATGAAGATCTTTTGAACATAGATATATAAGTCCTATCCATAATTCTGACTTCTATAACCTGTTATAAGACACATAAATGTATTAGGACTAGGAAAGACTTCTTGTGCATATGACAGAGGACATAGCTCTTTTTGTCCCATTGATTTTTGGGCAAGTCAATAAACTCTGAATACTGCTAAATCAAGTTCTCCTCTCTTATAGAAGTCTATTTTAATGAAATAGGGAAATCAACTTTGATGAGTATTTGTACTCCTTGAGGTATCAGCTACATCCTGGTCTAATATCCCATAAACATATCAGTAGGAATGATATCTATAAAACAGGGCAGCCTAAGGGTCTTAATGAATAAAAACAGAGCCAGGGAGTACTGACACACTTACATGAAGCTTAGTAATAAAAAGATTCATAAGAAGTAGTTATGTCCAATTGAAGAGAACAGGATTGACTCAAATAAATAAATTAGTTGGCTTAAGTCACTCATGGGGGCATATGAAACAGGTTTTAGTTCAACATGTACACCTTGGTTTTTCTAATCAAAGTACTCTTAAGGATACCATTGACCAAATTCAAAGAAGTCAGTGAAAAAAGAAACTATGCTAATGGTATTTACAATTCTTACACAACCTAGAAGGAAACTTCTCAACTTGAACATCATATTTTGGAAGTATTGAAACTTGATCCATAAGGAAGATACAAGCTATATATACATTCTAATGATTCAAATGATTTAGTAACAGCTTGTACATCTATATCTCAGGTATTTTCTTACACCATGCTCTTTTAGCATCCTGGAAACACTTCTATGAATGGAAAGGACATATCTACTAGTGGAATACCTATTTAGATCCACAATATCATATTTACCTCTTACAGTACACATGAAAGACAAAGGGCTGTTTCCTAACATTAACCCACTTTCTACAGGTTACTAAAAATATCACATGAAACTAAGATATTTGCTCCTAACAATCAAATCAAGCTCATCCCCCACATTGTAATTTTATACGTATTTCCCTGACAGCGTGCATGACTGAATTCAATGAAATTTATTTTGTTACAAACCTACTTAATGGCAGGCTGTGTATACAATGGGTGTACAAAATCAACTAGATTAAAAAGAACACATTCTACATTCAGTTCCATATAGCTACAACTAATTCCCAACAGTCAGTCACCTCTGGAAAATATGTTAGCAAATTTTATTGGAATTCACAAGATATTCCTAATATGTTCACCATTCATGTGGAAAATTAATCTTGAATATTGAAAAATATAATGCATGTCAGACCTGGTTTTACAATAAACTGGAATGAAACTTTAAAATTGTATGAAATTTTAATCTCCCTTCTCCCCCCCAAGACAGTCAATGAACATAATTCACAAAGTTGCTATAAAACTCGCAGATTCATCAGAAGCTAATCTTACTATTAGTTATAGAGAGAGATAACTAAACTGTGGGAGTTAACAAATATATCACTGTATCATGTGGAAAATGCAAGAACAGATTGTGCCTAATAATTTATAATAATATTTATCTGCATGGCTCATTAAGATGTCCTTTTTTAAACAGCCAGTTTTGATGTTATTTTATACAATATTTTATGTAACTTGACATATTACATGTATCATTGATGTTGGCTCCTGAGGCTTTTGGACAGGATGATCTGACGTTGTTCTCTTTCAAAGTACGCTTAAGATTTTCTACTCTACATCTCTGCCATTTACTACTTTTAACTACTGTTGACCTGTTCAGATAAGTGAGTAGACTTGTGTTCACATGTTGTCATGACCATTTAATTATTGGTTTAACTGTCTAAGTATCAAAAGATGACTGACAAAGAAGCAGACGACTTAGAGAGACATTTTAAATGTAGAAATTTAAATTTCAAGTTTATCAGCATCTTTTATAAAATTCAATCATGTCACCTATGGCAGATTATCATACATTTTTCAGTAAACGTTGAGAATTTGGAGCAGTTCAGCTATCTATATTTTACTGCAGAGACACATTTCATAGGATGCTAGGAAATTATTTCACTTCAATATTGCAATGCGTAAGTTTTTTCAGGATATTTACACATTACAAATGTTTGTCAGATATGTGCCAGTAGACAAGTACTAAAGCCAGCAAAAATTGTCATGCACTATTAACTTTTTTAGTTTTATCTATTGAATTGATTAATTTTGATTATTAGGTATAAATATTCCCATTCAGTCCCATGAGTTTTAATAGTGATTTGCATATTTATTCCAAGAGATAAAAAAAGAAGAAGCCTGGAATTATTTTTAGCAGAATCCTGATTGTGTTTCTATAAAAGAAACTGAAAATAGAAGAAAATAATGATGCTGCTGAATTCTTTTTATATTCCAATGACATTTATTTGGGAAACCTTCTGATATATTATCTCTTGTATAACTGCAATCATACCCATATAATTAACATATATGTACCACATGCATTAGTATGCAATCTATTGTTTATTTGATTTTATTTGAGAATGTCATGTATAAACTGAAACATTATAACATAGTCTCCGTGGGATTGCTTTTGCAGATGATTCAACGGGCACCAAATGTAGCTGCTCAGGTGTTGTTTGGGGTGGGCAGTCAGATCATCTGGCATTATTTACTACTGCATCAGTTTCTATTACATTTCTATGCCCAACTCTAAGCACCAGGGCTAACTTAAACCAATTTGGGGATCAGGTTATCCAAATGACTGTTATATTTCTAAGTAAAGAAATCTGATGTGAGGGCCATAACTCCCATTTTGAAAATTTCTTTTTAAGAAATTTCTGCAAAGAAATACAGTCCTTCTATTTCCCTCGCCACCCTCTGTCAGAACCTATCCTGCCACCCCACCACCACCATCTAGTCACAATTGTTGAAGCTTCTTGGATGAAAAGTGAAATGTTTTCTTCCTCAAGGAAAAACAGTCCAGTTGCCTTTTGAAAAAGCACCGACAACTTTGACCTGGATGATTGAGAACCTCCACAGACTTTTTAAGCAGCTTGATTAAAAAGCGGCTCTTCACTACAAACTTTTTGTGTTTACCTTTTCTTTCTCTGTGTTTGGTATCAAACAATGGCATTTACCTGAAATGGGTAGAGGTGCCTTAGGTAGAAAGATTTAGGTAGGAAGTTTTATTTCACTCCTTTATTAGCCTTCCTGAGGTTGATTCTCTGTTGATGTATTAGAAAAGACTAAATATAGAATGGTTTTATGGTAAAACTGGTTAAATTATTTTAAACTGTTTTAAATGGTTTATGTAGTTAAACAAACAATAAACACTGCATTGCTAAAGTTATAAAGTATCTGGAGATCAAATTTCAACTTTCTTTAAATGGATTTTAGGGTCTCTAAATATGTTTAAAATCAAGGGGGCATTGCAACAGCTGATCAGCAGAAAGCCTATAGATCTGTTCCTGTCACTTACTCTTTTTGGTCTGATATTATCAGCTGCCTCACTCAGAAATCTTCAATTCTCCCCACACTTCAGAACATTCTAACTCATAAATGAAATTCTCATGGCTCCATAATATCTGAATAATAATTTGGGTGAATTTACCAACGAAGTTAAAGTTTAGGGTGAATAAATCACCCTTTTTAAATAGAATATTATTGAAGTGGAATATGTGCATACTTTTAGTAAAATCTGAAATAATGCCATCTACCTCTGACTTAAGCAGTCATATACTGTTATAATATATAAAAGTATATTGGTGAAAAATACATTGTTGATAAAAACACATTTACCTCAAGTCACAATAAAAATTGTAGTTAAAAATGCACACAGAAAACACAGTTTTGCTTTGTGATTGATAAATTAAGAATAAAAACTAATTTTATGGCAGTTATTAATCTTCAATAATAAAAACATGAACCCCTCCCTCTCCCAAAGGAATCAGATCCCAAAAATGATAGACATATACTTTCCCCTAATAAAGCTTTTATCAATTGGAACAAGTTATGGTAAGGTTAATCATAACGTTATGGGTATAGTTTAATAACTTAACAATTATATGATTGTATGTAATGCAATATGAGAAAAAAAACCTAATTTGAATATGATGGTTGATTATTTTTCTCAATATCCAATAGAATAAGAGCCAGACAGCACCCCAGGTTTTTTTTATTGCTGACTTTCCAGTAGCTATTTTAATCGTATTACCAGTCTATTATTCAAAAAACAATCTCTCTATAAAGCTGAGCATCACAGAACAATGTAATCTACAATTACAGAAAACCAAAAGATGAAAATATCTCTTTATAACTGATCACTATGCACACAACTCAAGAGGCCTCACACTGTCAACATTCTTTTTCCGAGGAAAAAACAGTTCACTACCAACCACATAATCTCTTTTGATGTCCTTTTCTTAAGGACAGATTCTATGGCTGCTTCCATTTCTCATAGTAAGCTGAATTTTATTTATCAGCTCTTCAAGTGTGAAAGTTTTAAGGATAATGTATAACTACTAACATTATTTCAATGCACACAACACCCATGAATTCCTATTCAGACTTGAAAGTACCAATGGATCACTGGAACATATCTGGAGCATAACATGAAACTATTTCTCAGTATGATTAGAATGAAAAATAAATTGTAGTATATAACTATTTGGTCATGGTGAAGGCCTTAATAACAGTAATGAGGTCCAATAAAAGGGAAACTAAAGAGTAGAAGAGTTAAGCTATATTTAATATAGAAGCTCAACATGAAGACAGTGTTTAGTTCCAGAGATCAGTTTTGAAATATTAAAAACCAAGCCTGGATTGCTTGACTCTGCTCCATAGGAGCAAGTTTGGGAAGAAAAAGCATGAAGATGGATGTTATGTCCTTGTCCAAATTCCCTTTGGTTTTTCATTACATAAAAGAGGCGATAGTGAGCCATGCCCCTCAGTCTATAATTTACAGAAGGAATTATATTAGTGTACACTAATGGGAAAAAAATAAGTACTCTCTCTGGATAAATAATGATTATGCTTTTTTAAACATACCATAAATTTAAATGAATGCTGTGGATGGGTGTGAATACATAGAGCTGTGTGTGACATCAATCTTTAGTTTGTATATTTATTACTATTGCTTGCATGCGTGGACTTTTTATATTGTTATAAGATGCCTTTTTATGGAAAAAAAACCAAATGATCAAAGTGTTCTTTGGGTGAGCTTCACATAAGAAAAAAGAAGTGTTCTTTTTTAAAAAAAAAAGCTAGGATGCAAGCAACATTTCATTCAAATGTAATTCAGACATCAAGTAGCTGGTTTTTGTTGGGTTGTGATTACAATTAATCTTCAATTTACAACTCCAATTGAGGCCAAAATTTATGTTGCTAAATGAAATGGTTGTTAAGTGAATTTTGTCCCATTTTATAAACTTTCTTGCCACAGTTAAGTGAATCATTATAGTTGTTAAGTTAGTAATATGGTTGTTAAGTGAATCTGGCTTTCCCATTGACTTTGTTCATCATAAGATTGCAAAAGGTAATCACATGATCCTAGGGCACTACAACCATCATCAATGTGAGTCAGTTGCCATACTGCAAAAGGTGATCACATGACCATGGGGATGCTGCAATGGTCGTGAGAAAAACTGTCATATGATTATTTTTTTCAGTGCCATTGTAACTTCGAACAGTCATTAAATGAACTCTTGTTAAAGGACTACCCAGAGTAAGAATTGCTTTTACTCTTTTTGGGGGGAAATGTTCATATTTGCGAAGAGAAAGAGAACTGAGGTTCTGGTTCTGAATTTGTTCAAATCAAGAGCCCCACTAGACTATAGGGGGTTACCAGTGGACAGAAACACCAAGTCACTCCAACTTTTTCTTCCTGTCTGAAACAAGGGAAGCATCAGTTCAGTCATATATGCTCTGCCAATCTTTGACATGCTTCCAATTTATTGCTTTAACATTTGATGTATAGTTCTTTATGTGCTTTGGACAATAGTGCTCTGTCTTTACCTCTCATTAAAAATGCGTAGTAGGAGAAAAAGTAACAGTAAGTGGAAAATTCTAATTTCGACAGACAATGGCTAAATTTGAACTTCTTTCTAATTTGAAAATGACTGCTGTTATTTAGATTGAAATAGATTGAAATCTGCAGAGATTTGTTTTTCAAAATTGAGAAACTGCAGCTCAAGGTTGTGTTTATGCAACATAGTTACCCACATTTAAATACACCATAGTTGATTTAATAGATTCAGTTTTGGAGGTTCACACAAGATGTTGAGCTAGCTATAGACTGTCTTTACACAGCACATTTAATGTATGCTAAAACTGAAGTTGTTATTTTGTGATGCTACATGTTACGTGAATTACTATGTATCGATTTATATACTTGCACATGTGCTTGTATACAACAAAGAAACAAGTAACTAAAAAGTAAGAATGTTTTCAAATGTTGTGATATGCATTTTGCTGGCCACAATTGTGGTGCAATTATTTCATACACACGCCCAGGAAATGTTTAAAGATGCAGAACTTCTTTGTCAGGAAAATGTGCTTTTGGACACCTACCAACTGTTCATTCATGAAAGCTTTTTCCTCTTACATACATTTCTTTCCCATCCCTTCACCCTTTTATTGACAGGGCAGTGTCTATATGTTCATTATCAAAAATTATTTAATCAATGCACGTTACAGCTATGAGTCTAACTTCGTTTTTGAGAAACAGAGTGGAAGTCAACAGGATTTTAGTATTTGCTTCAGACAGTGCTGTAAATGTTAGGATGCTTTTCAAAAGACAGATGCACTGATGAAAATGGACTTTAAACTCAATCCAAAGTTCTTAAGGATATAGAAGCCACATCGCGTCAGACAAAAACTTTATCAACTCCATCAATCTATAGGCTGCAGTGGAGGATGGAAAGAGATGATCTAAGGCTAACATAACATCTCAGCCCCATATTTTTGTGATACTTTGCACAGAAATTAAAGGCACGCATGCAGAGAACTATGAGAAGGTTCAACTTTTTCTTCTGATTTTGCCTGCTAACGCTATCCCAAAAGTGCTTTTTCAGGAGGCAACTAGATTTTCTTGTTTTTTCTTTTGAAGACGTTTTGCTTCTTGGATGAGAAGCAAAACATCTTCAAAAGAAAAAAACCAGAAAGTCCAGTTGCCTCCTGAAAAAGCATCTTTGGGACAACCATGACCTGGATGATTGAGAATGTCTACAGAATTTTCCCTTAAATGGACAAAAGGACAATATTTGCAAGAAGTCAATGAAGGAAGTTTTCTTTGGTAAATATTTTCTTCTCTCCTGAATTTTAAGATTCTCAGCAAATACAAGCTTAGAAACACGCCATTTGCTCAGAAATTATTCCCTTAACTGCTAAGGTTGGGCACCAACTTGCTTGAAAATAAATACTTTGCATACGACGCTAACCCACGGTAAATTAAGTTATAGTTTAATAACTTAATCTCATTGTCTGGATTGGTATAATAAATGGAACTATAAACTAACCACATAGCCGTGGTTCATACAAGCAGCTAATCTAAAATATGCTTGGCTAGTTAGCAGTGCAGTCATGAACAGTTCTAGCGTAATTTACTTCTGTGCAAAGGTGGCATATCTGTCTAAAGCAACACAAGATATTGTTTTTTAGACTGAATAGAGCAGTCAGCTTTATCCTATCCAATTAGTTTTCAAGTATATCTTGGTATTTTTAAGAAATATATCCCTGGTAAACATGCTGAGAACTGCATCTTTCCTTGCTTTTAACTAGTTAGCAAAATCAAGACTGGTTTTTAAAGAGGAGTATTGGAAAACTGTGTAGGAGAGTACACTTAATGCACCCAGGAAAAGAAAAAAGTTATCATTTTTAGTTATGGTTTAGTGTTCAAATTCAGTATTTACTGTTTATTGTAAAAATCACAATATACATTCTCGGTAACGTTCTATGAAATAAACAGGAGTGTTTGCAACCAAAAATAACAGGTACATTTATATACAACTGATTTTTGACCAGCTGAAATATAGTCCATAGAGACTGTTGCATCAAAGTGATATTGGATTATCAGATATGCACAATAAGCAGCTATGGAAAATATATGAGGAATAAGTTATTAAACTTTCCAAAAGGATAGTTCAATTTTGCAAGGGAAGAAAAATTAGTATCACCCAAGTGCTTTCCTTTCCCTCCCTATTTTTTCTAAATGAAATGTTAAACTTAGTAGTAACATTAACACAAATAAAAAAATCTATGTATAAGTTAACTCCTGTTAATGACAGTTGCAACTCTGAGTTGCTAATTTCAGCCACTTTACATCTTAAAGTTCCATAAAGAACTTTATTTCTCAAATCAAACATTCATCTGATAGGTTCATCTACCTGGTAATACTATAGTTTTAATAATCACAGGGTTTAAATCATTACAAGTCTTTCCTCTCTTTTCTTCCATCTAAAAATAATGCTATTAATCATTTTACAAGTTTTTTTCTTTGACTGCTAAACTAAATACATGAACTGAAAATCCAGAATATCCCTTTTACTTTTTTAAAGTCTACTAAACCTGAAGACCTTTTCTGGTCTATGATACATTGTCAATTCTGAGTTTTTTAAAAATAAATGCATATACATTTCAAGCACAAATACTCATATTCTTTATCCGATTGTAAAATATACTACAAAGGGCTATTTTTTGGTAAGGAAGTATCATGATCCACTTTTGGTATGCTTGACTAACTTTTTCACCACCAATTATTTTCTTGTAATAAATTATCTAAAAACAAATCCCAAATTACCTAGTTCTTCGTTTTAGATGGAGGACCATTTTAAGATGTGGAAAGTAAACTCTCTAATTTTCAAACAAAGCGAAATCTACACAGCAAATAAGGAAGGAAAGGATCCACTATACTGCCAAAGTTATTTAGAACTTAAAAAGTTTCATGACTACTAAAGCATTTGGACTTTCTTTAAAAAAAAATGCCCTTCACCATTACTTCCACATTAAGTAAAAATAGTTTACATGTCACCAAACAACACACCTTGAAGTAACAGATAAAAATATAGACCATCGATTCCAATCAATTTACTTGTAATATACAACTTGGGAATGTGTATTTTTTTTAAAAAAAAAAAAGAGTAGAAGAAATCTTCGTGTAATGATTATAAAGGGTGAGAAAAAAAAAATCCCCTCGGGAATTGAGCGATTTCGTGGCATTTTTTTCCTTTCCAAATCCCATTTAGACAAACTTTCCGGGTATTCCTGCCTGTCGAAAAAAACCCAAACAAAACGCCCCAAGGCCCCGGGCCAGGTTTTTATTGCAGAGGGCCGGCCTCCTCACTCCCCTTCCTCCAAAACTGGGTCCAGAGCAGTCCAATCCAACCCCATCCCCCACCAGGCTGAGGACGTGTGGCTATGCTTTGTGCACAGTACTACGGAGAGGCAACCAAGTGGGGGGGGCGAGGCGAGGGGGGCCTCCCCCCTCACAACCTGAAGGAGGCTTCGGAAAAGGGATGCTGCATCTTGAAACTAGACAAGAAGCACTGAAGAGGCGGGGGAAGGGGGTTCACGAGGGACGGCGGGAGGCTGGGAAGAAAGAAATCATCTCCTCTGACCTCTAGCGAAGTGCCAGGTTTTTTCTTTAGCTCTTCACATTTCCTAAATTTGCAGATCTGGTGTCCCGTTTTGCGGTTCCTGCAACTGCTGCAGACTCCACAGTTGATGAGCCTCTTGCAGGGCACGCAGACCCCGCACCTTTTCCTCTTCTTCTTGGCTGGGTTGCCGCCGCCCCCTCCTCCTCCTCCCGCGCCGCCGCCGCCGCCCCCTCCTCCTCCTCCACCACCACCCCCGCCGCCTCCTCCTCCCCCTCCTCCGGCGGCTCCCAAGGAGGAGGACGACGAAGAGGCGGAGGAATGGCTCTGCGGGCAGTCTGCCAGATTGGCAATTTGAAACGCGCTGTCTGTGACGGCTGCTGAGGCTGCTGCGGGGGAGTGCAGGGCTGTCATGACGATGACCCCGGGAGGTAATGAGATGCCCCCTAAAGCCGGGATAGCGGAAAAAGTCCCCACGCGCTCGGGGAGATTCATTATCTCTGCTTCAGCAGCGCCGCATTTGAGCTTGTTCATGCAGTCCCCAGCCAAAGGTCTGCAGTGTTCCGGGGCTAAGGTGGAGAGGAAATTATTATTGGCCATTTGCAACGAGGGCTGCTCGGCTGGCGCGCAGCCAGGCTTGCCGAGCCGCTGGGACTCGTTCCGATGGTGTAAACTCCCGCCGCCGCCGTTTCCGCTCCTGCCGGCGGCGTGCAGAGAAGAGGCGGGCGACGAAGCCGGCGGGGGCGCTGCGACCGACGAGGCGGCGGCGACGGCGGCTGCTTTGCGGGCCACGCCGCCGGCGGCAGCGGCCGCCGGGTTAGGCCCGCCGACGCCCGCTCCCCCGCCTCCTGCGCCGCTGCCCCACAGCATGGCGGTGGCGGCGGCCGCCGTGGCCGTGTCGCAGTTCCACGGGGACATGCCGATGCGGGCGGCGGCGGCCGCGGCGGCGGTTGGGAAGATGGGGGTGGTGATGCGCGCGATCTTGGCCGCCTGAGGGAAGGCCCCGCCGTTGGTCTTGTAGAAGGTGGCGAAGGAGCGGTAGCGCTCCATCTCCGAGTTGTAATCCACAAGGCTGTTGAGGGCACCGTCGGGCAGGTGGTTCTCCTTGGGCAGCCCCGGCGCCTCGGGGTTGGGCCCCGTCTCCACGCACACGTTGGTGTTCATGGTGCCCAAGGGGTGCGGGTGGGCTTGGGGCAACAGGGCGGGAGGGAAGGAGGAGGAGGAGAGGAAGGGGGTCCGGGGAGGGCCAGGGGAGGGAAGGGCAGGGCCGGGAGGAGGGCCACTGGAGCCGTCGGGGGCGGAGACGGGGCGGGGTGGCCGGAGGGGTCGAAGGGAGGGGAAGGGAAGGGGGAAGCGGTATCCTCTAATCCTCTTGCGGGGGCATCTCTCCAGACGGCGAAGTCTCAGGCAGCCGGCTCTTCCTTGGCATTCTCAAGCCCGGGCACCGTCGCCACTGAAATAAAGAGAGTCATTTCGGAAAAGGTCTACGCCAAAGGGGGGAGGGGAGTGGGAGGAGGAGGAGGAGGAAGGCTGGGGAGAGGGCGGGGAACCCGCTGCGTTTGTGTGCTTTTGTTTTGGTTCGGTTAAAAAAAGACCCACAAGACACGCAGAGAAGAGGCGTACATCAGTCATTGCAACTCATTTGCATAACAATCAATAAAGACATGATCGGGCCACCGCAGCCTCCTCCCTCTGTGCCCTCCCCCGCGCGCGGGCGGGCTACCCTCTCTTGCCCGCTTTAATAGCTGAGAAGAACAGAGGAGGGGAGGGGAAGGAAGGGCCAACAAATGCCAAGGGAGAAAGGGCAATTGGAGGGCTAAACACATGCAAATGATGGGTAGCGAGAGGCTCCAAATCCCTCTAACTGGAGGGTATCTGAACGTTAGAGAAGGGAGGGGGACAAGCCAGGGAGAAGAGGTGGAGGAGGAAAACCATCAAATAAGAGGGCAGGGGAGGGAAAACGAGCATTCTCGAGGGGCTAAAAAATCACAAAAGTATGGTAAGGCTCCCCCTGTGCCCCTAGGAGCCTATCCCTCCTCCTCGGTGGGGTATATAGTGGCACAGATCTTGATATATTGGAAGATGGAGAGATTTGTCGGCTGCCACTTTGTCCTTTGGGTCTGGATCTCAGCAGAATTGGAGTTAGGCATCTCAAAGGCAGGGCTCTTGGTGAAGGCGATGCCCTTTCTGAGGCAGAAATTAACCGCCAAGTAAATGGGGCCAGGGAAAAGATAGGAAAACAATTTCCAACTAAACCAAATCCTGATCGGTTCTAAACAGGTTTAATCTCTAGTCAGGAAGGCTTCAGACAACAGGCTCTCTTGTTCTCTGCACAGGTCCATCCATACCTGTGGATGTATATGACAATAAATTTGTGTGTTTTTGACACACTTAAATGGGCTCAGCAAAGTTTTGTTATCTTTAACCATGATTGGGTTTTTTTTATGGCATTGTGTGTTGTGTGAACCCAACCTTTTTGAGTAATGTATGGGTAAATTTATCAGTCAAGTTAAGCACTGAACCCAGGTTTATATTCATTTAAAAATAGGCATATGCCACCTCATAGAGATTGGAAGTGTCGTTCTTAAGGTTTTTGAAGGCATTACCTGTTCAGTTGTAATACAACAATCTATAGGCTGGAGGATATTACGGAGTTTATCACTCCCAAATCATATACTTAAAATAATTGTTGGGAGGATTTTAGTTTGCAGGTCAGACCAAGTTGCAATATTTAGAAAGTAAAATAAAGCATTAACCCAGTTGAATACAATAAATATATATCCTGATTTTTTAAAAAATATGGATATGTATGTATGTATGTATGTATATAAAAACAGGATATTTTTTACAGTATTGTAAATTAAATGCAGAGACAGTCTGGATGGCCTAAAACAGCTTTCACACCATTCCTACAGGTAAAAAGTACCTATCAATTATACTAATTACTATCATAATTAGACCAATGAACTATTTCTACCCAAACCTACCAGCTACAAAAGCACATAGACATCTAGCTGAACCTTACTAAAAATCTATGGTTGGGGAAACTAATCAAGAGGAAAGGAAAGCAAACCTAAGAAAACACACCTCGGTCTTGTTAGACTAGGCAGGAGGTCAGTCTGCACCCTTGAATGCTTAAAAGACTTTAATGAGAACACAGCCACCTTTCCATTTTCACAGCAGGAAAAGAAAAAGAATTTTTTTTAAAAAAAACCATTGCTCCCTGGAGGGATTTGGTGGCAAATCCTACTATTGCCTCCCCCCACACAAACACGATTGCAGGTCACCATGCATAATAGAATACTTTAAAAAAAAACACTATTTAAAGGAAACTATAGCAACTATTTAATAGAAGTAGCTTTATTGAGTAAGGGCAGTAAAGCACTGGGTTGGCAAAAGGTTCTAATGTTGAATGTGAAGGGGGAGGGTGCAGGCTATGGAGACTTGCACGTTCATGCCCTATTTTTCACAGCCTTAAAGTGGCTTTGCTTTCACAAATGCTCTTTCCTACCATTCCAACCTCTTCTTTCCCCTCAGCAGCAGCCCCCCCCCCCAATCTCCTTGCAAGGTTTATGGCTACCAGAAAGGTGTGTGGGGGGGAAATATAATGGTGCCACCAACCATGTCATTATTGTTCAATCGATGTTATCTCTGGAGCTCGAGAGAAATCTGAAGCGCAGCTATTGATTTTTTTTTCCCCCAATATTAAAAGTATAGCCATTTTAAAAAGAAAATTAAAAGCAGAATCCACGGATTTTCTCACTGTTTAAATCAATGTGACTGTTCATGTTCAATACTGCATTTCTGTTCTGCTACAGACAGAGAGATCAAAGGTCATATTTAACATTCAGGAGGAGGGGCTGGTGCAGATTAATTAATAAATTAATAGAGCAGCGCCTTTCATTGCTGAAGCTTAGCATTCATCTACTTTAACAATCCCAGCAGTCCAAGAGGCGGAAAAGAGAGGGAGCGAAAGAGCGCGCATGAAGGGGGAAGGGAGAAGAGAGAAAGGAAGGAAGAAAGAAAGAACCAAAAACAATCACTTACCAGTCTCTGTATTGGGGGGGACTGGGGCTTGGATTTGCAGACGTTTAACCCGCCTGTTTGTCTTTATTTAGTTGCACATCACTCCCTAACACAAAGGAAAAGGTAAAAAAAAAAAAAACACAGAAAAGAAAAATATCCCGAGGTGTCTTTCTTTGGCCGCTCCTCAATTACAACTTTGATACTTGTAAACAAACTGTACAGGGCGGTGATGCGGGTTGGGGGTGGGGAGGCTTGGTGGGAAAGAAATAAAGACTCCGATCCACTAAGCAAATACCTGTAAGTGCCTCTTTTTTCTGGTTGCAGAGAAAGGAGGAGGGAAGGGAGGGGGAAAGGAAAGAGCAGGCACTGAATGTGTGAGAGAGAGTGTGTGTGTGTGTGTGTGCGCGCATGAATGTGTGAGAGCGCTTGGCGGCGGCGGCGGTGCTCGGTGGTCTCTCCCTGCGCGCTGCGCTCCGTCCGTCTCTCCTGTCGCTGTGTGCGATGGAGGGAGGGTGGCAGCCGGGGGACTCGCTCTCCCCCTCGCTGTTTGTGCGTGCCTGCGTGTGTGTGGTTGCAGGAGGAGGGGAAGGAAGCGAGGAGGCGGAGGGAAAGGGCGGGGGGGATGTGTGTGTGCGAGGAGTGAGAAGGCTCCGCAGCGCCCAGGAGGTGAGGAGGATGAGGGGATGTGGACACCTACTGATGATTGGCTGCAAATTACACCGGGAACAAGAGGCGCGCACGGGCCACTGCTCCTCTTTCCCCTCACACATCCCCTCCCCTCCCCTCCCCTTTTATTCCTCCCCTCCTCCGACGCAGCGAGCGGCCACATTTCGCTGCCCCTCCTCTTTCGGCCGGGAGAGGGTGGGGAGAGAAAGCCGCCTGGAGGCTCATTTGTAAGGAGCCGCCACTTGCCGCGCACTCCAGCCTCTTGATTCCCCCATTCACTTCCCTCCGTGCGTGCGTGCAGAGAGCGCAAGGGAAGCCGGGGAGGGGAGGGAAGGAGGAGGAGAGAGGGCGGCTCTTGGCGGCTGCTGGGTGGCTGCCGAGGGAAGACTTAGGCGGGAGAGAGGCGAGAACCACCAGCCTCCCCCCGCCCGACCCCAGGGAGCGGGGAGGTCCTTGTTGTTCCGCCAAGGATGCTTTCTGAGAGCGCCCTCTTCGCCTCGCTCCCCACGCAACTATGTGACGGGGGGCTCCGGGAAGGAGAAGCGCTGCCTCTTCAGTGGACCAGGAGAGGTCGGTGCGCGGAGTCGTCTTCCGAAAAGCTCTCGACAGCCCCCGAATTCCAGGCGTGGAAAAAAGGAAGGGAGCGGGAAGCTAGTAGGAACAGGAGATCCCCGGCGGGCGCTTTGTGCCAAAGGTGCATTTGGAGACTCCCGATTCTCCCGCGGTGCCTCGCACCGGAGAGAAGGCAAAGGCGACGCGAAAAGAAGCGTTTGGGTTTTTGTTTTGGCTGGTTTTGCAGCTGTCGTTCACCTTGCCGTTGAAATGCCAAGGCTAAGCGTTTCAGCCAGCCTGAAATGCAAAGGCGTCTCGTGGCGAGTTATTGGGAAGCGAAAGTTGTGAAGGTGATAGTGACCCCTGGCTAAGGCAAAAGTAGCCAAGTTTAGTACCCAATAAACAGCCCCGCGCTTATGGTGGTAGTTCAAAGGTGCGTGCTTGCCTCTTCAAGCGAGGTTGGCAGTTTTCATGGTTTCACTGAATCAAGTTGTTTATTTTAATTTTGAGAAGAATCATGAATATGATAACTATAGAGATTAATCTTTAGGTTTTCTTTTATGCCCCCTTTTGAAAGCCACCTGGCAACATTTACATGACCTTGACTGATAACTGCTAAGCAGACTTCAGAAAATATTAAATATTAATATTAAAGATAGTAGATTATGAAGGAAGCTGAAAAATAACAGTCCAGAAGGCAAAGACAAACTTTCTGCATTAGGAAGTCAACAGCGGTCAGACTGAATGCCTAGGAAGCTTTATCTCGGCTTAAATGCAAATTAAATTAAAATGATATACTAGTCAGTTATTTCTGTTTACAAAAACAAGCTGATTTCAGAATTGAGTAGAATAATCTTTATACTACTAAAATACTGTGCCAGTAACCTTCAGTTGAACAAAATTGGAAGATAATAGAGCAAGGTAACTCAAATGGACTAACTTACGGACTACATGACCCATGATTCCCATGGGAATGAAATTTGGGGAAATTGTGGCTGTTTCAGGACCATCTTCTCTACACTTCACTAAAACCTGTAGGTTGTGTGGTACCTCCACCTCTCTATGGCCCCTGCAGCTATACAGCTGGCAGCAACTTCACAACAGTTGTTTTTGTAAATGAATGAGCTGTGATCATGTTATGATTTCTGACAAAGGCAGTGTGGAACCCAGTAGGAAATTAGAAGTCACTCCTGCAACCACTGATTTTTTAGCTTGCTCTTGGTCTTTCTGTGTCTCCATTTAGATAAGGAAATATATCTGAAAAGATGAACCACAGGTTGTCTGATGTACATTCTAATTTCACTTAAACGTGCAAAGTATCATAAGATAATAACCCAAATGATTGTTACAGACCATTAGCCATACCTATACACTTAGTACCTAGTAACAGACATCGTATCAATAGGTTGTAGTTTGGGGGGGCGGGAGGGGGGGGAGGAGAATGATTCTTTCCCCAGGTTCCCATGGACCTCCATTATCACTTATTTTAATTCCCAGCCTTTAAGCCAGCTTCTTTGACAATATGAAGGTGCTGCTCTTGAGTTGCTGATCCAAAATTATGCTCTTAATCTTACCTCTCTCTTGCAAGACCTTGTTCCTGCTCAAGATTCTAGGATTCACCTATTTCTTATTCTCTCCTTCACTGAACCTACAATTTAACTTTATTTTCTTTCCCCATAATGGTTTCCCTTTCATTTCTAGATTTCAGGATGAAACTGTCCTGAAGTGAGGATGCTCTATACAGATGTAATTTCCCATGTTTCTCATATAATTCACTGCTTTCTTGCTTTCTTCCTCAGATCCTCTTTTCTCATTTGTGTTTTAGCCCCAACTCCACTCTTCCATCTTTGTCCTGAAAGCCTTCCCCATAACCCCTCATTAAACCTGCCTTCCCAAGCTTGTCATTTCTCACCCCCCTTTCTATCATTGTCTCATTATCTTCCTTTGCCAGACACATGCATTTCTCTTGGCCTGGTTTCATTAGAAGAAGTGCAATTCTGCAGACCTTACCAATTACTCTTAAAGTCTACCATGATTACTCAGACTTCAGGTATTTAATATACTCAAGCTATTTCATTTGCCTTTTGAGATGTTAATCAACAGTCCATTCTTTTACTATAAAATACAGAAGCTGGGGAGCAAGGTGAGAAGATAAGTGACATACTGTAGTCTCGACTTGTGCTTCTCACTATCTCAGCTGTTGGATTGATCTTTAAGATCTGACCTTTAATGAGGAAAACATTTGTATGCTCTGTTATGATTTTAATAGTAATTTTATTAAACATTACAATTAAAAAGATAAAAATGAATATAAGCTAACAAATAAAAAATAGTATAGAAAAGAAAAAAAATATGTAAAAAGTAGATATGTAAAAGAATGACTTTCTCCATCATAACAAGGATAAACAATTTTAGGAACTTATCATTTCTTAAATTACAAGAAATAATCTCTTTTCCCCATATGTCATCTTTTTATCTGTAAACAAATCCTTAGAGCCTCATCCTGATTAGCAAAGTCCATTAAGAGTCACCAGAGATAACAACATATCTATTTTAGCCTTGATCAAATAAATAAACTTTATATTCCTTCCTTTTAACAATCTTGATCTTTAATAACTTCAATTAATGTCCTTCAACTTACGTTCTTCAAATAATGTCCTAGAATTTGATTTGTTTTCATTTTTGCTTTTTGCCTTTCCACAAAATTCTTCAAAGCTTGAATAGATCTCTTGTAAATCCAGTATAGGAAAGATACCCAAATCACTCTTTTGGTTTGTTATTTGTATATCCTTTTTAATTATTAAGATATCAGCTAGTTTCATTTTTATATGTAATGTAACATTTTTATATCCTTATTGTTGCCTGTAATTTTTAAATCCACTTTTCAGATCAGTTTCAGTCTTGATATATCTTGTTCCTTTCCTTAATATTTTTGAACACAGTCGATCTACAATGATGGATGCTTTTACTATTAACTTGTTGGTTCATTGTTCAAAATATCCCTGATATGTCTAATGTTAAAAGTATTTTCCTCTATTTTGTACCACTAAGTCAATTCTAAATGTTCTCTTTTAAATGCAATTTTTAGCTCCTTTTGTATCCCTATAGTGTCCAGCTTCAAAGTTTCATCCTATCATGTTTTTTTAAGAATTTGAAACAAAAAGGATTTTTCCATTGGAAGGATTTTTATATTTAATACCATAATCTTATTTCTATCTGAACTTTTAGTCCATTTGTAATTATCCAAAATCAATATTCCAATCATTTTTTTGCTGTTTTTTTAAAGCATTTTTAAAAGTCTGTAAACTTGTGTTTAAAACTTTTTGGGCCAAAGTTTAAAGGAAACACACAAGGTGCTGTAAAACCTGTTGATCCAAGGGTTCATTACAGATTAATAGCTGAAAAGCCATTAACAAGCAATTTCCGGAAGGGATTATAAAAGGAAATAAGCAAACCCAGTGTCCATAAAGGTACTGACTGCCATTTGACCGAAAATTGTCTCCCAGTGTTCTAAACCTGCTGGAAACCATTGTCTTGCAGTCTCCTTGCAAGAAGCAACTGTCTGAAACACTTATGGGAGATCTTGAGTTCTCTATTAGGAATTAGGAAGAACCAGCTCTTCATTCTGCTATGGTTGTCAGCTTGGCTTTTAGCAGAGCCATCTTCAGTTCATCATTTCTTTCCCAGCACTCCACTTCTGCCCTACACTTTTGAGTAATTCATTTATTCATACAAGTTATAGCCCACTTTCCTGCAATTCTAGCTGGCCTGAGCTTTGTGTTTAATCATGGAGTCAGCAGACCATCCTCCTCCTAAAATTATTGGCAGCCCTCCAGCCTCCTAAAATTATACCACCTAAATTGTGATTTTCATCTGTGCTGTTCTCTTCCCCCAAAGTAGGGGTAGGAATAAAGTCAGGAGGTGCCTGAGAAACAATCCCGAAAGACCAACTTATGCCATCAAAGCATAAGTTTTATAAGAGGCAACACCTTGGTGGCTAAGCAAAGTCAGGGGAAAGGAGGGAGGAAGGAAGGAAGGAAGAAAGGTTGAAAATGTAAATGTAGAGAAGGGACTTTTTATCGGTTATGGTGGACATGTGATAAAGCAAAGAAATATTGCAGTAGGATTCATATTTTAATACAGAAAATTCTTAAAGTGAATATAAAGAGAAAACCAGAGACTTTTTCTTTGGGGTTTAATGGAAAAAGACCTGGAAAAGAATTTGGAACTCTGATGTTATATATGTTGACGGCAACAAGACTACTCTATGCCCAGAAATGGAAGGTCACCTCAATCCCCACAATGGATGATTGGCTTCAAAAACTGATGGAGTTAGCAGAGATGACTAAACTCACTGTTTTGATCAAGGAAAAAAATACAAATACTTTTATTTCTACTTGGAAACCACTTCTGGACTTTGCGCTTGAGGTGGAAAAAAAATGAAACTTTAATTTTGGGTTTCACCAATTATCTATTATCTACCGATTTATTGTTATAGAAATGGCTAGTTAATACAATTATGTAAAAGTTAAAAGATGAGGTTTGATGTTAATAATGCCTTATTCTACTGCACCAAAGGGAGTCAGAAGTCAATGCCTTTTGTTTTTCCTTTCCCTCACTTTTCCTTTCCCCTTTTTCTTCCCTATTTTCCCTACTATTTACTTTTGTATTTTCTTTGTGCACTGTATTATAAACTAACAAAAACTATTAAAAATAGTTATGTACCTAAAATAAGGTACATTTTAGGTACCTTGATTCAAACATTGTTATCCTATGATGCACCATTTTGATTAGTTGATGCCTACAGACAGATGGACAGGAGAGTTTTAGTATAAAGATAGGAATGCTGGGGACCAAATCATGTT
Source organism: Pseudonaja textilis (assembly GCF_049901715.1). NCBI lineage: Eukaryota > Metazoa > Chordata > Lepidosauria > Squamata > Elapidae > Pseudonaja > Pseudonaja textilis. The sequence continues at coordinate 18,917,303 of NC_141995.1, forward strand.
CTCCCATCCCCCATACCTATTCCCATGGCTAATTGTGTAATTTAGCCTCTTGTGTAATCATTTGCACATTTTCTGGGAGTAAACCCCCTTACACAATGAGACATTTGTATAAACATGTGCAAGATTGGCCTGGTGGTCACTCTGTATGGAACTGCACAGTTCAGGTTGCTCACTTGTCAACAGACATATATAGATCAATTTTCTATTCAGGTAAAAGTTAAGATTTTTAAAAACCCACTTAAGCACATATATAATGCTTGAAAATAGCCAGGTTTAAATCCTCATTTGGCAATAAGCTACACTAGCTGAACTTGTGCTGGGATGAAGGAAATAACTTCACACCATCCTTATCTGTTTGGAAAAATAGTTTTGAATGTAGAGAAATAGCAAAAATAATGTGGAAATGAAGTATTCTTTGCAAGAAATAGTATTAATTGTGCATAGATTCAAAATATATATTTGTCATCAGTACTACAGACATTTAGTAGAGGACATTTAAAGCACCATCAGAATATTGAAGAAGACAGCAAGCTTGTTTAACACTTTTGCTGCACTCCCACAAAAAAGCAAGAAGAAATACACAAGCACTGGAAAATTCACTACTAGCAACTTCCGGTTTGAGCTTCTTCAGCAACAGACCGAAACCTCATCTCTGCGAGGCTTCAATCCGTGCTTGCCGCTGGAGTGCCCCGAGCCGGCTGGTTTCGGGGCTAAGCCACCCCATAGAGGTGGTGAAGAAGGGGGAGACTGCCTGCAGGGTTGAGGAGAGCCGCATCTCTCTTCCCCAGCTGGTCATTACTCCCTTTCCCGAAGGCAGTTGTAGCGGTGGTCAGAAATGGCCACCACAAAGAAGAACTCGACCGGAAAAGAATGTGCAGGAGGAAGATAAGAGAAAGTTTTGGTTGACTGGGTCAAACAGCAAAAGCAACAAATAAGGCACCCTTGAATTGAAACCATTAAAAAACAATAACATTGTTCCCTAAGAAGATTTTTAAGCTGCGAAGGAGAGAGGAAAAGATTTGGGTTTTTTTTTCTCCTTTTCCTATACTGACAGCTAAGAGACTTAAGCAAGAAATTGGAAAAAAATCCATTTTGACATCAATAGGCATTTAATGCTGAAAATAAAAAGTCAAAGGGATAATAAAGATTTCTGAATAATTAAAAGCTTTTGAAAATAGGAAAGGAGAGAAAAAGAATAAAAGGGTAGGATCTGCAAGGGAGGAGACTGCCTGGAATTAAAAAAGTACTTATAGCAAAATCTCAACAAGACTTCCAAAAGATACATTCTAACTGAAATATCGCAACAAAAACCCCAGGAAGAGAAAGTTGAAAAAGAAATAAGATATAACTCGGGACTATCTAGATTACTTGATGATTTCTGGATTCTTGGTTATTGTTTTGAATGACTAAAATCAATCGGGTGGTTGTTTAAAACTGTTTAAAATGGCTCCACTTTTAGAAGAACTGAAAATGGAACTTAAAAAGTACAAAGAAGATGCACAAGAAGGGAGAGGTTCTTTTGGCTTCGTATTTCAGTTTTTAGAAATGGAGATTTGGAATTATGAGAAACAACAAGAAATGCCTGCAGAACAAGAAGATTGCGACAAAGAAGAAGCCATTTTTAATGAACAAGTAATCTTAGATGGGGGGGGGAAGGAAAGGGGGGAAAGAGAATGGAAAGTTTAGGATTGGGAAAAACAACTCCCCCCCCAAAAAAATAGAGTGAAAAATAAGTATAAAATCAAAAGCAACAGAAGAGGGAAATGCAGAAGAGAGAATTAGAAGTAGAGAGACAAGGGGGTAAAAGGGGGAGGGAGAAGATGAGAGGGACGAAAGAAAGGAAAAGAAGTTATAAAGGACAGAAACAAAATATAGAGAAACAGGGCCTATTTAGAGATAATGGGTGAAAATATAATGGAAAAAGGTATTCTGAAAAGATACATAAGATAGTATGGTTATATTAGAAACAGAGATAATTTTAGAAAATATGAAACAATGTATGATTAAAATGTCTGATAAAATAACTATTGTAATTCAGTGGAATGCTTGTTAATAAATAAATGTAACAAAAGGTATATTTAATGATTTATAAAACATGTGAAGAGAAATAAGGGAAAAATTAATTATGGAGATTATATGTGTTTTTAAGGAAGTATGATATTTAATTGAAAAGAAGTGTTAAAGTTGTTAAGATTTTAATGATTATTAATGATAGAACTGAACTGGAATGGAATGAGGGTTTATAATTATATATATTTACAATCTTTTTTAAAAAGAATATAGTGTGTATTATAAGAATGTACCAAGCAGAATTCTATTGGAAGTTATGTATTATATTGAAGGTCATAACCTTAAGGCACATAATGAAGTTTAAATAAGAGTTGAATGGATGTAATTAAAAGATATAAAGGTGTCATACTCCAATTAGTAACTACAGGAGAAAATTTGTTTAATGAGAAAAGATAATATGAAATTGAAACAGAACAGACAAAAGTATAAATATAATGATTTGAATTGAGATGAGATAATCAAAATAAAATGGAGAAAATTAAAAGAGGGGAAAAACTATATAGAAAATGTAAAATAGTATAAGGTATGGAATAGAATACAAAAAGGAGCATGAAATTGAGTTTTGTGTCTGTATAAAGAAGTTCAACCTGGGACCATGCTATTTTCAAAAAAGATGTTTTACTTGTATTTTGTGTTTGTGAAAACCCAAATAAAACTTGAATAAAAAAAATTCACTACTAGCAGCCTCTTCTACCACCAGCATTCTCTAGTGGAAGTAAATTTACTGAGCTCGAAGAAGTTGGACCTGGCATTAACGAGCTCTTTTCTGATCACAATGATTGACTACTGTTATTAAAGTTGCTGGAAAATTTGACAGGTCTAAAATCATTCTCTGAAGAGCATGCATTATAATAAGGGACTTTCATTAACAACTTTCTTTTGCAAACATTTGTTAGTAAATTGCTCCATACTGCCAGACTCCACTTTGAAGCTTGCTGGGAAGCACAGATTAGAACTGGAACTACAATCAAAACAACAGGGTCCCTCTTTGAAGATAAAAGCAGAATACAAAGACTGATTCTACATCTTGTCAACCTCATGCAAAAGCTAAAGCTATCTAGAACTGGTGGCTCTATTGGACTTCAGAGTTTGAAATAGATACAGCAAGGAATAATGTACACAATGTCAAGAAGAGAAAGTGGCTGAAGACAAGAAAGAGGAGAATGACATGGGAGCAAAAAGCATATAGTTCCTAAAAACTTTATCTGAAGTTAGAAAATCCTTCATTGGATGCAACTCATTGGATGTACATGTTATCAAAGGAAACCTGAAAGCTATTCATAAAAATATAACAGCTGAAGAAGGTCTGTTGATGCCAAGAAAGAAGAACTGTTCTCGGAAAAAAGGGTAGATCTTCAGATTTAGGAGATAACATTTTATTTTCACCTCACTATGTCTGTGGAGGTTCTCAGTCATCCAGGTCATGATTTTCCCAAATGTACTTTTTTAAGAGGCAACCAGACTTTGTGGTTTTTCTTTGAAGACGTTTCGCTTCTCATCCAAGAAATTTTTTCTTCCTCAGAGCAGGGCTAAAAAATCCAGAATTACCAGTTTTATCATTTTAATATCATGTTTTTACATGGATGAAAAAATAACTAATACTCAATAGATATTGTGCAGTTTCACTAAATGTAATAGGGTCTTTGGGTTGGGAGGACAGCCAAGTAATTATCTTTTTTGCCACTTTCAGCGACACTCAATTTTAATAATAAGTTAAAAGAGAACAGGGACTTAACGTGCAGGTTTTTCATGAGGTGGGATCATGCTCATTCATTTTGATGAATAAAAAGTATGTTACTCATTAAATAATTCATTTATTTATTTGAAAGGGAAAAAAATATTTTTTCTTTGAGGAAAGAAGTGAAATATAATGAAAACTGATATATTCTGTAAAATATTTTTTAAAAAATGGTAAGTGTATATTTTTAAAAGTTTGAGTTCCTTTCTTGCTTTGTCGGTTTTAAAATCTATTTACTATTGATATTTCTATGCCACTGTGCTTCAGACAGCTGTGAGTGATATGCAACAAGTAAACAAGAGAAGAACAGTAAAAAATGTACATTAAAGTAGCACTAAACAGCAGGAGTGATTCTAAAAAAAACTAACATTTCAACAAATATGCTCTCCCAGAGCCAAGTTTTTATTTCTTTGCAAAACTCATTAGGGAGGAAATGGTTCTTATATTTGAGGACAAATTGTACCATAGGAGGAGTGTACAACTGAGAAGACTTTTATGGAAGTCTCTATTAATGATATTCCTTCATAGATCTTTAACGGGATGTCTTGTCCAACAGAGCCTCTGATTGAACAGGCAGATTCACTTCTAAGCAGGCATTTTATAGGCAGCCATTCCCTGAGTAATGAGGATTTTAAATTCAATAACCAGCACCTTGAATTATACCCAGAATTTGACTGGAAGCCACTGAAGTTCTCAAAATAGAGGTGTTACACATTTAAATCTCATCGCCACCCTGCCTGAGCCACTGTAAACTGAGGCAGTTTAGGCTGCGTGGCCTTCAGGTATAAGCTCTGTGTAAAGCAAATTGCAATAGTCCAATCGTGGGGGTGGGGGTGATAGGGGCATGCATAACTATTTCCAATGCTTCTGGTTCAGGAGGGGTTGCAATTGGCACCTGAGATGTAATTGTGCAAAGGCTCTCCTGGTCTTAATTCTGCTGCTGAAATAGAAGCAGCGAGTCCAGCAGAACCCTCAAGTTGGAAACCAGTTCTATCATGGGAATATCATTCTATCCGGTATTTAAAATGATATATATCTCTGGAGTCCAAAGGTTTCTTCCCTCATAACCAGTCTGTCTGGGGCCAGGGTGGGTGCGGCCAGCTTGATGTCACTTGTGTTGGAGGTGCCTGTGGTGGCCCGAGTACTCTGCCAGCAAAAACTGGCTGCGGAGCTTTGTTTTTGGCTGCGACGGCCTCCTGCAACCCTCTGCCAGCAAAAATGGAGCTCAATTTTCACTAGCAGAGTCACCGGGGCCAGTCCTTTTGCTGTTTCCAGGGCAGCCCCGCAGGCCAGTTCTAAGCATCCCATGGGCCGGATCCGGCCCCTCGGGCCTTGAGTTTGACACTCCTGATGTAGTCCTAGTTTGTTCTCTATCCAGATCTTACTAGACACCAGACATCAAGTCAGAATCTTCATCGCATCACCTGTCTTACCAGGGATAGAAATATATAACTGGGTATCATCCATTTACTGATGATAACTCACACATGCCAATATAAGAACTCATCCAGCACTTCATATTAACAGTAAGGAAAAAAGGACTGAAACCTAAAGCACATTTTGTATTCAAAATCCTGGACCCATGACTCCCATAGAACTGAAATTTGGCATATTTTATAAAACATTTTATAACATAAGAAGTATTAAACAGTTTATGGTATAAACTGTCCTACAATTTGATCTTCATGCTGTTATAAACTGTCCTTGCTCTGTAAACTGGTAATGTTTATATATTGAGTTTCCCTTGAGAATAACATTGAACCTTCGTTTGGTTCAGAATTTTGCTACAGTATTGTAACTTTGACAGGTTTAAATATGTGAAACACACAATTCTTCAGGATGAGTACTACTGTTCCATCTTGAATATTTGCCAAAGTAGGAAGGGAAGGTATATCCTGAATGAATGAATAATAAGAGTTCTTACTCATTTCTGAGCTTAATTCTGAATTTACCTCTACAGTTCTAAATATATTGGGATCCAAATACTAAAAAAAGCATCATCTCTATTAAGCTATTTAGCTGAATTCCTTTTCTAACAATCCCCAACTGATAAAATATATAAGCTTATTCAAAAGAAAAGGTTTTTTTTTTTCCCTTTGAGTGTATCCCCACTTTTGAACAACTGCCTTTTCTAGTTTTTCATACAATAGCCAGAGTTGGTTGAATCGGGTTAGTGACAAATATTGTAATAAACTAACTAAAATCTGTTTGGATAAGCACCTGCCCACAGATTCATTCATGAACTGAGTAAACCCCATGACTCTCTATGGACCTACTATGATTACTGTACATGTATTTGGAAGCCCTGCTTTATTGCTTGAGGTCTATTAGATGGCAAAACCTCCATATCATAGATTAAGCATTTTATGAGAATAAGGACATTTGTTTGTTTTGATCTATTTTTACTGTGAATTAGACAATCCGTGACCCCTTGAGTCACCCTTTCAGAAATATTTCCTTATCAGATTCCTCAACATCTTCAACAGTGGCAGAGGTCCTAATGCACTGACTTCACTAGAAAAGCTGGGATACATTTAGAGATATATTTGCATTGAAAACAGCCCATATTGTATAGCACAATCAGATGTCTATATTTGTATTATGTATATTATGTAGTTTGTATTATACCATATTCCAGATCAGAACCACTGCATTCTTCTTTTTCCTTTATGTGCTCACTGAGGCCTAGCTGCTCCTTTGTATTGCAGATGCTGGGATTATTGTGTGCTCACAACACCTCCTTGCATAGAGCCCTACAGAGCTACATTTTGAGAAAAGAACAATTTTGCTTGCTATTCTGATTACCTCAAACTAACACAAAATAACTGTTATATATAGAAAAGAGGAGCATTCACATGGATGCAGAAGGTAAGTCAAGTATTTGCAAATATGCCCGGCTTTGAGGGTGTACAAACATACCAAACTCAAACTTTCCATTTCTGATATCAGCAAGGTGGAGATTCTGTTTTACACTCAGGTGAGAAAGAGTGGCCAACTGATTGAAAGTGAACATCGAACTCTCTTTTGCAACATGTCCATATAAAACATTATGCATAATAACAAATGCAAAGACATAGCTAAATTGTATCCCCTTGAATAAATTCTATAATACACATTTTTGGTCATTCTGTACAAAATCAAAACTGTATGAAAAAGAGAGGCTGGGCTTGCTGATCTTGCTAACCTATATTCTCGGCTGGGAGAATGTGTTTGCTTAACATCTGAAATTTCTGTCTGCACTTTGGAACCTTGATCAAGTTTCAGTTCATAGAGGCTATTAAGTTTCTTTGTGTCTGACCTAGGTAGCAACGCCAGGGAGATTCGAGATTCTGTTATTACATCTTGCAACAATAAAGTAGAATTCTTCGATCCCTATGGTGCCTTTTTTCTTGACTTGGCCTACTTCAAAAAGCCTTCAACAATGTTGAAAGCCTGTCTTAAGTTTTCTGTGTCTTATGAAACAAAAACAAGGCAGGTTATTTTGGTTTCTTTTTCACACCTCAGCCCAGTCTTTGGTCTGTGTAAACATTTCTCCAAGACCTCTTGTAATGGCTCATCCTTGCCTTTTAACAGCTCTATATATTCCACAAGGTACCCTTATGCAAACATTACTTATTTCCAAAATCACATAGCAAGAGACAGTTGGCTGCATGTCCCTGTCACCCCAGACTGAATGCTGCTGAGTTTTGTTTTTGCATTTCAAAAAAAGATGTGATTGAGATAAAATTGTTTGTTGCCCTTTGGCCATCCATAAAAACCACACTGGAAATGGCCAGAGCTATTATTGTGAGGGTTGCAGCATTCCACTGATTAATTGATCAGATTAAGCAAGTGACCTCCTTTTTAACTATGGAAAAAGTTGCTCCCCAATTAATCAGGTAGGTTAATCAGTCTTTCCTATTATTTCATGAAAGATGAGGAGAGCCAGAAGCACCTTAGAAAAAAAACACCCTGCAATATAGAAAGAAATGTTCTTCTGGAGATGCACCAACCACATCGTTAAGTACATTGAGTACATATCAAGAGCAACTGCGTTCTCTTCGCTGACAATGTAAAGCTATTCAACACCACAGACAATACTGCTACCCTTCAAAAAGACCTTGGCTATGTATCAGAATGGTCAAACAAATGGCAACTTCAAATCTCGACAAATAAATGCTCTGTCCTACATATTGGCAAAAAAATCAGAAAATAAAATACAGGCTGAATAGTCAAGACCTTGTTGATGATCCAAACTTTGTCAAGGATCTTGGAGTACTCATCTCAAATGACTTAAGTGCTAGAGCCCACTGTAACTACATAGCCAAAAAGGCATTAAGAGTTGTTAACCTAATCCTATGTAGCTTTTTCTCTGATAATATCACACTACTAACTCGAGCATACAAAACATTTGCTAGACCAATACTCGAATACAGCTCATCAATCTGGAACCCACATTATGTATCTGATATTAACACAGTTGAGAAAGTCCAGAAATACTTCACAAGAAGAGTTCTCCATTTCTCTACTTGTTGCAGAATACCTTATGCCACCAGACTCAAAATTCTAGACTTAGAAAACCTAGAACTACTCCGCCTTCGGTCCATACATTGCAATGTCCTACCTGTCAATGAATACTTCAGCTTCAACCATAACAACACTAGAGCAAACAATAGATACAAACTCAAGGTTAATCGCACCAAACTTGATTGCAGGAAACATGACTTCAGCAACAGGATGGTCAATGTCTGGAATACTCTACCTGACTCTGTGGTTTTTTTCCCCAAACTCCAAAAACTTTAACCTTAGACTGTCTACTATTGACCTCACCCCTTTCCTAAGAAGTCTGTAGGGGGTGTGCATAAGCGCACCAATGTGCCTACCATCCCTGTCCTATTGTTTCTTTTATATATATATATATTTATTTTTCTTATATGTATCCATGTATTCATAACTATGTTTTTACTTATACCTATTATCTTGTAAGCAATTGATGAATAAAAATAAATAAATAAAAAAATACATTGCCAAACAGAAAATTATGCCTTTTAGCGGAAGCAAGTGTATTATGAAGATATCTCCTCTGACAGAAGATCATCTATTGGGATCCCATCACCAATCCTGTTCTCAGGATTGAGTCACTTTCTGTGGAAAAGCTTTACTCTAATATCCAGATTACTCCCCCTTGCCTCGTTTCTGAAGACCTTTGAAGACATGGCTCTCAGGAAAGCATTGGGATATTGAGAATTGCTTTATACTTGCTGAGCTGAACAAGGAAGGACATATTGTTTCTTAGATTATATGTTTTAATATTGTTTCTTAATACTTGGAGCCAATGGAAACAATGGTATTTATTTATAATAAACAGTGAGGAAAGCCTCTTACAATTAATTAGATACAATTTCTTTGATCAGTTGATAGCTTTGCTCATAAAATCTAATCAGTCTCTGCTTTGTCTCTCCACTCCTCATTCCATCTCATTCTTAATTGTAATTATCTGAGTCAAATATTATTAACAAGCTAAAGCTACCAGCTTTGCCCAACGTTCTCTCTCTCTCTTTTTTTTTTTTTACAATATCTCCACCTCCTAAAGCCAAACAGGATGCATAGGTTTCTTAAAGGGGTAACTAATGCTGAATACAGTGGAACATGTTTTAAATGTTTTGTTTAGTTCAACCCACATGACCAGTCTTTTTCATTATCAGCACAGTGAGATGCTACTTAGGAGCAAATTAGTAATCAACGTATCACTGTTCTTAGCAGTAGTTGCATAGTCTATTCAGATTCACAACCGTGGAATAACAATTTTGCACAAGAGAGCACACCAAATAAGTTGTATTCTCTAGCTGTGTCATTTTTTAAAAAGAAAATTACACTGAATGCAATCATTTTTATTTACTTTAAAAGTAGAATTTTAGTTTACATTCTTAATTAATGTTCCTTTTCCTTATTCATGGTCGCATGTCCACTTTTAATAAAGTGAGGTTGATCATGATTGCTTCTCTCATTCATGATTAATATTCAAGTAAGAACTTTGGAAAAATAGTACCCTTAGGTTTTATGTGGAGGCAGCTTTGTGGTGGCTGAAAGCACTTTCGTTTCTATGAGTAGAACAACAGATTTTTTTTTCCCCAATTAACCCTCTTCCCCCCCCTCCCATTTCTGGCTTTGAAAAGCTGTTCTTGTAACATTAAACTAATGCTGAGAACGCCCAGTGTTAAGTTAATCCTTTGGAACAATTATGGACAATGGTACAGGAAATGAAGTAGGTAGTAAGTAGGGAATCACACATGTACAGTTCAATATGTAGAAATATGGTTTGTCTTGCATAAGCTACAAACAGTTTTCACTACACAAAGCCATTCTGCTTACAACTCATTTAACAGTTTGTCGAGCGTGTAATGACTTGGAAGATATAGGTGAAAGTTGCAAACTAGTGTGCACCTATTAGAATTTAATTCTAATATTAAAAGTATGAGATTTAAGGATCAGAGTCTTCAATTTGTTCATTCCAGAAAACCCCACCACCAACTAGCTTAAAGTAGCTAAAGACAGATTACTAACTGAAAACATTAAATTAATGCTGAGAACACCCAGTGTTAAGTTCAACAGCAAGGCAGCTACAGCAGCTGTGAAACACTAAGCAACTAGTCAAATAAGAGTTAACCTTAACACATTATTATTGCTATTCTAAACATATTATTCCTTGATGCCAGAGGAAAAAATATGCATTTTTCCCACTAAAAAACATTTGCTTTCAAAATTCTTCCAATCTAAAGATTAGCTAGAAAGCAAGAAATCCAAGCAAGAATTTCCTGCTTTCTAGCTAATCTAAATCTCCTGGCACAACAGAACAGCTGATGGTTGGAAAAAAGAAAGATAGCAATTTAGCAGGCAAGTGTGCCAGGTAAGGAGTGAATGGGCGGTGAGGGCGGACCATGTGGGTGGCACAGCCTTGTGTTCCTATGCAGCCTGGATTAATTGCTTTGGGGGATGCTCTGAGGGTGACATTTCTCTGCAGACTACCAAAATTTTCTCATGGACCACCAGTAGGCTGTGGCCCACTAGTTGGCAACCTCTGGACTAAAAAAAGAGCTAATTCAGAGAGATGATTGATATGGGCAGCAAAGAACTGCCGTAACTTTGGCCAATATTATATTGTCACACTTGGCTCTTGCTGATTTGCCTGTGAGATCCACCTAACGTTACCATTTGCTACGAAAGAGCACAAGCCTCACACCACAAAAGTATACAAGCATTACAAAGGAAAAGAAAGCTCAGGACAGCAATGCTTTTCAAAACTTCCCATGCTGGGAAGATGAACAAGTACTTGTTTTTGAATCCAGACCAAGCTGCAGGCGAATTCATACTCCAGATTGCATTAGAGATATCCAGTTGTTTGCCATATTAAATGCTTGGAATAGCTTTCCCTAATTTTGTGCTTTCTAATTGCTTTGCATTACAGTCCCCATCATCTACTGTGTCTGTTCTAACACAAACCCTTTTCCAATAAAACAAACAATAACCAAAGGAAATAGAAACCTTTTAATGAGTCTTACGAATCCCTGGTTAAAAGGCTGCTGCAAACTAATTGACTTTGATAAGCACAAACCTCACCAAAACCATGTGAGACTGCCAAGAATCACAAATTAGAAATATTTCACAACCCAAGAGTCTTCAAATACCAACTTAAGATACTGTAATGACCACGAGGCTGAGTTTCAAAACGTTTTTGCTTCCTGCAAAGAATGTTCACTTTACAGTTTGCTTTTATCTTCTTGAAGGAGGGGCCATTACCTAGCAGCCTTACTCTCGAGTCACCCGTGCTGTTGCAGCTGCTCTTTCCTGTGAGCAGTCCTGTATGCATGCGCACTTGGCACAGGCTCCTTGGGAACCTCCTTATCGCTTTTGCCAGCTCCCACAATCTCTGAAGGCAGCACTCCACTCTCTAATGGTCCTGACCCCTCATCTGAGTCCTCGCTCTCCTCAGCCATCCACACCTGCTGCCAGCTAACCGCAACAGTGTGTTATGTTAGGTAAGAGAAGTAAAAGTTCTAGGATAATATAGCTGAAAGAGATTAGGTTAGAAAAAAAGTGATAAATCACATTAATTACATTGAAAACAACAAAGAGTAAGCATTTCATTATTACTTAATCTTTCATGGATTACATAGACCTAATTGGACATAATAAACCATTGTTTAATATTATGGTCCTACTTGCAGTGGTGGATTTCAAATAATTTCACCACTGGTTTGCTGAAAAGGTGACCGTGCATGCGTACATGGCTTCCACACATTTGCATACACATCACTTCCATGCATGCGCATGTATGGTTTCCAGGCATATGCACACGCACAGCTTCCAGGTATTCGTGCACCCCAGTTTCCACTATGCAGAGACGCTCGACTGAGCAGCCTTTCAGTGCCTGCTCCCCTCAATCTCTGGTCTCTGGGGCAGCGGCTGCTTCTCTCTGCACTACTGGGAGAGCATCTTGTGCAGTTTAGCAGCTGTGAGACACCACTTTCCTCTAAGTCCTATCTGGAAAGTGCTGTAGCACAGAGAAGTAGCAACATGTTGAAAGCAGCGCTTTTCAGATGGGACTTAGAGGAAAGCCACAGCTCACAGATGCTAAATTGCACAAGACGCTCTCCCAACAAGAACAGCAGTGAAGAAAAGCAGATGCCAACCCAGAGAGAACATGGAGCATCTCCATGAGTGGTCAAGGCTCGGCAAGGGACAGAAGAAGTGGCTGCAAGATCTCCGCTGCAATGCTTTCCAGATGGGACTTCTAACAGTAAGAAGAACCCATCCGGTCCATTACCAAACTGCTTCAGCCCTCCTGCGCCCATGTTGCCCCACCCCTCAGCCCTTCGATTTAGCATGGCAGGCCACAGGCAGAATAAAATGCTTTGGCCCAGGGGCTGTAGTTTGAGGCCAGAGGGGGGCGGTGGCATGTGGGCAGAGGCCTGGACCAAAGCCGGAGTGGGGGGGATGGTGAATTTCCTGACCTGGCTGAGGTGAACAGCAAGTGAATGGAGGCTCGGGCAAAGCTGGAGCCAGGGAATGGCGTGTCCCCGGGCCCCAATCCGAGGCAAAGGGCAAGCAGGCAGCATGCTTATCTTTGGTGAGCAGAGCAGGTGAGGTGTGGAGGTGAGGTGTGGAGATTAACTGGGCTGTGTGGCAATGGCAAGATATATAGGGCAGGGTGGGGTCGGGCGGTGTGGGCAGGGCCAGCCGGTCGTGTGATTTTCCAATTCCCTGAATTGTACAAAATCATTACTACTGGGTCGGTAGAACCGGTCTGAACCAGCTGAATACCACTGGGACCTCTGGGTGCTAATCAAAGATCAGATAGAAGAAGGTCTCCTTTTCTCTTTTGGCTGAAAAACTATTTCAAGTTAATGCTTCTTGGTTAAGTCTATCACATTTTGTATATGTTGTATATGAACTGCACCAGAGCTTAGTTGGCTTAAATTATAGTTTATTGAAACAATCCAAGATTCAATTATAGTTTCTAGGCTTCTCAACAAAATAGTTTTTAAAAAACACTACAATTTTCAATTCGGGTATAATGAGGAACTGCAATTAGTTTTTTTTTTTTAAAATCTTCTTGTTACACTGGAGGAAGGAGAATTCAGTCTTTGGGCTTGAGCATATTCATTTCTGCAGGGTCAACGTTTTTTGATATAACTAAGAATATGCATTAAATCACTGGGGAATACAACTCTAGAGATTCACAATACTTTTCATTACTTATTTGTGTTTCATTTGTCATGACCCCAACATCAGATTTCTCTGTTCAGAGGATGAAGCTATACAGAGGATTTCTCAAAACAGAAGGAAGTCTTTTCTATATTTAAAGTGGATGATCTTTTTCTCTTCTTTTTTAAATTTTTCTTTTTTTAAAAAAAAAAATCTCTGCAACAAGAACCTACAATCTCCCCGGGTTCAGAGGACATATTATTGTCAGCTGAATCTAAAGATTCAGTTCCTGATTCAAGTTCCACCCCACAATTTTTCTCAAACTGGAAAACCCCTTTAGCAACTGCTCCAGCAACCCTCACTGAGCTTAATCCAGGATAACCAGCCTCTATATCTGTATCATTCTCCAGCCAAGTTGTCAGAAGTGGAAAGTTGAATTTGCCTTGACTTGTGTTGAACAGCCCCCACTCTCCAACTATTTTCTGAGATATGAGCAATTTGAAAAGAATATGAAGGTAGAATGATTTTATAGTCTACATTGGGAAATGTCAGGCCACATAAAGTATCAGAATAGCAGTTATATTTGTAGATAAATTTCAACTGAATGAGACATTGCAGTTGTTTGGGGTCCCTGACTTCTACCAAGGCAGTGGTCCTATGTTCACATCATTTATTTTATTTTATTTATTTGATTTGTCAATCGCTTACAAGATAATATATACATAGTTATGAATACATGAAATGGGTACATGTAAGAAAAATAAAAGAAACAATAGGACAGGGATGGTAGGCACATTAGTACGCTTATGCACGCTCCCTACAGACCTCTTAGAAAAGGGGTGAGGTCAATAGTAGGCAGTCTAAGGTTAAAGTTTTTGGGGTTTGGGGAAGAAACCACAGAGTCAGGTAGAGTATTCCAGACCTTGACAACTCTGTTGCTGAAGTTGTATTTCCTGCAATCAATTTTGGTTCATACCTCAAAACATCTCAAACCTGGAGTCACAATAGCTGTCATGTTCTCTGCTATACTTCAGTACCAACATTGTAGATAGCTACCAACTTAGAAAGACTCAGGTGATTTACAGAGCTAATAGTATCTTCTGCTATAAACTTATTGATTGTATTGTAATGCTTCTGTAAGCTGTTCCTCCAGGCACCCTTGCTTGTCTTATATTTATTTATATGGACATGATTTATATGTCACATATCAAATTAATTTTCCAAAGCATCCTTCAGTAGATTAAACACACAGCATTGATACAAAAACACTAAGAATAATTAGCAGACAAATAACCCATATTTGTTGGTTGCCAAAAGAAAGCAAACAATCCTGTGGCATCATAAACAAATTTGGCATAAGATTTTGTTTAAAGAATGTGTGTGTGCGTGTGTCTTTATATGTAAGATAAAAATAGGGGGAGTGAATCACTTATTATTATTTCTAAACAGTATCTATACATTTATTTTACAAAACAGGTAAATAATCCCTACACATTCTCAGAAAAAGTAATAGTTTATGCAATTTAGAGCATAATCCTATGCACTTACTAAGAAATAAATCCCACTTTAATTAATCAGATTATTCTCTAGTGTATATATACTTATATTTGACTATCATTTTTAATCAAAAATATTAATTCTTGCAATTTTCTCTTTTCTTTTCCCAAGTCTTCCCTTTTATGTAATTTATTAACATATATTACAAATGTCGGAATTACCTTACTGTAATTTGATTGTTGTATTTCTATTTGCAGGTCTTTGTATTTGTGAATGTCTCCAGTTCTTTCTCTTTATTCTTCTCTCTCCTAGTATTGCCATATATACTATCCAGATTTTGTTCTCTTTCTTATTAACAACGGTTAAATTTGTTAAGTGGCAGGTGCTTGTCTGATTCCAAAGCCTCAGAGCACTTTAGCTTCTTCATTTCTATTACTTTGTCTATTTTGTAGTCTCACAAATTGCTTGCAGGCAAATGGTATTCTTGCAGGTATTCCAATGCATCATTGTTGCTACTTTGTCATGCTGTTGTTTGTAGTTAGCCATTACAATCTTTTTGCAGCAGATAACTAGGTAATTCACTGTTTCTTCAGCTTCTTTGCAAATGTAGCTCTTGCTGCCTGTTGCTGTCTTTTCAATCCTGGCTTAGTATGTATTTGTTCTTAAGTCTTGGTTTTATGCAATCAGTGGAAGGAACAATGAATATACCCTTTAAAAAAACAAATCCACATGTTTAAAAAGTGAGGTACCTTTCTTACAATTTAAAAATGAAATTAATTCATCAGAAAATATTGTTTCTCATCCATTTGTCCCTCAAAGTTTCTTTGAAAAACAGTGGGCATTAGCTTTCTTATCTTGGTGATGTGGTCTTTTTCTGTTGTAACTTTGTTTTGGTTTCAGATCAATACATATGTTAATTTAACATTGGGGAGAAATATTATAGTTAATTATCTCAGTGTGTTGTTGAATTATGTTCCTGAAACATATTATTTTGCCATTTTATATGCACTTAATCTCTCAAACCTGGGGTATGGCAAAGAGGATAAGTCCACTTAATAAGAAGCAAGGCACTGTTCATATTTTAAGGGATCTATCCAGGATATGAATTTGTTATCTATTTTCAAAAAGCTTTTTTGTTCTGAAAATGAGAAAATGACACAATGTATTGTTACATGGTCTGGATCAATGTTTTTGAAACTTGGCAATCTTAAAATGTAATTCCTCAATTAGTAAAAATTTCCCAGTTAGTATGCTAGCTGGAGAATACTGGGAGTTGAACTCACTGTATCTTTAAGTTGCCAGGTTTGAAAACACTGGTCTAGATGTGATGATAAACCGAATGTTTGAATTAATTTTATATATGTATTTATATGGATTTTTTTGTTAATTGCTGCTTTTTGTTATATTTAGTTCAGTTTAATCATTATACTGTCTTTATTTTCCTCCATTTTTCCTCCATTGTATAATCACCGTTTCATGCAGACTCCTTTCTGCATTTAATTTGAGAACTAAAAATTAAAATAAGAGCAATAAGACAAGAAGTAGAAAAGACTTCAGAATGAATTTCACCGCAATAACCTAAGCAGTTCAGGAAAAGAAAATTCAACAGATTAGTATCTATATTAGTATCTATAAATCTTAATTTGCAAAGTATTTTTCTAAAAAGCAAATGGCTATACAATCACAACATTCTAAGCAGGGGTGGGATTCTACCGATTCAGACCAGTTCTTTAGAACTCATTGTTACGATTCTGCACAGTTCAGAGAACTAGTAAATTGTGCTCCTGGCTGGCATGCGCAACATCGCTGACTGCATTCTCCCCCGCCCAGTCATTTCTTAAGGTATTTCTTTTTTTTTTCCCCGATGATCAGCTGTTCCAACAATCAGCTGTGCCGGGATTCCCAAAGGGGCATGTGGGAAGGTGCTACGCGGCCTCCCCGTGCTCCATTTTTTGCCTTCCTGGGCCTCAGGGAAGCTTCCTGGGAGCAAAAATCAGTCAGGATTCAGGCCTGGATTTGGGACAGAAATGGCATTGGTTGCACTTTGGGATGATCTCTAGCAGGAGCGGGATGGGAGTAGTGCATTCATCCTTGCTCTACTTGACCTCTTAGTGGCTTTTGATACCACTGACCATCGGATTCTCCTGGGGCGTCTTTGGGGGATGGGAGTAGGAGGCCTTGTGCTGTCTTGGTTCACTTCCTTCCTCTGAGGCCGCTCTCAGTCAGTGTTGATAGGAGGGGAGAGATGCAGCCCTCGCCCACTGCTTTACAGGTTTCTGCAGGGCTCAATATTCTCTCCGCTCCTGTTCAACATTTATATGAAGCCACTGGGTGAGATCATCCATTACCATGGACTGAGGTATCACCAATATGCTGATGATACTCAGCTGTATGTCTTGGCCCGTGGTGACTTAAATGTTGTGGTGTCCTCCCTCTAGCAGTGCCTGAAAGCTGTTAGGGGCTGGATGGGGAGCAATGGGTTGAAACTAAACCCTTGCAAGACCGAATGGCTCTGGGTTTGGGGTTCGTTGGCTCAGGGAGAATTGCCACCTTTGGTCTTGGATGGGGTGGTACTACCCCAAACAGACCCTGTGCATAATCTAGGGGTTTTCCTGGACTCATGACTCCTGCTCAAAGAGCAGGTGGCGGTCGTGGCCAGGAGAGCCTTTGTGCAACTGTGGGTTGTGCACCAGTTATGCCCTTTCCTGGACGAACGGTTCCTACTCACAGTCACTCATGCCCTAGTGATTTCCCATCTTGATTATTGCAATGTGCTCTACATGGGGCTGCACTTGAAGAACATCTGGAAGCTCCAGTTAGTGCAAAATGCAGTGGCCCACATGGTTTTGTGCAGACCCCAGTGTGCACATGTCACCTCTCCTGTAGGAGCTGCATTGGTTACTGATTTGCTTCTGGGTGCAATTCAAGGTGCTGGTTGTCACCTTTTAAGCCCTTAATGACTTGGGACCTGTTTATCTGAGGGAACGTCTCTTGCCGGTCACATCTATCCCATTAGAGCAGGGACGGCCTTCTCTGTGCTGGCTCCCTCTCTCTGGAATATCATTCCCCCAGATATTAGAATGGCCCCCACTCTAGCATTCTTCTGGAAGGCACTGAAGACCTGGTTCTGGCAGCGGACCTGGGGAACCCAAATTGGGATGGAGCCCATCAAATGGCTCATGTGATTTTCTGTCATCAGGACGGTGAGGTGGGAGTTGGGAGGTGATTTTTTTTCCAGGTTTTGTTCTATTGTACTTTATTAATTTATTTGATTCTTTTTGTTAGTTTTTATGGTTTTTTATTTTTATTTTTTTTGTTTTAAATATGGTTTTACATTGTGTAAGTCGCTTTGAGTTGCCATGGGTGAATAGGCAGCAATATTAAATAAATAAATAAATAAATAAACAAATAAATACATAAATAAATAAATAAATATGCATCCCCAGGAGGCTTCCTTGAGGCCCAGGAGACCAAAAGATAGAGCACAGGATGGTGCTGCAAAAAAAAAAAAAAAAAGCCACGCCCATCCAGTCATATGGCCATGCCCACCTAGCCACACCCACCTAGCCATGCCCACAGAACCAGTTGTTAAAAATTTGAATCCCACCCCTGCTATTAAGCAATATTTATTAAAAAATCAAGCCACGTTTTATTTGAGGAAAGTGATCGTAGTCTATTTTTCTAATTCTAGTTTATTTCCTCTCGTTATTACAACTTTTGCTATGTCATGGCATTCATTACAGTCTTGCATAAAACCAAACCAGTCAAATGTTCAAATGATTTGCAATAGTAGAGCCCAATTGCCATCAGAAAACTATGGTTTCAAAATTTAGCTTATTTCTTCAAAACGAACAATCATTTATTCACTTACACCCTTTGATATCATAATATGATATCATATTAACTCAAAAACAAGCAGGCAAGATTGAGACTTAGCATATAATGAAAAACTGGCCATATCTGACATGATAGAATACCTTACCTGTCACAAATCATATTTCAGCCAGTTTTGAATTTCCAAGTCCTCTAATAAATGTCTAAATAAAAAGACCAAGTTGTACCGGGTAAGTAGCTGTTAATGTTAAAGAAAATTGTGGAATAACCTTAAAATAAATTCAACACAGCTTTTCTTATAAATCAATGTATTCATTTAGCAGCTTATTCTTTTCATTTTTATCAGCATCTCTCTGTGAAAATTTATTCAGGAGAAAATTAATCCTTATGAAAAATGTTATTGTATTCTAATAGTTATATTATAATTTTTCTATTCCAAAAGCCATAAGATGAGCTGAAATTTAGAATACATAGTAGGCCTACAATATTATAAAAAAATCAACTAAAAAAAGCATGACAATTTCACATTGAGTAAACCAATCAAATTGGTGTGCCATAATATGAAGTATCTCCTGATTACTAAGAAAGCTAGAAAATATACATCTTATTATTTCAATTACGTCTGAACATCAACTTTTGAAAAAGTCATACATGAGCATAATGGCGGAAAATTAGGATTACTTTCTCCTTTGTAAACTTGAATTACAAAGTTTAATGGTAAACTTTGTAATTTAAGTTCATAAACACCATCAGATGTGATATTTAAGATTCTAGCTAGTTCTGATTCAATGACTAGTAAAATTTATTAATTGGAAAAATGAAAAAAATAGTTTCATACTAAACTAACAGTTAAATTTCAGTGTTAATTATATATTCTGTAAAAGAAGTTGAAGTCACTTTTTAAACATTTTTGTTTCTTTCTATTATTTTTACCATTTTGCTCTTATCTCTTTCTCTATATATCTATTTGATATTGTTTTATTAAAAAAGGAATAATAAAGGTATATTTAAAAAAATCCCAGTTAGTCCAATTCATTGTTCCATCTCGAGTATTTATGCTGAAAGAATAGAAAGAATATATGCATATGTCACACTTGTTTATGGATGAATTAACTACAGGAAGGAAGGAAGGAAGGAAGGAAGGAAGGAAGGAAGGAAGGAAGGAAGGAAGGAAGGAAGGAAGGAAGGAAGGAAGGAAGGAAGGAGGAAAGGAAGGAAGAAATAAAGGGAGAGAGAGTGAGGGAATTTGCAGAGTAAAAGTGGATACAGATGAGGAGGAAGAAGAAAGAAAGAAGAAAGGAGGGAGAAAAGTCTTGTGTAAACCTTAGAAAATGATTCAAATTCAATACGCAAAGATGTTCTCCCAAAGAGCAAATCTCTTTGAAGTGGAATTTTCTGAAGTATTTTCACATCAAAAAGTATACACGCTCCTAACTATACCAATGGGCTTTGAATTGATTGGTGATATCCATTCCACTATCTGAATTCAGGAACACCTAACTCTAACCCTAAGTAGATTTTTCACGAATGCGATTTATCTAAATCAATAATCTGATATAGAGTTTATTTACTTGTATAATTGTTTATCTTACCATTCCCTTTATCTTGGTTATATATATTTTTAATATATTTGTTAAAATAATACCATGGGCATCATAACATAACTATGTAACTCTTATGGACTCATAGAGTTGGAGGTGTGCTTCGGTAGTCTTCTATCTCAATTCCCTGTTCAGGGCAGGAATAGCTTTTCAGACAAATGGCTGTCCAATCTTTGCTTAAAACTTTCAGTGATAGAGCACCCCAAAATCCAGGAAGCAAGCTGTTCCACTTCTGAGTGGCTCTCACAGTCAGGAGATTCCTTCTCATTTTGAATTTGGATCTTTCTCTGTAAGCTTCTACCAATTAGCTTCTATTTCTCCCCTGACAACATGGAGAATAAATGCATACCCTTTTTACTATGATAGTTTTTCAAGTATTTGGCAACTGCTATTATGTCTCCTTTCAGAATTATCATACCCAGTTCTTTTAACCACTCACAGAATTTCACCTTCAAACCCTTTACCACCAGTACTGCTGTTCTTGAACTCTTTCCACTCCTTCAACATCCTTTTTGTACTGAAGCCACCACAACCAGAAACTGTACTCCAAGAGAGGTTTAACAAATACATTATCTTTCTTGATGCTGCCCAGCATTTCATTGCCTGGTTTGGCAGCTGTGGTTCCCTACCATTTCTCATCTTTGAATAGCATTTTGTTGGGAAAAGTCCAGGTCTATCGAGATCAGTTTGAACCTTAAACCTATCTTTGGAGGGGATAGCAATCACTCCATCACTACTGCAAACTTTGTGCCATTTGCAAATTTGTTGAATATGCCGCCTAGTCTTCCACCTAAGTCAGTTATAAAAATGTTGAAGACCACTGAGTTCTGGATAGAACTCGGTACCATTTCCCTATCTGTGATATCATCATGACTTGTGCACAGGGGTGGGATTCAAATTTTTTAACAAGCAGTTCTGTGGGCATGGCTTAGTTGGTGGGTGTGGCTTGGTGGTCATGTTATTGCCTGGGTATGGCCAACTCAATATCACCCACATCAAGGCATGCATCTCCTTGCCTGGCCTCTCATGACTGTGGGGATGTTGCAACAGTCATAAGTGTAAAAATGGTCACTTTTTCAGTGCCATTGTAACTTTGAATGTTCACTCCACACAAGCAAAGTACCAGCAAAGGAGGGGAAAAAAACTCCAGAGAAGTTCCTGAGACAGGAAATCTACTCCTGCCAAGAATGTAATAAGGGTTAGCGGAGAGGCAGTTTCTGTAAGCAACACCAGAATGTTTCCTTCCTGCCTTCCTTTACAGGATTAGGCCAGTAATTTCTTCTAACAACCAGTTCTCCGAACTGCTTAGAATGTTAACAACCGGTTCTAGCAAATAGATGCGAACTGGTAGAATCCCACCCCTGCTTGTACAGGACATTTATTTTTATTGTTGTTTTCTCCCTCAATGTAGATTTACACTGCTTTTCAGATGTTTCTTGACCTTTGCTGTGTCAGGCCTGGACAACATGTCTCATTATGAATCATGGGTAGTAGAGCCCAACAACATCTGAAATTCTTTCTCCCTACTTGTCTGGTTTGCCATCTTCAGCTTGGTGGCTTGGTGGCATTCTGCCATCAAAGGGTAAAAGGGAGGGGGCATGGGGGTGAACAAATAGGCAATAAACATATATGGGGATGTGATGAGAGGGTGAATGACAGTATGATGAAGACCAGAGGTAAATGGAACCAATTTGTGCCAACACTCAAGGCCATGCATCCTGAGAGCAGAACATATACCCCAAATATCTCAGTGTTTCACATATGTGGCATTTCAATGGCTAAAGACAAACTGGTCATAGGGGTAGATCTTGGATGAAGGGAACAATTTGTAAGTTCTTCCAACAGGAAAAAGCCTGACTTTGCTGCAGTCAGTATCCTTTAGTAAAAGAACCTATCACTTCAACTAAATGGAGTCGAGGGTTTTTCTTTCCTAAGGGGCCTACCTGGGGTAGGTCTGACACTACTAATGTTTAAAAAAAGGAGGTTTCGTGACTGCTCTGAAGATATTCTTTATTTTTCATTAATGCAGTAGATCACAAAGGGAAGGGAAAACACAGGAAAATGGATGAACAGGTGTAATGGCAGTTGCATCTTACTAAAACTTTGATTGAATTTAGGTTCAACCAAAGGCTTTGTACAAACGACAGGGGTTTCATGAACAACATTTCAGGTCAATAAGATCATTATTAAAAAACTATTTATACATCAAAAAGTTGTGACAGATCCAAAAGATAGAATAGAATACTCGGGGATGTCAGTCTGCTGCAACAGCTCATGCCAGGCAGATCCATTTTTAAAACTCATCATAGCAGAAATCCAGCAGAGTTGAATCACTTGAGTTCTCATAATTTTTTTTAAAAAATGTATTAGCTAAATTCCCTGAATGATTAGATACAGAATAGGCCATAGAGAGTGAGCTTATCCCTTGTCCATGTTCATTTTATATATGATCTTATTGTCTGCTTTTTCTCCAAAGAATGTTATCTCATTAATTCAGGGCAGTTGCATAGTAATTTTCTATAAGCCATTGCATATTGGCCCCATATATGATTCCTCTATATATAGTTAATGATTAGGAAGGGATATATAGAAAATATCTCTTTTCTAGATCCTCAAAACATCAGTGAGAGATGGGTTAGTATGGAAATGGTCCAAAATGACTAGTTCAAAATCCTGTGCAAAAATACAAAACAATATTCCTGTATGTTTGTCCTTCCAATTCCCACTCACTTCGATGAAAGAGACTTTGCTTGGCAGATCTGTGGCAAAAAAACAACTCTAAGATAACACTCTTGACTACTTCTAATAACAAAGTAAGCTCAGAAATACTACCAAGAAAAATTCAAAAGAAATTCTCCATCGCCCAAAGAACAAAGTATGATAAAAAAAGTTCTTTAACAGAGGAAGGAAAAGATTGAAAAATGGCAAGCATCAACAGAGCATCATATCCAAGGTCTTGCAAGCAAATTCACCACTGCAGAGAGATGTCTTTATCTCCAACTCCAGTGTGATAGGGGTCACAACATCTTGCAACTGAGGGTCAAAGTTGCCTTGTAATTTTTTTAAAGAACCCAAACCCGAATAATACATTCCTTAAATACATTTAATTCTTTAGTCAAGGTATTGGTATTGATTGCCCTAGAAAAGTTCTTGCATTTTTAAAAATCTAATCTTCTCTCAGGGTCTTTTTGTTATCGATTATAATATCACCTAGGAAACAAGAGTCACATATCAGACAATCATCATATTAAGCATTCTGTGGATCAGATTTTTTCTCTCTCTCCATATTTTAGGAGTGATCTCTATGCCAGCATGCCGACATCTCTGTCCTGATGCAGAGAACATCAAGCAATTCAATACATTAGCTTTCTCCCATGGGTGGGGGGAGGGAGGCTACAACTCCCAGTATTTCCAACCATCTTGCAAATCAATCTTTTCCTCAGTTGTAGCTTTATCAGCAGACGACTCTTTTTTTGTCTTGCCAAAAACCACTGTGAAATCAGGACTAGGTAGCATTCCCAGACTTGGGGATCTCAACTCAGAATTCCATCCAGCAAAAGAAAAGAGTGGAAATATTTTTCGTGATGTTTCTGGAAGACACCTTAACTATATTTTCCAAATAGCCCCCAATTCTAGCACTTAAACTCAGTGCAAATTCAGACTGTTTTTTTGGGGGCGGGGGGGAAACAGACATGAGAGAGTTTTGCCTCCCCCAGACCTCTTGATTCCATTTCCATAATTTTTTTAATTTCAAAACAAAATAAAATAATCTACTGGAAACTGACCATTTTGCCATCAGATTTGGATAGTACGATTTTGGGTGCTATTAGGTTTTTAAAACAAAAACAAACTGTTGAAACTGCATCTAATGTTGCAAGTGAAGCAAGCTGTAGACATTGCTGGGGCAACACTGAGTGGGATTAATCCTTCTCCCCATTTCAGGTAGGATTTGCTGCAATCCACCTTTGTCTTTCTTTTACTCCCCTCTCTCTCCCAAGCAACAAACTGCCAGAGGAGGAACAGCTATGTTTTACTGCAAGGAGAGTTTGAAACAAGCTAAGCACTACATGGAATTAAGCTTCTCGTGTGTGCCTGATGCTCCAGATTACCTGTGTCTAAGTCACTTTTGCTGGCTGACAGATGGAAGAAAGTGCTCAGTTAGGAGACCAGTGATGGAACATCTCTGTGGCTGGATAACTTACACAGAGCAATTGATTGGTGTTGTTTTCATTGATTTGAAATATTTCTTCAAGGTCCCTATTAGAGATCTATCCCATTTCCTTGCACTTTTTGTTTCTTTTTAATTGGTGAATCTAGGAACTGAATCTGAGACCTTCCGCAGAAAAATATAGCTTTATCAGTGAGCTATAGGAGCAAATTAGAAGAGAGCAATGTGGTAGCTGCATTCATATTGATGATGGATGAGCTAGCAGTTCTCATAATCACTGAGGAAGTGGCAATGAGGTGCTTGGGGAAATTGCTGCAGAGGGGACTTTCAGAGTTATTATTCCTGAGAAACAGTTGTGGAATATTATACTACAGTGTTAGTCATGATAAACAAGGGGAAATAAAAGAGTGTCATAGGCTATTTCAACCTTCACCAATCTGGCATTCTCCAGATGTTGTTGGGAATACATTTCCCAGATTCCTATTTGAATGACCAAGCCGAGAACTCTAGAAACTGCCTTGTCTACCAATATCATGCACAAGTTCCAAAAAGCACATTTGTTCATCCTGTTGTATCATTTCTACACAAATGTAGAGTGAAATTCAGAAAACTATTGTTCAAATTGATTTTTTATTAATCCGGGATATCATTCTGTATGTCTTTAAATACAGTTTAGCTTTGTTAAATAAAATATTACTATTCAGTCAACTTACATGATTGATTTGTGATGAATAGGTCTCCTAAATATATGATTCATCAAAGGGGCTTCTAGGCAGTAAAGCCCATGGAAGATTCTACAACAATGGCTGTCTGGATAAAAGCATTATTTTACTCTTTTCTCAAATGGAGCAAATGAAAAGCCATCTTCATTCACTGCATTTCTTTTGCCAAAGAGAAAGTTGTAGACATGCAAAGGTTTTTAATCAGTGGTGGGATTCAACTGGTGTAACAACTGGCTCTGTGAGTGCACGCTGCGCAGGTATAGTGCATTTGAAAACAGCTCTAAAACTTACCTTCTGCTGCAGCCCCGATGAGTAAAACAGCTGAGGCATGGCAATTCACTCTGTCACAGCTATCAGCTGGGCTTCAAACAAAGGAAATGCAGGACAGACTAGTGCAGAAGTGGGTGGGAGGGCCAATTGATCAGTGGAACTTCCTGTCTGCACCAGCTGAATCCCATCCTTGGTTTTATATGATATGTTTTTTGGTTAAGTATATATTCCACAGGTTCAAAATCAAGAACTTAAGCTTGGGATAGATTCTCCTGATTTTGCTGTGCATTTCTGAAAAGAAAGATCAGCATTGCGGGATGATGGGAAATTAATTCCATGAGCATCTGAACATCCACAACCTGTCCATTCTTGACTTAAAGGATATCAAATTCATAACAATAAGCAATATTCACACCGCTCAGCAATAGTGTACTATGTATGGTTTGCATGAAGGATATCTCAAACATATTGCCTAGAATCTGTTGTAAGGTATCACCTCGGAAACTCTTAAAAAAATTGCCCTATTTAGCAATAATTGGATTGATGGGCTAATGTAAAATAGCTTTCATTTTTTTCCCCACTCACATTCAAACTAATATCTTGGTGCAAGAGGATAAAAAAGAAGTGATTTCTTAAACTAGTCAGAAATTATATTGCAGATGGATATGATTCTTGGTATTATATTCTGGAAAAGAAATTCTTGGTATTATATTCTGGAAAAGAAACTGGACCAAAGTACAATTTTCCCTGATTAAAAAAATTAAAATAAATGAAAACCAGTCACATTTGGAGAGAATGAAGTGCAGATGACCAGAATATGCCTATTTACCTTTCCCCCCCCACCTTCTCAAAATGCCCCTCTGCTATTGTTCCATGCAAAGCAGGAAAAAACCAAATTCTTAAATGGAAAAAATGGATTTTAGAGGGTTTATTTTGATGTCTTGGTTTCTTTTTCTTTTTTCCACTAGTTTCAAGGTCTTATTTTTATTATTATCAATCTTATTAATATACATAATACTACTAATTTGGTAGCATTATATCACATATGGAGTCATGAGAAGGAAAATCAAAGAACACACACATTATGGATGAAGAGGAGTAATGGTGGCTTCTGGATGAGATAAAATAGATGTTAACTTGTGAAGCTTCCCTGACCTGCTCCCAAGTTGCCATAGGCAGGAGAATAGGAAATCATACCTTGCAGCTGCACCATGGAATTTACTCCTCAGTCATAACATGATGCAGTCTAGCCAAGCAAGTCAAGGTTATCTCCAGCAGATACCAGCAATGCCTGGAGGGAGTGACTTTCACAACCTACAAAATTACCTCATTGGGAAATGTGATGGGTTACACACTTTAGGGGGAGGGGGAAACAGGGTCAGAGGTAACACGTGAAGGGAGTGAAGTCAGAGTTGGTTTCACCTAGGTAATGCTGACATGGTGCTCCTAATAAGGATTTTTATTGCTAGATGGCTACAGACTCTTAATTGCATTGGGGCACTGGTCAGAACCCTGACAAAAGAATCACATTTATCTCCTAGTTGAGCAAAAAGTTTTTGAAATCTTGAAATATATAAACATTCCCAAAGCTGTCCCTTTTTCATGCCTTTCATTTTGATTTGGTCTCATTTTTCCCAATTGCTTGTCAAATCAAACTCTTGAACTTCACATTTAAATAGGTCATTAAGTTTTTTAAAATTAAAAAAATGGCACACATACTCTTATATATTATATTTAATGTTTCCATCTTATATCCAGTTCCAATGGATGGTTTAAAATAAAAAGTTTACAACTGATTATTGGAAGAAAGCTACACAATTCCAACACAATTCCCCTTCTGAGTCTATTACCATTCCATTGGAATCAAATCATTATTTCCTCTATTTTGTTTTTCATAAAATAGTCCTACTGTGAAAAGGTTGGTCTGAATGGATTTTGGGAAATCATTCTTGTTGCATATGTAAATCCACCTGTAAATTTTCCTAGCATTGAGAATGAAATACGTTTTACTGAAAGGATGTCACAAGTCTGTGAAGGTCCTATTGTTAGTGCTGTTATTCTCTCAATGTTTTGACCATTCCCCTTCAATATGATGGAAAACTAATTGCTCTCAAAAACATTTTCAAGGAAGAAAATTTCAATGACATTCTCATAGGCATTATTTTATTACTTCAGATTATATCCAGTCTTTCCATCTGTAGTGCACTCTCATGGGGTTCTTGCACTTACTTTTGCTATGAGATGTCTGAAACATGCGTTCCCTCTCTTTAATTGAACAATCACCTGTCAAGGAATATGCAGAATCCTCAGCTCAATCCTGGGGAAATCTCAGGAGAGAACTTTTTCCATGGGGCTTTTTCAGATCTGGAAGCTGGGATAGACAGGGTTATGAAGTGCTAGTGAGATGTGCAACGGAGGGGGGCGGAAACCACACTTCTCCTTCTTGTATCAATAAGCTCAAAAGGCATTAAAGGAAATTGAAAAGCACCAGGAGAATGAAGCTGAAAAACATAGGAGTCATTCATTGGGAAAACAATATTGAGAAAACAAGAGGAGAGATTTTGACCCAATATTAATTAAGACCCAATTCTTAGTGGGAAGCAAAATAAGCTTGTTAAGACCTACAAATTTTATTTCCTGAGAAAATGTTAGAGTTAATCTTCAAGACTATAAAAACAACAACAAATCATATAGAGGCTTCTAAGTCAGTGAATTTACATTTTGTAAAAATGCCAAGAGATTTTCAATTGCTTCATTGGGCAGATACATTTACAGTAGAGAAGGAGGTTCTCAGTGACTTAAAATGGTTTCCTGCTCAGCCAACCTCCTTATGACACATGTACTACAGATGACTTACTTTTGGGTGGATCGTGCACAGAAACATTTGACTATTAACAGGAAATACATTCAATATAGAATCTGAG
The DNA here is from genome assembly GCF_049901715.1 of Pseudonaja textilis. Classification (NCBI taxonomy): domain Eukaryota; kingdom Metazoa; phylum Chordata; class Lepidosauria; order Squamata; family Elapidae; genus Pseudonaja; species Pseudonaja textilis. The sequence continues at coordinate 18,945,811 of NC_141995.1, forward strand.
GGCAATTATCAGTAATAAGGACAATTTGTAGAGCACACTGAACTGAACACAAACCTACATGCACACACTTATATATTTACTTTGTTTATACTATAACTTTTACAAGTCTAGTTTTTTATCCGTGAAAGGAGATTTTAGGTTTTTATAACAAAATCCTTCTTTCCCACTCCATTCAAAATTGTTTGAAAATGTATATCAATTAATCAATAGCTATGCTTGTTAAGAGAATTTCAATTTTATTTTTAATTCTTTAATTGTACTTGACATGTATGGTACAAGCTATTAAAGTATTTTGCTATCAGAAGCCAAAGACAATATGGTAGCTTTTCTGTTTTGTATGTAAATCTGTTTCTCAATAACAGTAAAGAAACAAGGTTCTCGACCTTTCAGAGCAGTAAACTAGTATAATAAGGGAGGACATGTACCATACAGTCTTTTTCTCCAAAATAAGGGGATGGTTGCCCAAATGGCTTCACTCTCTCTGATGATAGGACCGTCCCTGACTTTGGTAATAAATGATAGATGATGATTTCAGAGCTGATGATGCTTTTGTATAAGCGTGCAAGAGCAATAGATATACTTTTCCTCATTCATAAATGCTGATTAACTGAATGGAGCAGCATATATAATGCAGCATATACATCTTGCTTTTTGACCATGCTGCTGTTGGGCAACAAGGCATACTGAGCTGATCTCATATTTTCCCCGTTGAGTTTGGATTAAATTAGTTTAAAAGAAAGTTAAACAAATTCATGGATGATGGATGTGCCAGTATCTATTAAAATAACCAAAGTTGTACAAATGTTTCATATTCCAAACATTCCAGCTATTTCAGCTCTGAGACAACATACTGTATTTCTAAGTACGTATTAACAAAAGATAGATGTGGAAGTTACAATGTACTGAAGAGCATAATAGAGAGACCCATTAATCTGCTTTTGGACTTTTGAAAGGATCAAGATGGTCAACAAGATGCAAATGAGATGGTCTTAGTCTGATTTAGCATGTTCTTTGTTCTCAGAGAATAAAGTTGATGAATTTATCTAACCAACAGTTGAAGATGCATTTCAGTTCCAGTCAAGTGTCAACATGCAACTCTGGAATCTCTGATCTTCACTGAAGAATTGAAAACAAAATAAGATAAATGCATCATTGACTTTTTGTAGAGTACTTAGTTTTGGCTGCTTCTCCATTTTTCATTTATTTCTGTAAATATTGCCCATTCAACAAGTGTAGCTCTACTCCAAGCATTCCGCCAGTAAAGAGTAGAATAAAATAGAAGAATAGGTTTGACAGAACAGTTTGACTTGATAATAAAAAAGACAATATCAATATGGACTGTAATAATCTGAGTGATCTTTGGGATGAAAGCATAATCCATGTCCTATTCCACAAATTACTAGTAAATATTATTAGTAAACCCTTATTTGTAGAAAAAAAATACATATTTTTGCTAGATGTTTAGCATTTTACATATAATTTGTAAAGAACTCCTGGGCAGAGGCCATCAGGATATAGTTATTATTATGAAGTATCTCAAGATGTCTGAGAATATATTTTCTTGTTTACGCTAATTTGCTTTGATTTCTTGATTTTGTTTCTAAGAAAGTCAGTAAAAGTTCAAGTATCCACCTTATATCTAAAGTAATAAAGACAGATGAAAAGTTTTCAGTTTTAGTTCAGTCTTCATATCCTCCCTGACTTTGCTTCATTGCTTGGTCATCCAACATCCACTTTTCAGGACCGGACTGAAAGATAACAAAGAACTCCTACTTTTTCGAGTGGTTTGGGCAGGTGAAACTTGCATTTCAGTGATATTTGGAGAGTTTCATGATATAAAGAAATATATTAATGCTAATATATATATAAAAAACTATTGATTTATTGGAAAACCTTAATTTATTGATCACTTAGGCAGGAAAAAGTAGATATGCAGATAAGAATAGGCATAGGCCAGCGTGTCAAACTCAAGGCCTGTGGGCCAGATCCAACCTGCGGGGTGCTTAGATCCAACCCACAGGGCCGGCCTGGAAATAGCAAAGGATTGGCCCTCTGCTAGCAAATTGGGGTGTGCAGGGGCCGCCTGTGGCCCACTGTGGCCCATTTTGGCCAGCAGGATGCTGCAGGAGGCAGTCCAGGCTAAAAATGGGACATGCAGAGGTCTCCTGCAGAGATGGTATTCAGCAGGTTCTAACCAGTTCTGGAGAACTGGTAGCAGACATTTTGAGTAGTTCAGAGAACTGGCAAATACCACCTCTGACTGGCCCCACCCCGATCTATTCTCGGCCTCCCGAGTCCCAGCTGATCGGATGGGTCTTCTTTTGTTGCTCTGCACAGGAGAACGGAGCTGGAAAGCAGGTTAGTGGGGTGGGGAGGGAATGGGGATTTTGCAGTACCCTTCCCCACCACTCCACCAAGCCACGCCCACCAAGCCACACCCACAGAACCAGCAGTAAAAATGTTTGAATCCCACCACTGGTCTCCTGTGCCCCGCCCCATGCCCCACAAGGCCCATTTTGGCTGGCAGGGTGCTGCAGGAGATCATCTGTCCCATCTCCTCCTCTTCCCCTCCCCTCCCCAGCCAGCCCACAGAGGACTACTACAATGCTGATCCAGTCCTCTGAGAAATACACTTTGACACCCCTGGCATGGGCAGTACCTAGCTCAGACATAATATGTGTGAGAAGGAACTGGGTGTCCTAGTGGACCACCACCTAAATATGAGTCAGCAGTTGCTGTAACTGCAAAAAAGGCCAGTGCAAACCTATGCTGTATCAACAGAGGGATAGCATCAAAATCACAAGAAATGATACTGGCAGTACTGTTTTATAGTGCACTGGTGAGCCAACACTTGGACTGCTGTGTCCAATTCTGGTCACCAAGATACAAAAAAGATGCTGAGGCCCAAGAAAAACAGAGCAATAAAGATGACAAGGAGTTTGGAAGCTAATCTGTATGATGAATGGTTGAGAGAACTAGGTATCTCTAGCCTAACAAAGAGAAAGTTTAGTGGTGATATGATAATTGTTTTGAGCGGCTCTCAAGAAGAAGAGGGGGCTGGTTTATTCTCCAAAGCACCTGAGGGTAGGACAAGAATCAATGGGTGGAAGCTCATCAAAGAAGGAAAGAAGGACTAGGGATGACATGATAGCAGTGTTCCGATATCTCAGCACAAAGAAGGAGTCAAACTATTATCCAAAGCACCTGAGGGCAGGACAAGAAGTAACTAATCAAGGAAAGAAGCAACTTAGAACTAAGGAGAAATTTCTTGACAGTTAGAGCAATTAATCAATGGAACAACTTGCCTCCAGAAGTTGTAAATACTCCAACACTGGAAGTTTTTAAGAAGAGATTGGATAACCATTTGTCTGAAGTGGTGTAGGGTTTCCTGTCTAAGTAGGGGGGTTGGACTAGAAGACCTCCAAGGTCCCTTCCAACTCTGTTATTCTAATAAGAGAGATCCAACGTGGAACTATGAAGAAATTTCCTAACAGTGAAAACAATGAATCAATGGAATAGCTTGCCTCCCAAATTTGTATATGCTCCATCGCTGGAGCTTTTCAACAAAAGATTGAACAACAATTGGTCTGAGGTAGTATACTGTCTCCTGCTTTGGGCAGCAGGTTGGATTAAAAGACCCCCAAGGTCCCTTAAAGTCCAACAACTCTATATCTCTGTCTAAAATCTCAATTGGTATCCATTTGTGTAATCTGTCTCAGGGACACATAGCTTTCTTTTCCACTGAATCTCCTTCCTGTTATATAAAAGACAAACTGTACTTATCCAAAACAATAAGTAATCTAGACAAGCACACAGCCTCTATTTTGATTAAGAATACATATATGAAATTTATATTCTTTTAAACCATGGCTCTAATTTTATATTCTAAAAAGTGTCTAGTTGACTCTCCAACACCCACTTCCTAAGTAGAGGATGCACCTCTGCAAAAAACTCGCAATCATTACAAATTGCATCGAATTGTGCTGTTGGAATAATTATCCATATACCGTATAACTATCTCTTGCTGAGACTTAAAAATGATTCCACAGCAGCGCTCCATAGGTAACTTATGAATGTATTATGGCACTACCAAGGTTTTTCAGCATTTTAAAAAAATGAATCTGTTTTATCGGTACCCGGAGAAAGATATGAACTTTAATGATAGTATCTGATTTTAGAGCTGCAAAATGCTATGCCTACAGGAACTTTCCTACTCAGTTATGAACAAAAATGTGTTAACATCAGGGGTGGGTTTCTACTGGTTCTGTCCACCTCTGTAGAACCGGTAGTTCTGAAGAGCAGCAGACATAAAACCGGTTCTGTCTGCTGAAGTTTTTGTCTACCCCCCACTCGGGCTCTTACCTGATCTTTATTTCCTGATTTTTCAACTTCAGCTGCCGAACGCACAGCTGCAGTTAAAAAACAAGAAAAGAGGGCTGTTTCAAAGGTTGCTTCTCGGCACCGCAGCGTGCTAATGACGTGCTAATGACGATTTACAGGCGTGTGGCTCACAGCGGGCAGGGAAGCTTGTAAATCCCAAACCGGTAGTTAACCCTGTCATATCCCACCCCTGGTTAACATCAGCTTGTCAGTGTAAAACATGTGTTGTGCCTTAAAGACCAGCCTTGCAGAAAGAGAATTAGAAGGGATTTTTCAGACCTATCTATAATTTGGGTTGTTAGTGATGGTAGAGGATCATTTCCTAATTCAGAGGTGAGAAAAACTGGATATTGCTTTTTCTTTTGTAATTGTGCTCAAGTTAAAATAAACATTAATTGCTTAAAACTCCAATAATTTGTTTTCACCTGATCCTAGTTCTAAAGATATTGGTCAGAATCCTGGAGAACTTGAAGGTGGCTTACATCTGAAAAACTCTGACTTTTACTGTGGATCACATGCTTTATATTATTAGGCTCATGATTCTGGATTTCCTGCCATGGATGGAGAAGACCACTTAATTAGGAGCAATTTTCTCAAGACACTTTTTCTTATATTATACAGGATTATATGCAAGTTGAGTTATAGAAATCTTCTCATCTAATAAGATTTCTGCATCCAACTGAGTGATACAATCAATAAAACATTTAAAGGATTTTAAAATATCCTAGAGACCAAGATCTACATCATCAACCATTCTCCTTATTAGCAGATTATCAGAATGATCACATAACTGTGGAGATAGGTCTACTTAAAATTATGAAGGAAAGTGATTTTCATGATTTATCCAAATCTCTGTAATCTGTTGCTAAGGACATCTCAGGAATGAGCAAAAATTTTCAGAAAGTTAAACACTTTCATTTTACATAAAAACTCTAAATACTTGTAATTACAAGGTATTTCATTCTTTCCTTTGGTTATTTTAAGTATTTTGACTGCTACTGTAATTTTTCTTCCTCCGGTACCTCTGATTTGATGTTTTAATTTCTGACATGTTTTATTTTTAAACAGTCTTTCTCAACATGGTCCTAAACTCATTGAGTTTTCTGAAATTCCCAGAAGGACACCATACTGGAAAAGTTGTATCAACCTTGCTAAATTTCACATATATTATTCCTATTAGGCAACTTATGTTCTTTAAAAACAGTGGGTATAAATATGTGGAATAAACAAATATATTATTTGTACATGACTTCCTTTCTATTTTTTCAGCTGTTCAGCATACACTAGAAGTTTAGAATTTCTGGTGGTCTCCAATCTAAGGCCCCTACTTAACATTTTAAAAATTAGCCAAAGTGAATTAGATATAGCCACCTCTATAATTTGGATGCAAAAATGTGTATGTTAAAAGCAGACGTATTGTATACAAATGTATATGCTTGGGAAAGTTATGTATGAAAATAATTACCTATTTTCTTGTATTTTAAAACATTGCTTAATAAATACAGAAATGGCTAACTACATAGATAATGAAGTGGATAGAAACTCATCTAATTCTCAACTTTTGAGACAGGCACTTCTTCCTATCTAATGCAATCCCAAATTGTCCCTCTAGTCTAACTGGTATGTTTAAGAAAAATCAAACTTAAGCAAATTTGCCCTCTCTCTTCTTTTCTTGTACTTCTCTCCCCCCGACCCCCTCAACCCCCCCCCCCTGCTTTTTTTGGACAGAGCTTTGTGCTAAAGAAACACATGTCCAAGTTACTGAATAGCTATCAGATGGGGTATCCCTTTATGAGCATTTCTTGTTGCACCCAACACGGATATTCTCCAGTGTCATCTCAAGGTGGGGCCCAGTAGGTTTCATATGATTGGATAATCATTATGGAAAGTGAAAAGTAGTTAACAACCCAGCAATTTTATTGTGCTGTGCTAGAAATGTTAAGTCAATTGCTGTATAAAACTGATTGTACTTTCATAAAAGTAACCACACCATATGTTAACATTACATTTTCTCTGGCAGTAATAATCCTCTGTAGTTTCATTCCAGGACATACAAGTAGTAAATTGTAAGAATTCCCCAAATATGGCTTTTTGGTTCCTTTTATTGTACTATTCTATTTGGCAGATCTAATTATGACATTCCTCTCAGAATTAAACTTTTAGAATGATTGGCAGGAAACACTGAAGTAGGAAATGTCCTTTTGTTTAAAAAAAAAGAATGAAATGGAAATGAAGGAAACGAAGTGAGAGCTTTCTTCAGTCTATTAGGAGCACGCAGTTAAATGAAGAATTTGAAGAGCTATTAGGGAAAAAGCTGAAAAGGCTGTGACAAATGAATGCAGTCTTATTGAAAGCTTGGAAGAGCTTGGAAGAGTAACTAGGTCTTTAGGTGTTCTAGATATTGAAAGTTATCCGGAATGTGACCTTAAAAATGTTGATCATACTAGAATAGATAATCAAGCAGAATGTTAATTTAAATTATTAGGTACTGACAGGATACAGATTCCCAGATTAACTGTATTTTAGCTCTGCAAAAGGAAATATAAAGAAAAGGAAGAAAAACTTTTGGATGGGTGCTTAATAATATATGAAAAGGAGTTGTTTACCAGTTCTATGGGTGTGGCTTGGTGGGTGTGGCAGGGGAATGATACTGTAAAATATCCATTCCCTCCCCACTCCTGTGGGAAGGTTACTACAAAATCCCATTCCCTCCCCACCCCACTAACCTGCTTTCCAGCCCTGTTCTCCTGTGCAGGCAACAAAAGACCCAGCCAATTAGCTGGGACTTGGGAGGCAGCAAATAGATGGGGGCAGGGCCAACCAGAGGGGGTATTTACCAGTTCTCCAAACTACTCAAAATTTCCACTACCAGTTCTCCAGAACCTGTCAGAACTGGCTGAATACTACCTCTGAGCATTTTGCTCCAAATTTGTAAAGTTGTAGTGCAAGATTGGAAGATGTGGAGAAACCAGCGACCTATAGAATCATGAAGAGTTGGATATGAGTGAATGGATAACAACATCATCCTCATCATCACCAGTTTGTTCCATGGGGAAGAAAGAAGAGACAGAGGAAAAACCATTTAAACATTTTTAGGTAGAGATACCTAAAACTATCCATCCCTCAAGATATAAGTAGCTAGGCCCAGGGGTGGGATTCTACCTGTTTGCACCTATTCACTAGAACTGGTTGTTAACATTCTAAGCAGTTCGGAGAACTGGTTGTTAGAAGAAATTACTGGCCTAATCCTGTAAGGAAGGCAGGAAGGAAACATTCTGGTGTTGCTTATAGAAACTGCCTTTCTGTTAACCCTTATTACATTCTTGGCAGGACTAGACTTCCTGTCTCTGGAACTTCTCTGGAGTTTTTTTTTCCTCCTTTGCTGGTACTTTGCTTGTGTAAAGTGACCATTGAAAAAAGTGACTTATGACCGTTTTTCACACTTATGACAGTTGCAGCATCCCCACAGTCACAAGAGGCCAGGTGAGGAGATGCGTGCCCCGATGTGAGTGATGTTGAGTTGGCCACGCCCATCCAATAACATGACCACCAAGCCATGTCCACCAACTAAGCCATGTCCACAGAACCGGTTATTAAAAAATTTGAATCCCACCCCTGGCTAGGCTTTTGGTGCTGCTTTTAAATTTAGGGTGGTGGTGGTGTATGTGTGTATGCACGTGTGTGTGTGTGTGTGTGTGTGTGTGTGTGTGTGTATGTGAATGCACAAAAGAACACATGCGCACATGCATGTACTGCCTTCAAGTCCGCATTACCTTCTGGCAACTGTCAGGCTACTTCCCACAATTTTCTTGGCAGCATTTTCAAAAATGGTTTGCCATTGCATTCTTCCCAGGGCTGAGAAAGAGTATCTGGCCCAAGATCACCCAACTGGCTTTGTATCTACGGCAGGAACCACAATCTCCTGGTTTCTAACCTTATGTTTAACTACCACACCAAATTGGGTCTCTTTTTAAATGCGTGGTTGATTGTAATAACATTCCCATCCATAATGTAAGAAGAAGAAGACTTATCTGGCTCATGCTACTTAGAGTAGGTAGATGAAATTGGAGTTGTTGTTCACCAGTGCTGTCTTCCTGGCTACTTAGTCAAGCACTAGATTGCTGTTTTGCACAGTGACAGCATTATTCTCACAAGGAAATCCTTTTGCTCTAGCATCAGGATGGATGTTAGATGTTTGGGCAGAAACAAAGGCATCTATTGCTAGTAATTTGTTCATCATATTATACTATAATGAAATCCTAAAGTGACCTGAAGGAAAATATAAAAGACCTCCATGCTGGTAGACCGGGGAGATTCCAATATCCATGCTGAAGCCTCCTTGATAAGTTCAGCTGAGAACTTGAGGGCTTCTAGAAGAATCTCACCATTCATCAAGAGCCCAACGTAGGTGCCATGGTTGTATTTTGAATTGGTTTTGCCAAGAGGAAAGAGTCTGAAATTAGGATGAGAAGATTTGTTGGCCATAGAGCAACCACTTCCTCTTGAGATTTAGATATATGGGTGGCATACCCTCCTGGAAGGTATACAATCCATTAGACCAAGGGAACTTGAATTTGATTCTTGAATTTCTGTGCTGAAGAAATTTCTCTGGGCAAGACTAATGGTCCTGTTGAGGCATTTGTCATGTCAGAATGGTGAGTTGGAAAGGGCTATGACCTGTTTAGCACTGTGGAAACTGGATGTCTCTGGGTTTTTAGAGCATATTTTAATGATGAATGGGGTAGGGAGCACAAATGTAAAGATGAATACAACTAAACAAAAATAAAAGCAATAATGCGCATTAATGGAGCTGGAAAGCAGGTGAGTGGGGTGGGAAGGGAATGGGATTTTGCAGTATCCTTCCCCTGCCATGCCCACCAAGCCACACCATGCCCAGCAAGTAAAAATAATTGAATTCCACCACTGAGTACAGGATTGGGTGCAAAAGGCAGTAGAAACTAATAACCAGATGAAGATGGTGGAAAATTCAAGACTATAACCAATTGTTCTTGGTAGAACAATTTTCAATGAAGTTGGAAGCTATCTTGTTTCTCATCCCTTTAGACAGCATACTGTACCACTTATGAAATACTACAAAACTACAAAAAATGGTGGTTAAATGGTTAAGGTGCCAGAATAGAAAGCAGGAGACTATGCGTTCAAGTCCCATTTTAGCTACGAAAACCAACTGGATGATTTTGGACCAGTTACTCTCTGTCAGAATTGTTGCTGTGGAGAAAATAGGAGGAGGAAGGTGTGATTGATATGTTTGCCACCTTGGGTTGTTTGTAAAGATAATAAAGGCAGGATACAAATACATAAATATTGTTCTTCTCCTCTGTCCCATGAAGTTGCTACATGATTTTAAACTTACTTTGAAAGATTGGGGAGCAGTCTGAAGCATTTTAAAGACTGAAAAAGGAGGAAGAAATTGATCTCATGGTTTTCATTAGGAGTGATGCTGATGGAAATCTACCATTCATTATTTTCAACAATCTCCTGAAAATGTCCAAAATGATTTAAAGCAGATCCCTCTAAAGGTAAAGGTAAAGGTTCCCCTCACACATACGTGCTAGTCATTTCTGTCTCTAGGGGACAGTGCTCATCTCTGTTACAAAACTAAAGAACCAGCGCTGTCTAAAGACATCAGCATGGTCATGCAGCCGACATGACCAAAGGTGCACGGAATGCTGTTACCTTCCCACCAAAGTGGTCCCTATTTTTCTACAGACATTTTTACATGCTTTCAAACTGCTAGGTTGGCAAAGGCTGTGGCAAGTAACAGGAGCTCACTCAATTATGCAGTGCTAGGGATTCGAACCACCAAACTGCCGGCCTTTCTGATTGACAAGCTCAACGTCTTATCCACTGAACCATCACATCCCAGATTACTCTTCATATAGTTTTTTTAAAAAAACAGATATTTTGCTATGAAAAGTCCCCAAGGATTCCATGCCAGCATTACACTTGAAACTGACCTTGTCCAATTAAAATAATTAAATTAAAATTTGAATTATATATCCAAGCAAAGCCTTTGCAGATAGATAATGATATGACTTGCATAAAGTTCAGGCATTTATTCTAGCATTAATAGACACAATGTACAGAAGCTCTCACTAGCCATTTGCAGAAGGAAAAAGAGAAGAGGAAAGGAGTTAAGAAAAAAGACAGAACTCTGCTTTAAAACATGTGCACCAGTGAAAATGGTGTCACAGATATTTTCTTACAAGCTAACATAGGTTTTGGATTACTGACAATGTGGCAGCATGAATGATTTACCATAAAGGTAAAGTCTGCAATTCAGATGTCTCGAAGTGTCCAATCATCACATTTACCCCAGAAATGGCACAAGCAGAAAAAATGGGGAAAAATTGTTAAGAATAAAGATAATGACAGAGATTCTAGATATTTACAGAGATAGCAATAAGAGAATGAAAGAATAAAGGGGCTACGGCACATATTGCTCTGTATTCAGTATTAGTTTTGTATTTACCATCATTTTATTAGGTTCGTTATTAGTATGCTGGTGGACCATGATTCATGGATGGGTGTCTATGATGAATGTCTTCTTGGATGAGTGTCTATGACATCAGGGATGATATGCAATGCAATGGTTCCAGTTCACACATATTCCTCTACTTCATTCTAATGCCAATGCTTAGATTGCAAAAGAAGGGAATTTGTGCAGATTCTGAAATAAATTATTGACAAAATTGTAATCTAGAATTATATTTATAATATTTTAGATTTTATATTTCACATCTTTATCTCTTGAATCTTTTAATGAAAATATAATGTGAATGTGCCATACGATAAATAATAATAATCTGGGCTACTTGTGTTCCCAGTCCTCTTTTTCGATCTCCAGAACTCCCCAAATCACTTATGTACTAGTTTGGAGCAAAAAGAAGACAATTTGGGAAACCATTTTTGTTCCTTTTTTATGAGATGAGCTTTAAGAGGAGTGCATTGAGCTTCTGAAAATACTGTTATTTTCAGAATATCTTAAAAGTCTCCAAGCCCTTCCAACAAAAATCCACACACCCCATTCCAGTAATGCTACTACTATGGATCTTGGAGCTAAAAACACAATTACAAATAATATGCAGCTCCAAGAAAAAAAGAGAGATGTTCCTCCTCTTGCAGTTGACCCAGAACTGCTTTGACGTGCTTTTGGAACATGCGTTTGAGTCATTTCCATAGATTGGAAAAGTGTCAGCAGTAGATCTATGTAACAGAACAAGTAAATAGGTATTTCAGAGATTTTAGGTAAAGATAATTCTATATGCCACAGTGCCTGAGCTTTTCAGAGATATTGGGAACAGATGGGAGAAAGGAGGAGTCCTCAGTAACATCAGCAGTGCTAATAAGGAGTGGGATTTGCCTTGCCCGTATAAAATTTGTTTATATTCTAGTAGTTTGCCTGTCAATGTTGGTGAGGGTGGTCTTAGAGGTTCTTTGGTTGGGGTGTTTACTGTCAGCTTGTTTGGCAGTTCCTTGATGGGGTATTGCTTCTTTCTTGATTGTTGGTGTCAGCTGCCACCTCAAGCCTGCCACCTCAGGCTTGTACTTCGCTGTTATTTGGTGAATGCTGCGGAGGGAGGAAATGTTACAGGGAAGGCTTGGGGGAAAATGAAAGTAAGTGATGTATCTCCTCGAGACACTGCTTCAAGGTCACTAGCATACCACCTGCATACCAAACTGTGCCTGGACTGTCCGTTATGAAAACCTCTTGTCTGAACCTCACTGCTTGCCCAGGGATGGGTGAAGGGAGGTAGCTGGGGGTGGGGAGTCGAACTTAGGGATTTTGGCACCCGTTTGTATTGCTTTGCTGCAATATGCTTGACTTCTAATAAAAACTATATCTTTCTCAACAAATGAAAACAAGGATTGTTTGTATTTAGGAGCTTAAGCTGTGGCAGGTCTGACAGTTAGTCTGATGTTAATTCCCGGAGTTATCAATCTGCTACACTGGTCTGAAGACTGCCTCATTCTATCTAATGCTAGGATTTGTCTTGCCAATCCTTCAAACACATTAAAGAATGATAAATCATAGGATTCCTTGAACAGAAAATATGAGATTTAACTTGTTTAAATTAGCTGTCTTGTTGTGTCTTTTATTAGGAAGACAACCAAGTGAAAGATCTTGGAAGCACAAAGAAGAGGGAAGGCTATGCACGACTATCTCAGGTTGAGCATGCCTTGAATACAAGTACAAGTAGATCGGAGGCAGGGTGTCTCTTCCAAGTTGATGTCTCATGGTACATCTATAAACACTATTGTCCATCTTTCTCCATGATCCAGAGCAATTTTGTTGCTGCAGAAGGTAAACAGATTTCTCTATACTATGGGAAGAACTACAACTATTGAAATTCTGCATTGTGGTGTTTGTGCAAAGATGCATCCCTTCTGAGGGGGGTGGGGGGGTGGGAGGAAAATGACAAACTTCCTGCATAATGATTACAGAAGCTGTAGAAAAGAACATGAGCAATGGGACAATTGGGATACCAACAGCCCCACCAGAAGAACAAACTAATGTGCGATGAATATTTATCAGGCAGCAAACATTTTATGAGAACTAGATTCAACCAAAGCAAAACATGTATAGAAAACAACCTGATTTTGCTAATCATTGCCACAGTAATTTCAAAGGGAAAGCAGCAAAGCAGTCTCTGGTATTATGATACAGATAATCCTCATTTAGTGACCAAAATTGGGACCAGCAACATGGTTACTAAGGTGTTGCTGAGTGAAACCAAAACTGTGCTCATAATCTTATTTTAGCTTTCCTTTGCTTTACAAAGCTCAAAGATCATATCATATCTTCCCGCCATTGTCCATTTGTTTTTGTCTCCTTTAAGCCAGGGATTCACAACATGTGCCAGCCAAAACAGTGTGCAAATCTCCTCAATCTTGGGGGATGGCTCCCCAGTGCCCCCAAAAGGGGAAAATGGGGGAAATAATTAAATGCACGGGAGTAATTATATTAATCATGATGAATTAAAGTAATTTTCACAGTGTAGACTCCAGAGCATTCTAATAGATGCCCATGATTCCCAGGCACATAAGATGATCTAAAAATAATTATCTAATAGATTTGTTGTTTGTTTGTTTGTTTGTTTTAAAAAGGTCTGAAAAAACTATGTAAAACCATTTGGGGAAAGAAGTAAAAATGAATTAGATATAGTAAACAAATGTTTGGTTAAGTAGAAATCATTTTGCAGTAATTTGAGAGCTGAATTCACTGGAAACATGGCTGTAGCAGAAAGCACAAAAATTGGGGTCACCAGGTGTGTTTTTTTTTAATCATAGCAACTATGACTCACTGGGTTGTGTTTCCTGCCTTTCCAAAATGACCCCACTTAGATCTTAAATAAACCAGCAGAGAATTTTAATAATTATGGTGATTTTTAAAAAGGCATTCTAATTCTAGATGACCAGATCTATTTTTGCTAAGGCAGATCCATTGGTGAATGTCTCTTAATTATTTTGAGCAAACAAATACTACGAAAGGGAATCTGAGTCCTTTCTCATTTTTATTGTTTCTTAAACAACTGCCCGACTAAATTCTCATAACAGTTCTTCCAAATGGCATCTGAAACATTGTGACTGACATTTCTGTCTGCAGCCTTGATGCTTGACCTTTGTCTTCCATGCCGTTGAATTGTTCTCAAGGTCAAATTCAAAAATTTCATGCATCAGCATGGCAGATGATGTAAACTCCTATGCACCTGACATCTCACACATGCACATCTTAGCCATGGCAAAGATGAGTCAGTGCCAAATATAGAAACAAATAAGAGCTGTCCATAGGCAAACCAGGAAGGAGAGTGCGGCACAAAATGTTAGCACAGTAGAAATTTGAAGCGGTTTTTGTCTCTACCTCCCTCATTGCAAAGCATTTTAGAATGTGTTTTCTTGTATTTTAGAAACTTCTCAGCTGAACCCCCCCCGCCCTAAAAAGGAAGTAAAAAGTCTATTCCAGTTTACATGCATGCATTATCTATACTTATTGCTCATTTCCCCCATACTACAGTGTGCTAATTGTTCTTTCCGTACTAGGCACATCTTACCTTTTTCATCCTACATCACATACAAAGCATAATCAGGAAGTGAGACAGAATTTCTCTGTGGACCTGGTGTCTCTTAAATCAATATAGAATACAGGATTGGAAAGAGAAGAAGGGAGCGGGAGCAAGAAAGAGAAAACACAGCATTTTCATTTTGTTTGAGAGAATGAGAGATGTTTTTATTAACAATCACAAGGGATGGGAATCTGTCTCCAGAATAATACTGTGAGGTGGGGATATGGGAATGACAGGAGAATTTTATAGTGCTACTTTGAATCCAATATTATATCATGCATATTTAGAAGATTGCTTAACTACTGCATCAAAACAGTTGGCATTTGGATGTCGTAGATAATTATTCCTACCTGATTATCCACAGATAGCTCAAACTTAAGACTCATTCATGGACATCTGATGAAAAATGGAAAAGTGAAAGATGCAAATCCTATAATTTAGTGGAAAAAGTTTACCCAGAAATTCTAATCTGACCAGGAGGGGAGATCTGAACCAAAGTTTACCACTACATCTGGAACACTGCTGGAACCAAAGGAATTAGAAGCAGAGAAGATTGTCAATGGCTCTTCTTTTTGCAGATCTTGTTCATTTTTTCCTTGTTTCCATTCACTGAACATCAGACCACATGCATAAGATCCCCAGGCTAGGGATCTCAAAAAGGAAATTTGATATTTTGGATCCAACCAATGCAAAAAAGCCAGTTCCTATGTGTAGTCTTTCACCAGCTAGCCATCAGGAAAAGCCAATAGGTAGATACTTTGTAATATCATTTCAGTGGTAACAAAAGTCCCTGACCTAAGTTTGTTATTGCATTCTTTCCTACAATTCATCACCTCCTGACTTCTTCAACAGCCTATCTGCCGTTATCAATTCTTACATCCAAAAAACAAAACTACCAACCACTTTCACTTCTCTGTAATCAAGTATAAGTTCACTACTCATACAGGCCGGCATTGTATCTTCTTAATATTTAACTTCAAGTCATATTTTTTGTTTCCTATTCTTATTTTCACAATGAGATTTTCTAAGGCTTTAATTTCAATTAACAATGTGATGCCATCTACATATTATTAGTGCAGTGATCTCCAATTCTGACTCCATTTATCATCCTTTTCAATACTTTCTTAAAATATATTTGCTGCATAGGTTAAATAGATATCACAATAATATACATTGTGTTTCACTCTTTCTTCCTATTACGAATCACTGTGTTTCTCACAATTCAAAACTTGCAGCAGCTTTTTGTTCATTGTAAAGATTCTATAGAAAAATAATGAGAGGTATTTTAGCATACCTATTAGTTTGTTTCACAAACTGCATGATAGCAATAGCACTTAGACTTCTATACTGTTTCACAGTGCTTTACAGAACCTCTCTAAACTGTCTACAGAGTCAGCATATTCCCCTAATGATCTGAGTCCTCATTTTACCAACCTTGAAAGGATAGAAAGCTGAGTCAACCTTGAGCCAGTGAGAATCGAACTGCTGGCAGTTGGCAGAGTTAACCTGCAATGCCGCATTCTAGCCACTGTGCCACTACGGCTCTATAATCTATATAATATAATCTATTAAAATTAATATATATTAATTATGGCACTATGATCTACCTAAATATCCATAATCAATGAAACAAAGGTAAGTCATTCGTGTATTTTCTTGCTCTCTGTGTTATACATCTAATTCCATGTCATTCCGCACTCCTAACATTTGTCTATTTATTTGGCCTTCCTTTCACCTTGTATGGCTCTACTCTTTTTCATAAGACCTTAAGCAAAATATTACCAGCATGAGGAATTAATTACAGGTAATCCTCAATTTATTACCACAATTGATCCCAAAATATATGTTGCTAAGGAAAACATTTGTTAAATAAGTTTTTCCCATTTTACTAACTTTCTTGCCATAATTGTTAAGTGATGCACTGCAGTTGTTAGGTTAGTAACACAGTTGTTAAGTTTATCTGGTTTCCCCATTGACTTGTCAAAAAGTCACAAAAAGTGATCACATAAACCTGGGATACTGTAACTGTCATAAATATGAACCAGTTGCCAAGCATCCAGTGTCATTCCCTGAATCCGTGGAGCATGAATCCGTGAAAGATGGGCCAGAGCTAGGGCCGATGGAGTCAAGAGGGAGTCTCGTTGGCTTTGGAGGAGGATGGACCGGGGCTGGGGCTGATGAAGGTCAAGGGGGTGGCCTCGTTGACTTCGAAGGAATGCGGGCAGGAACAGGAACAGGCAGCTCCTGACTTTTGGGGTTTGGAATGGCTTGCCAGCAGGGAGGAATGGGAGCAGGATGACCGAGAGAGGGCAGGCAGTGAGTGAAGAGTGAGAGAGTTCAGGCCATGAGCAAGGACTGCCCCCTCCTGATCCCCAAGCACAGAGGGTGGAGAGGAAGCAGTAACAGCGCAGGCTGACCTGACAATTCAGGAGGAGAGTGCCCCACCCCTCTTCACAAGACACACCTGGGGACTGAGACTTAAGGAGATGCTGTGGGGAGGGGCGTTTGTTGGGAACAAATGCTAAATTTGTGGAGTTTGGTTGCCTTTGACAGTGTCTGGAGTTTGAAAGGACTTCTTGCCTTGTTCCTTGCTTCGTGGACTCATTGTCTTTTTCTGTGCTTTGTGTACTCTTTGCTTTCTTCCTTGCTTTGTGGATTTATTGCCTTGTTCCTTTGCCTCACTAGACTTCTTGCTTGTGCTGGATTCCTCACAGCCAGAAGCTGCTCTGTGTGTGAGAGAGAACGCTTTGCTCCAGGACTTTCCAGAAACGTGGGAGCATTTGGAGGAAAGTTGGAGCAATAAAAGGAAGTTTTGAACTATCAGCTGGCTGTGTTGCCTGGTCCCGGGTCATCACACAAGTGATCATGGGGATGTTGCAATGTTCATAAGTGAAAACAGTCATAAGTCATTTTTTTCAGTGCTGTTGTAACTTTGTACTATCACTAAACAAATGGTTGTAAGTTGAAGACTACCTATATGTTATAATTTATGTGTTCTTTTTCATCTCCTTTTTTCAGTTTAGGAATACAATATATGTTCAGCACTTTTCCAATTCATAACCCATACACCTTTGTTCTATGTTTGTTGGCATAGGCCTGTTAGCATTTTAACTGCCTATTCTCCTGCAGGTTTCACCAGTTCAGTAGATATTTCATCTATGCCTGCTGCTTTTCTGAAAAACAATCTTATCTATTGCCATTTCTAGCTTACTCTCTAGAGCAAATGATTTCTGAATATTTTCTACTGTTTCTGTCATTTAATAATCCCATTTATACATGGTTTCATTATAATCTTTCTCTTTTCCTTTATCAAACCTCTTCCCTGATTACTTTTTAGTATTCCTACCAGGTCCTTGTAGCAATCTTGGCTTGAAAAGGAAAAGTTTATTTGAATGAATACATGCATATTGCAGTGTTGCACTTATGAACACTTAACTGCAGGTCCTTAAATCAAATGTATCTTTTCTGGGCTTGTTTGGCACCAATTTCGTTAAGGCAGTGGTCACCAACCAGTGGGCCTTGGACTACTGGTGGTCTGCGAGAAAATTTTGGTGGTCTGCAGAGAAATGTCACCCCCAAAGCACCCCGCAAAACAATTAATCCAGACTGCATGGAAATGCAAGGCTGCTCTGCTCACATGGCCCGCAGGAACACAAGGCTTGTGTTGCTTGCATTGCGAACAAGGTAGTGAGGGGAGGGGGAAAAGGGTGGAGGGGGAATTTGCCCCATTCGCTCCATGCACCTGGCCTGGCCACTGGGCTACTTCTTTCCATTTCTTTCTTCATCTGATTTTGGCTGCACGCAAGGAAAGCAGCAAAAGTCTTTCTTTCTCTCTCCCCAATCTCTGCCAGAAATAAGTCTTTGGGACTCTGCAAGGCATCCTGCTCCAAGAGGCTGCACCGGCTGACAAGTCTCACAAAGACTCATTTCTGGTGGAGTTTGGGGGAGAGAAAGAAAGAATTCTGCTGCTTCTGCTGCTTTCCTTGCATGAAGCCAAAGGTCTCTCTCCCTCCCCCTGAGAACGGAGCTGGAGACGGTATCCTGTGATTCCAAATAAAAAATGATCGATCAGTAGGAAAATGGGGTGGGGAATTTTCCTGCAGCCTCTTTTTGGGCTTTTCCTAGGGTCTCTGGTCCACGGGATTTAAAATTATGAGTCTGGTGGTCTCTGAGGTCCAAAACATTGGCAACCCCTGCTTTAAGGAATTGCCAGTGTATACAACATGCATGTTGGTCCAAGCACCTTTTCCCTTTGAATCTGGATCATCACTCAACCCCAATTCATGCATTAGTAGTAAATTCTATAATCTGCTTTTTTTTTTCCTTATTATTTTTCTCCATCAACATTCTTGATTGAAATATCTTTCCTTATATTGAAATTCTTGCGTTGAATTGTCATATACAATTCTTATTGCCCTTAGTTCATTCCCTATCTTTTCTTGATTATCCATGATGGCTCGTTCTGAAAATCACTTTGATCTTTTCCTCTTTGAAGTTTTGGGAATATTTTTTCCATTGCAGTTTTCACACTCTTTCTTATCTATTCCCATGGCTCCTCAGATTCTTTTTCATATAAGTTAAGAGAACTGAAACTGATGTGGGTTTTTTTCCATTCCAATTGTATATCTTTCAGATCGAATCTTTCTGACACACCTCGTCTCTTTACATTTCTAAGTCTACCCTGTATATTTGATACTAACAATTCATGCACAGACCATACCTGGATATGTCCTGGCTAATTAGTTTGTACTATTCAATGTCTATTCCCTGTTATGTAACATACTGCCATAGTAGTTGTCAATGTCTCCATCTACTGCATCTAGGTTTTACAAATAGTGTATATATTCTATGGCAAATTACAAGAGATACTGAGTGCAACATTAAGAAAGGAATACACTACTTAATAGATGATTAGAATGCAAAAGTTGAAGAATTTGGAATTATATGAAGATTTGAATTGTGTAAAAATAATAAAGATAGGAGATAGATTAATAAAATTTTGGGGAATGTAATTATTTATGCCTACACATATTTTAAACAACTTAATTACAGATTCTATACATTATATCACCAAATGGACAACACTGAATCAGTAGCCTACATAATAGGGAACAGAATCAATAGGATACATAATAGGGGCTTAGGGCACCTTAGTTGTCTTTTGATATCCATAATAAAATAAGTCTATTTTTGTGGAGATAGGAGTTTAAGACAACTTAACCATCTCAAATCCTCCAAATGTAGAGGAGATGGAGGAACACACCTTGCTTGTAAATGCTCCCTCCTACAGCCTCCCAATTATCTATATGCTTCATGCTATCCCTGTAAAATGTCTGATTACAGTTACCTTTTTCTCACTATGCTGAATATTCTTGGTAGATGTTTCAGTTCTGATAATACTTGATATGGAAGATTTATGTGAATAACAATCTCAGAATCAGCACTAGAGTGTGCAAGGCATGTGCCCGCGTTTTGCATGCATCAGATTTTAGTGCTGAATGCCCTCCAGTCTCTCCCCAGTGTTTTTTTCCAGACTATTAGAAGGTGAATATGTCAGCCTCTCCTATTCCTGTTTTTCCCTTCACTGAGAAATTGAATATTATTGAGATACAAACTCTACATCAATTCTAGGGTTCTTTTTATTTTTTCTAAAAGGCACAGCTCCAAATTGTATGTAGTCTCTTGATTTTTTTTTCAGTCTTTTCCATGGAGCAATATGAGATTATGCAGAGGCAGATGTGTCTTCAAGAGCCACCACCTTTGTCAAAACAACAAAAATAGTGCTCTGCATCTCTTGTACATACATATGACATCTTGGTGAATATACTGTACAAAAGGGGCAGAGTTTGCATCATGTTGTCATGACATCTCTGTTACCTTCTGCTCCCTCCTCCCACTGCAGGCACCATTGCCCAAGGAGTTTATTATTGAAGTTTATTGATGGAACTTACTGCTCACTTCAAAACTGCCAAACTACTAATAGCTTAATTGTGGTGGTTCATCTACCAAGTGAATACAAATCCAAAGATTGAAGTCATTAGTCAGCCAAATGGTCATATCTGCACTTTAACCCAGACTTTGGAGCCTTTAATTCTAGGGGAAGATCTATAGAAAATTCAAGTTTATAAAGTCTGGGAAAGAAGAAGGGAGGATAGGAAACTCAGCTTACTTGGTGAAAGAATTACATCATGACTCTATATATCAGTCTAGAAATACAACTGAACAGTTTCAATCAGTCCAATAGGGATAGAAAAACCTAAGTCACTTGTGTTGGGCAGTGTTCAGATTTACTGACCACGGTCTATATAACAGATTTGCTAACATTTTGCTGTTAACCATGGTTGGTATCTTCAGAGGCAAAATGATTGATCAGTTATGCAGACCACTATTCAGAAACTGATTCGGTTCTTCTCTTTAAAGTAATCTGACTTCTGATTGGCTTTTTGAGTACAAGTGACCTATGGATCATTTGTACTTTTAGCAGAATAATAGACTAAAGGAGGATCATAGCAATATCAAGTGGATGGGTGGATATTTGATTATACTTTTAATAAAATTTGTTGTACCTGCCCACTTGCCTTCAGAAGGATCCTCAAGATGGCTAACATTCAGAAAACTTGAGTACAGTCCTTCAACAAATACACATGCATCATTAAAAGTAAACATAAATTCATTAGAAGCAATTTAACTAAGTTTTATCAGGATAGCCAAATACCATCACTTCCAAAGTGAACCAGTATGAATCACTTAGCAAGTTATAATATGAACTTAATATATGAACGTACCTAGCATATGTGCACTTCTCTTTGTGGATAATTATTAGAAATATTTATATTCAGAGTTAAGAAAAGAACTTACTTATAGGCAATTTTCCATCTTTCTCAATTAGATGAAAACATAGCTGGCCTAGATCCAAGGCATGACCCTCCAATAGGTGAAGATTAAGTCTTCTTAGCTTTCTCTTATCCCCTGGCATACACAATGCCATCTGTATTGACTTGTAGTCCTTTTGTTCTTTGTGAATCGTCTCGTGGCATCATCCATGAATTCACTGAATATTTCTCTTGAATACTTTTCTCCATACAGAAAGAGATAAGCATTTAGCCAACTCAGTTTTGTTTAATTATTCTCATCATACTTTTCTGGTAGAAAAAGCATGAGAATGATCCACCTTTTCAAAGCAGGAGCAAGCTCCACTGCCTTTAGGAGTTTTGAAACTCCTAAATATTTGGAACTAATATTTGGAACTATTGAGAGTTATAGAGCCTTCCTTGCCATGGCAAACTAGGTGGGAAAACAATGATGTAAGGATAACGTTAGATAGCATAAGATATTTCTCTTAACAATATAAAGGAGGGCAGGGAAATACTGCAAGTGTAGAAGAAAGAAAAAGTGGAAGTCATTTAGTGTTTCTTTAAATTATATACACAGACCTATATGGTTTTTAATTTAGTTGAACCATAGGTTCCTGTTCTCTACCAGCTCTTTTTCATCTGTCTGAATGAGAACACTTTTGTTCTGTCAGATTCAAATAAGTAATCAATAGCTAGGTTTACACATCAGTAAAACAATTTGCTTAATTATGATGTGTTGTTTAAAATAGAATTGATTTGGATTCCTCAACCACAAAGTTACAGGCTTTACAACTTGGTTTATTATGGTTCAGCATATAACACACACATACACAATATCACTGGATTTATACATCATGCTAAGGCATGCTTTGTTTGCCCATTATTTATTTATAAATTGCAACTGCCTAGATTAATGTAAAATGTAAATCAATAATTTATGGTTTAATATAATATAATGGTTAGATTCGCACAATATGCTGTCCAAATCAATTGAATTGGACTATGCTTACTTGACTGTATGAATGAATCAATGTCTAAATTAGTCAGATTAACAAACTGGAATTTAATCTAAGAGTTACTTGGGGTCAGATCCACTGAAGGATTTGTATTTGTATTAAATTATATTCTCACTTAATTTATTGGTTCACACCTATCCTTGATTTGGTGTCCTCTTTGATATTTGAAACAGAGACAGTAAATAAAAATGCTTCACCAACATTATGTTGGTATAATAATTGTATTTTTCAGAAAAATCACACTAAAGCTTTTAATGCCTTAATGATATCCATACTGAATTGCAGAATCATGTTTTATAGTTGGTTGTCTCTGCAAAATGTTTGGTTTAAATATTGTTCCTGCACCCACCCAAAAACAGAAGTGGGATCCTTCTACTGCCCATTTCAGGCCTAAGTAAAGATGGAGTTCTAATGCCAGAAGTGACTTCAAGAACCATTTCCCTGTTTGATCTTGTATATTCTGATGAGCATCTGGTGTCCTGTTGTATCTCTTCCTACAGTTAATGTGGTTGAAATTGCAGGTTAGCAATATCTGCCACATCAAGGTTCCTCATCCAATATTAAGGCTCAAGTTGACTGGTAGGTAAGGTAGAATTACATCTTCTAGCTGAGAGGGAACAAGATAAAAATAATTATCTAGAAAATATAGTTATAATATTGATCTCATATGAGTGCTTCTAAAAATGGGAAAGTATCTCAAAGTAATGGAGCAGAGGTGTGCTTGGATCCATAATTATTAAGTTTTGTCCTTTGAGGTATGACCACATAACTGAAAAGTAGATTCTGTTCTTTGTTTGAGGTATCATTGCTGAATATTTTGCTATTCAGATTTTCTCTTGATTTGTTTGCTGGATTTAGCTTGTTTTTAATTGAGAATGTCAGTTAAGTATTGTAAAGAGAAGCTGGTTCATAAAGAGACTGAAAGATCCAAAAGGATATTTCAGAAAATATCCCTTGAAGATTGGATTGAAGGATTTCTAAATGATTTTCAGTAAAGAGATAGATGATGGGGCGGGGAGCGAAATGATTGGCTTTCACTTCAGATATCAATGTAATTGAGCCAAGTTACTATTCCCAGTGCATTCCATTTCATATTACCAACAGTCAGAGATGATGGGAATTGTCCAATAACATCTTATTGTCCAAGGTTCAGAAAGGCTGACTTAAATACTATGAGTATCTGCTAAGAACAGATGTTTAACCAAATGAGGTAGGGAGTAGGCATTGAATTCATTCTTTTTTTATGCCAAAGTATGGTGAGCATAATAGTTCCAAAGTGAATGGAAAAGTCTGAACTGCAGAACTCCATATGTGCATAATAGCTTTGGCTCACAGACTTGTCTTTTTCCTGTGATATTATAGTATATTATATTTTGGTCTCATATTATACAATGCATTGCTTTAATAGTAAATTGATAGTATTATAAAGTGTGATGATTGGTGTTAGATGTTTGTTTCAACTCCTTCCTTCAAAACGATGCTATAGAGCACTGCACACCAGAACAACTAGACACAAGAACAGTTTTTTCCTGAATGCCATCACTCTGCTAAACAAATTCCTGCAACACTGTCCAACTATTTACAAAGTCTGCACTAATATTACTATTAATCTTCTCATCACTCCTTATTACCCATCCCCTCCCACTTGTGACTGTATGACTGTAACTGTCGCTTGTATCCTTACGATTTATATTGACTGTTTCCTAGTATGATTTGATTGCTTATTGTACCCTATGACTATTATTAAGTGTTGTACCTTATGATTCTTGACTCTTAACGAATATATCTTTTCTTTTATGTATATTGAGAGCATTTGCACCTTGCACCAAGACAAATTCCTTGTGTGTACAATCACACTTGGTCAATAAAAGAATTCCAATTCCAATTTATTTGCACAGGAGCCAGTTGGATACTTGAGAACAATTTCTGAATAATGTACAGTCAGTGTTTTGCCTCAGTTGCAGCAGCATCTTCTTTGGAAGTTCATTCTCACAAAACCATCAGATTTAAACTTTATTATTGGGAATTCAAATGCATAATTTGCTACATGTCTTTCCTGTTGCCGATTTTCCAACAGATCTGCATGCTATTGAGCCTTGGTGGCGCAGTGGTTAGAATGCAGTACTGCAGGCTACTTCTGTTGACTGCTGGCTATCAGCAGTTTTGCAGTTCATTTCTTACCGGCTCAAGGTTGACTCAGCCTTCCATCCTTCTGAGTTTGGTAAATAAGGATACAGACTGCGAAGGGGTATATAAGTCTAAGTGCTATTGCTACTAAAAGTAATCTGGTTTTCAAGCATTGTCTGATACTTATGGCTTGAGATGTTCCCAAACAATAGAACAGAACAGAACAGAATAAAATGGATATTAAAACAAAGTGAGAGGGTTTTTTGGAATTATAGAGTCAGATAATTTTATAAATATATCTATATTTGCTGCAAAGGGAATTTAAAGTTTCTGTCTGTTTTTTCTTTTTGATTCTTCACTTGTAATTTTCTTTCTTTCCTGCTTTTATTCTTTATGACTTATCTGACCACAACTGAACTCAACATTTTTGTTGCTTAGTGAAACATTTGTTAAATGAATTTTGCCCCCTTTTTGCCACAATTGTTAAGCTTAACTATACTTTGTTAGGAATAACTATACTTATTAAATTAGTGACACAGTTGTTAAGTGAATCTGGCTTTCCCATTGGCTTTGCTTGTCGGAAGGGTGCAAAAAGTGATCACATGACTTTGGACACTGTAGCAGTCATAAATGCGAGTCTGTTCCCAAAAGTCTGAATTTTGATCGTGTGAACATGGGGATGCTACAACAGTCGTAAGCATTTTTCAGTGCTGTTATAACTTTGGACAGTCACTAAGTGAACTGTTGTAAGCTGAGGACTATCTGTATTAGTTTGTGTTAATTTTATGTGCTTTATAAAAATTTAATAAGAAAGAAAAATTATTAAATTTATTTAAAAACTACAAATCTCTGAGATTTAATATCTAGACTTGGAAAAGCAAAAGCACTTAGACTTATGTAGTGCTTTACAGCCCTCTCTAAGCAGTTTACAGAGTCAGCATATTGCCCCCAACAATTTGGGCCTTCATTTTACCTACTTCAGAAGGATGGAAGGCGGAGTCAACCTTGAGCCTGGTGAGATTCGATCTGCCAAATTGCAGACAGCCAGCAGTCAGCAGAAGTAGCCTGCAGTACTGCGTTCTAACCACTGTGCCACTGTGGCTCATGAAAAGGACAAAG
The DNA here is from genome assembly GCF_049901715.1 of Pseudonaja textilis. Classification (NCBI taxonomy): domain Eukaryota; kingdom Metazoa; phylum Chordata; class Lepidosauria; order Squamata; family Elapidae; genus Pseudonaja; species Pseudonaja textilis. The sequence goes on from NC_141995.1 coordinate 18,971,392, forward strand.
ATGAAAAGGAAGACATGTTCTCATCATCCCTACCTTCCCCTATTTTGGTTTGACTGAAATTAGGCAAAAAATCTGCCTGATTCTAGACTCCTTTTCCATGTTTCTTCTCATTAGATGTTGTGCCAAGAATCAACAAACCACCCTTCTTTGTTTCATCTTTGATTTATTTTCTTACCATTCTTCTGGGTTGACTGCTATGGTAGCTTTGCCCCATTGCGCAAAACATAATTAGATACTAGTTACAGTCTGCCATTGTCATTCAGAACTCATGCATCCAATACCTTCATTGTGAAACATTTGAGAATATTCCCTGCCATCAGAAAACTTACCTCTGCAAAGAAAATATATACAGTACAGTTCCATAGCATCTGTACCATTTTCCTTTGAAGCTAGGATGTAATTGTACAAAGCCAGTCACCATATTCCTTCTATTTATTTAACTTAAACAAATTTCAACTCTAGCACAGCTGCAAAAGTAATCAATGGGTCTGAGCCTGATCCTTAGCAAGAAAATATTTTGGTAGCTTTAAGGTGAGCACTATTTAAGATATAAATATTTTCATGTTATTTTAACACTGTGCCATTGCCTCCAGAATAATTTCAGTGTGCTTTTGCCACGGCTGACAAGTGTGAGTTTTAATTTATCTGCTAATTAGCCCAAAGCAGGGGCAGCGTGAAATGCAAGTGATGCTTTAATTTGGTGCTGTGTTACTTTGTGTTTGTGTAAGCATTCTCTTTTCTCACTACTAATGGATTCCTGGCATGAAGGAGGTGTGTGCAGACTAAATATATGTGATGCCAGATTCTTTGTAACTCTCTCAACTTTTTATAAAAGTAAAAACAGCTGTTGCTGTCGTTAAAAGGGAAGAGGGAGTTGCTTTTCCATGCTGCCCATGCATGACTCTTTAAAACCCTCCTCTCAAGGTGCTATTCAATTAAATTTCTTCTAACCATTACTGATTGTACTGACCGATGTTTTGTGTTTTCCTTTGGATAAAGAAGGGGAAAAATCAAGAAAAAGTCATATGGAATATTTATATTTCTGTAAATTTGTAATCTCTTTTCTTAGCTCTGACTTACAGGACTGGAAACTAAAACCAGGAGTGGGATTCTACCACTTCAGACCTATTCACTAGAACAGGTTGTTAACATTCTAAGCAGTTCGAAGAATTGGTTGTTAGAAGAAATTACTGGCCTAATCCTGTAAGGAAGGCAGGAAGGAAACATTCTGGTGTTGCTTACAGAAACTGCCTCTCCACTAACCCTTATTACATTCTTGGCAGGACTAGACTTCCTGTCTCAGGAACTTCTCTGGAGTTTTTTTCCCTCCTTTGCTGATACTTTGCTTGTATGGAGTGACCATTGAAAAAGGATTTATGACCATTTTTCACACTTACGACTGTTGCAGCATCCCCACAGTCACAAGAGGCCAGGCGAGGAGATGCATGCCTCGATGTGAGTGATGTTGAGTGGGCCACACCCAGCCAATAACATGACCACCAAGCCATGTCCACCCAGTCACATGACCACCAAGCCACGCTCACCAACTAAGCCACGCCCACAGAACCGGTTGTTAAAAAATTTGAATCCCACCCCTGGATAAAACATATAAAGAATGGTTGCTGGAATTGGGTATGTCTAGTTTAGTGAAAATAACGACTAGGAGAGACATGATAGCAATGATCCAAAAGCTCAGGAATTGCCACAAAGAGGGAGTCAAGCTATTCTCCAAAGCATTTGAGGGCAGGACAAGAAGATGGAAACTAATCAAGGAGAGAAGCAACCTAGAACTAAGAAGAAATTTTCTGATAGTTAGAACAATTTCTCAGTGGAACAACTTGTCCCCAGAATTTGTAAATGGTCCAACACTAGAAGTTTTTAAGAAGAGATTGGACAACCATTTGTCTGAAATGGTTAGGATTTCCTGCCTGATCAGGAGGTTGGACAAGAAGACCTCCAAGGTCCCTTCCAAGTATTCTATTCTATTCTATTCCTATTCTATCCTATCCTATCCTATCCTATCCTATCCTATCCTATCCTATCCTATCCTTCTTCCTGCCCCTAAAACCAAGGAATCCCAGTGCATATTTTTCCTCCACAAATTTCTGACCATTGTACTCAATAGCACTAACAAGTGCATCAATTCTAATGCTAATAGCTATCTCCAGGAGATTTTTGAGACCTAATGATGTGGGGTAGGATTCTCTCTCCCTAGCATGATCTTCCTCATGCCTTTTCTTGCCTAGAATGTATATTTAGGAAGACACAGATATTGAGTGTATTTGCATTTCTCTTTTCCATTTGCTTCAAGGAGTGGTGAATATACAAGATGAAGTTCCGAATTCCTTTCCCAAATCTCAGGAAGCTAAGACAGTTGACCAAGTTTACATTATTCTTTAAATACCTAAAAAATCTGAATCATTCAAAAGCAGAAAAATAACCTATAACTGCCTTCCCTTCTGTTAATTCAGAAATGCTGAGAATAAGAAACAACGAATCTCTTTCTGTCACTGTACCATCATGAATTGCCTCAAGTCTTGGAAAAACAAAATCATCACTTCACACAAAAGAAAGCAAATAAATTTTAAAACTCTAGCAGTATGGTATTTTCATGAGGCTGTCGCCAAAAAGGAAAGGGAAATTTATAGATTATTCTTTCTCATTTCAAGGCCATGGAGGGGAGTAGCAAAGCTGTCAAGGTAACATTTCCTTAAAAGGCTTTTTAGGCAACTGATACTTAGAAGAGGTGTGATGAAGAGTATTTTCAAAAAAGGAAACATTACAAAGCACTGTAAAAGAAAATGCAAGGTAAACTAATTTCAACTGTCCTGCATCCAGTGGTGGGATTCAATTTTTTTTTACTACTAGTTCTGTGGGCATGGCTTGGTGGGCATGGCAGGGGAAGGATACTGTAAAATCTCCATTCCCTCCCCACTCCTGGGGGAAGGTTATTGTAAATTCCCGTTCCCTCCCCACCCCACTAACCTGCTTTCCAGCTCCATTCTCCTGTGCAGGGCAACCAAAGAAGACCCAGCCAATCAGCTGGGACTCAGGAGGCAGACAATAGATGGGGGGTGGGGCCAGTCAGAGATGGTATTTGTCGCTTCTCCAAACTACTCAAAATTTCTGCTACTGGTTCTCCAGAACTGGTCAGAACCTGCTGAGTACCACCTCTGCCTGCATCTGAATAGAAAATATCCTAGCTGAGCTTTGTGATATTGCTGACCTCATGGAATCAAAGTGCTTCATAATGGCTTTTAACTTGGAGTATAGTCTTGTCTTTTTTGCATCAGCGAGTAGGATTAGACTAAAATGACTTATACAACATGAGAGTCAATTTTGAAAGTTCGGATGTTCCTAATGGAAAAGTAATTCAGTGATGGATTCCATAAAGTAAGAGTTTCAGGAGGTCTACATCACTGCAAATCTTTAAGGGGAACCTGGAGAATTCTCTTTTAGGGATGCATTCCTTCCAACTCTATGGTTATAGTTTATCAGCAAAATATATAGTTCAGATTTAAAAGGCCAGTCCCTGATATTCACTTTTTAAAAGCTTTAGTATCTTTCTGAGGGGAAGATTAATTTAAATCGTAGGCATGCTAGAATTATGTCCTACCTAGAGTACTTCTACATACACCTACAACTTCATGTTGAAGATTACAGATGACAGATTAACGGAGTTGGAAGGGACCTTGTAGGTCATCTAGTCCAACCCCCCGTCAAAGCAGGAGACCCTACACCATTTCTGACAAATGGCAGTCCAATCTCTTCTTGAAAGTCTCAAGTGATGGCGCTCCCACAACTTCTGAGGGCAAGATGTTCCATTGGTTGATCGTTCTCAATCAGAAAATTTTTCCTTATTTCCAGGTTAAATCTCTCCTTGTTCAGTTTCCATCTGTTATTCCTTGTCTGGCCTTCAGGTGCCTTAGAAAATAGCTTGACCCCCTCTGTGGCAGCCCCTCAAATATTGGAAGACTGCTATCATGTCTCCCCTGGTCCTTCTCTTCACTAGACTAGCCATGCCCAGTCCTGTAACCGTTCTTCAAACTGCCCAAGGAGCTGCTAATACAGTTCTACAGAGGAATTATTGAGTCTATCATCTGCACTTCTATAACTGTCTGGTTTGGTTCTGCAACCCAACAGGACAGATACAGACTTCAGAGGATAATTAAGACTGCAGAAAAACAATTACTATCCACCTGCCTTCAGTTGAGGACCTATATACTGCACAAATCAAAAAGAGGGCTGTGAAAATATTTACAGACCCCTCACATCCTGGACATAAACTGTTTCAACTTCTACCCTCAAAACAATGCACACCAGATCAACTAGACACAAGAAGAGTTTTTTCCCGAAAGCCATCACTCTGCTAAACAAATAATTCCCTCAACACTGTTCAACTACTTACAAAGTGTGTACTACAATTACTATTAATCTTCTCATCATTCCTTATCTCCCCTCCCCTCCCACTTGTGATTGTAGGACTGTAACTTTGTCGCTTGTATCCTTATGATTTATATTGACTGTTTCCTAGTATGATTTGATTGTTGATTGTATGACTATCATTAAGTATTGTACATTATGATTCTTGATTCTTAATTAATGTATCTTTTCTTTATGTATACTGAGAGTATTTACACCAAGACAAATTCCTTCTGTGTCCAATCACACTTGGCTAATAAAAGTATTCTATTCTATTTTAGTCTCCAGTCCCCTAATCATCCTGGTTGTTCTTCTCTGAACTTTTTCTAGAGCCTCAACATCTTTCTTTATAGTGTGGTGACCAAAACTGGATGCAGTACTCTAGCTGTGGTCTTACTGAGGCTTTATAGAGTGGTATTAGTACCTGAACTGTATTGCATTCTCCCAGTATAACAGGAGTTGCAGATGGGATCTACTCCCCCCTCTCGCTTCGTCTGTGTCTTTCTCAACTTTAACTATGTTGTTCGGGGGGGGGGGGGGGTCCCCGTTGGGTGGGGGCATGTTGCTTCTCAACCAGGTGTGTGTTACCATCAGTGAAAAATGGTAACTGATAGGGACTTTAATATGTTCTACAACAAATGGTTAGGGCACCATCTTTTATATCCTTGTTAATGAAGCAGAATAGAGACTGGTTGTGGGAACAGAGAAAAATGATTCTGGTGTAGTTTGAACTATTATACAGACTAGAACATAGCATGTTGAACAACCTGTCTGGATATCTCCTAGATCTTTACAAAACAGTTTTCCTCTCTCATGGCTGTTTAAAGTAGAAATTCCAACAGTATTACTAAACCAATACTCAACCAAACCTGTGATCATTAAAGCTTTAAAATGAACTGCATTGTTTTTAATTATAAAAAAATCTGGATAGAAGCATGATAAATAAATAACATGGATAAAATATTAATCTTCAGTACATCTATCTCAACTTTTTCTCTTAATAGGTATGATGATAGAAACATCAAGCAAGACAATAGTTACCTCTACATGTTTTAGAGATGATTTAATGGTATTTGGTTTCTGCCTGCTACCACCTACTTGGGTGGGATATAATTTAGTATCTGATTCTGAAAAATGACAGAGCCCAGAGTTTTGCAGGTGATAAAACCATAGATGCATCAAAGTGGCATGCCATTTTCTCCCCAGGGAAATTTGTGCTATATTAATGCTCTTCATCTGGATGCTAGCCACTCCTGACCCTTCTTGTACATGCTGAAATTGCATTTTTGTAAATAAATGGATATTTTAAACAGTGCAATAGCCCAGATTCAGCTACTGTGGTGGCAAATCCCATAAATGCAAGAGTTGGGCCTGTTATGATTTAATTGCATATGAAATCCATAATATGGATACAAGAAAGTATACAGTAAAGGAAGGAAAGCAAAAAAGATTTTCTCAGCCATGATCCCATCAAAAACTCTATTGGCAAAATGAGGGTGATTTTTTAAGTAAAAACCCAATTCTGTGTCTTGGTGGAAGGAGATTCATCTTCATCACTTGATCATAGTCTGGATTACTTTTTTGTAGTAGTTTTGAATAAAGAAAAATGTACCATATGTATTTATGAAAACATGTAGCTTAGTCCAATATAATTCACAGTTTTTGACTAGTCCAAAAGAATTAGACAGGAGCCTTATCTCCATAAACATGGATGTTAACAACTGCTTTTTTGCCAATAAGTCCAATTTATTGAATTTCAGATTTTTTTGGGAGAAATTTCACTACAATTTGTATCTGCTTTCTAAATATTAGTTATTGATTCTCTTTACAGTTTGCCTAATATACACCTTTACTTTGCCTGATGTAATGCATTTTGGGCATTATTTTAAGAAATAAGTGGTCCCCCCCCCAAAAAAAACATGATTATTAACAAACTGCACTGTAACATTCAGAAAACTGTAGATTATGGAGCCATAACTAAGATTTGGTTCATATATTGGTTTGAAAATGTGAAATTCAAATGCAAATTGAATAATCCCCACTAGTAACCACTATCATTTGGAGGTATTCATCCTTGGCTGAGATCAAGTTAATGTTTGTAATACAGCAACCTACTTCTCAGATTACAGCTCTTATTCAGGTTGTGTTTCAAAAACACCCTGTGTTACATATGCACACAACTAGCGATTTGCTTTTTTTGTTGCTCCCTCTTGGTTGCCCTGGCAACTTCAAGGGTAAAAAGAGCATACTGACTTGGAAAACACAGTGTGTGCCTCCATACAATGCATGCAGTGTGTGTCCAACATGAAACTTTTACTGCTTTGTGAAGAGTATTTTCTAAATCTGGTAGCATTGTTCCCATTGGAGGAGGAGGAGGTGAAAGATGTTAGTATGTCGTGACAAAAATTTAATAGCAGATTCTTTTCCGACTAATAATAAGAAGCTGAAGGTTATGCCTTTTTAAAGCTTATGTCGTTTAATAAGTCAGGAAAAGGGTTTACCAGACTTCGTTCATGCTTTGTTCATGTTCCCTTTCTTGGGAAATGGAGGGGGGAAGGGAAGGGAAGGGAGGCAGGCAGCATTGGCTGAAGTGCTGGCAAGGCTATAAAGGCAGCGACTTATAGCTAAGTTTGGAAGGAGCCCATATGTGAAAGGAAATCTTGGAGCCCATTAACTGTGCTGCATGCAGGAAGGGGTGCCATTTCCATATTGTTTTTATGGTGGCAGCTCAGCAGGTATCCTATAGTTGGATGGCACTGCTGTTGGAAAAACTCTGAACCACAGTAAATATTCTTGAATGGGTGCAGAGAATCTTACCAGATGTAGGTCATGGGATTCCCATCTGCTAGAATTCAGATAACAATTATAAAAGAGTGGTTTATTGGGTGGGTTTATTGAGACAGTTAATAAAATCTGATAACAGGTGTTTTGTTTGGCTGTATTTTCTCATTAATCTCAATCCAAGCAACAGTCAAATCCAGCAGGAAAAAAATGTATACAAAATAGCATTGTCTGTGAAATTTCACATATCTTTATTTTAACCTTCATTTCATTTGGATTAGCCTTGGCTAATGGGAGCATTGGGCTAATGCAAATTTCTGGGTCTTTCAAACAATTATCAAGATAAAGTCCAGCCACAATTTTTTAAACTCAATTGCACATGCAAGGTTTGGAAGGACTGGGGAGCATTAGAGTGGGTATTAAAGTCAAACTAAATGTGACAGTAATACACAAATGGCTGTCCTTGTCCCTTTGAGAATATCACACTGTTTTACATTTCTCAGGAACTCACCATATTACTAACTACAAGAAGTGTGCAAAAGAATCAGGCTGTTCAAGCTGTAATTAGATTGGCTACTTGTGTATTACTAAAAAAAAAAAAACCCAAGAAGGATGAAATTCCCCATCAAAACACAGATGAAACTAAATATAAATTTGCATATCTATCGAATTTACTTCCCTTTGTGCATATACAGTCTTAACCACTCTCATGTACATCACTATTTTTAAAACTTGATCACTTTAAGATGGGTGTACTTCAGTTCCCAGAGTTCCCCAGCCAACATGATGGCTGGGAAATTTTGGGAGTTAAAATCCATACATCTTAAACTGGCAAAGTTTTAAAAACACTTGTAAGTAAATAAATATGCATTGCTATAATGGAAAAAGAAGTGTCAAATTAACTTTCATCTTGCTTTAATCCAGGGGTCTTCAAACTTGACAGCTTTAAGACTTGTGGACTTCAACTCCCAGAATTCCTCCTCCAGTCATGTTAGCTCAGGAATTCTGGGAGTTAGTCTACAAGTCTTAAACTTGCCAAGTTTGAAGACTCTTGCTTTAATCTACTGTCCAGGTGCTATCTGTGGATGGAGAATTCAAAAATCCTGATTTCTCTTTTGTTCTTTTTAAACCGGACTTAGACTGTTCCATCATTCCAAGAGACACAGACACACAACTGTGTTATAGTCAAAGACATATCTGGCATTCTAATGATCTGATAGATTTGCATCCATCCTCCCACTCAAACAAGCATAGCAAGAATCAAAACTAAATTACAGTTAATTATAAACTAAATTCAATTAAAAATTCTTAATGAGAGTTAATATCATTATCCTTCCCCCATTTTTAATAGATTCCTCTTGGTTGCACTTTATAATTACAGTTCCATAGTAATTTTTCCAAGAATTCGGGGTGGCTGCAAGCAAAGGTTTCAGAGACATCTGTGGGGTCTTGCAGTATTCACCCTAGCAGTAAAGGATGCCTAGTTCACATACTTTTCTCTGAGTAGGACAAAAGGCAGGTAGAGTAGAGTAGAGTAGAGTAGAGTAGAGTAGAGTAGAGTAGAGTAGAGTAGAGTAGAGTAGAACAGAACAGAACAGAACAGAACAGAATAGAATAAAATAAAATAGAATTCTTTATTGTAGCTCAGCATTGAAATGAGGAGTCCTTGATGCTCTCTGAGCTTGGTTGCTTTCTCGCAGATGTTTCATTACCCACCACACTGATGGTTGTTACCTACTTTGGGTAATGAAATGTCTGCAAGAAAACAATTACACTCAGAAAGCACCAAGGACCCCTCAACCCTGCAATTATTTTGAGCCATGCATCCTTCCCAGTAGAAAAATACAGTATTTCTCTTTCCAGTTTATATGTACTTTGGTAAATGGGGCTTTCTTTCTCTCTCTTTTTCTTTATTTCATTTATTTCATTTATTTCCTTTTCTTCTTTTTTCTTTTTAAAAGAATTTGTGAGATCTTTCAAGTTTCAAGAGTGAAAAAATTGATTGCTATGTTACAGAATGCATCTTATTACTTCTGGCTTCTCTAGTTTCCTCTCTAATTATCTTACCATGTTGAGTTTTCAAATAGATGAGGGACTCTGTAATATATTCCATGTGCATTTACAACGTGAAATGCCATACGAGCAAAAGCATATGTGGTGCATAGCTTGGCTTTTTCTTGTTCCTACAGTGATAAAGATATTTTCAGTTCCAGCATATATGAGTAATGGTCAAGCACATCTGGAGGACACCAGATCAGGGAAGTTTGGTATAAAAATGCACAAGTAAAATAAGGATTCATTTGAAAACAGTTCTCTCAGGTAAATAACTAATCCTTATGATGCTACATCAGAAAAATGTAATAAAAATTGTATACATTAAAACAGAGGTCTCTAAACTTGGCAACTTTAAGACTTGTAGAATTCAACTCCCAGAATTCCTCAGCCAACTATAGCTAATTCTGGGAGCTGAAGTCCACAAGTCTTAAAGTTGCCAAGTTTGAGGACCCCTGCATTAAAATCATAGTATTGTAAGTTGGAAAAGGCCATATAATTCATCCTATCAGATTAAAGCATCCATCTTTTTTCATAGGTCATTGTTTCTGGTCCTTAATCATTCTCATTTTTGTCATCAGAACCTCTTCTAGCTATTTTGAAGTCTTCTAAAAGTGTAGTGCCCAGAACTGGACAAATTATTTGAGGCAAGCTCTGATTAAACCAAACTCAACATCAGCTATAGAATCCAGGTACAAATTGTATCAGTTCCCTTACCTATTATATATCATAGTGTGCTACAGAGGCCACATACATCATATGTATCCTAGGTGGAATTGGAGAAATGGCATCAAGAGAACCATTCTCAGCTGGTTCTCTTCCACTATCCTTTCTCTCTGCACTTTCCCTCTCACCTTTGGATTGATAGGAAAAGCACGGAAATGACTCTCCCAGTGCCAAAAAGTAAATTCACCTCCTACCCCCACAAATCAGCAGTTGGTATCAAAATAAGTGTAGCTGCAATTGCCTTTATAGGAGCAGGGCCCCTAACTAACCACAGAACTATTCATACATTGACTTCTCAATATTTCTTGTGCCAAGCAAGGAAAACATTACTTTTGAAATAGGGCAAGGAAAGTAGGAGAAAAAGTTGTTTTATAAGAGGCTGCAGATAGGTTGAATGGCCACCAAATGGTTAGTGGAGCATCTTCATGCCAGCATAAACAAGGCACAAGTCCAGGTGGTCTTTGGATGAGTCCCCAAAGACCAGTTAGGGTTTTGGCTTTTCCATTGTCTTTTGGCACTGAATACAACATTTTAGAATTCAACTTTGAGAAAATAACTACTCTTTTGCTAGCTTCTGATCTTGGACAAGACATCTTTACCTCTGTGTATAGTATGGAAGATTCAAGCCATAGAGTAATTCCAAAGATGGTATAGAACAAATTGTAAACTTCCAGCTTTGGACTAATTTCATAAGGTTTGTTCAAAAACTACGTGAAAATGTTCAGTTCATATTTCTGTCCTTCCTTAGAAGCGTCCTGAGCAGAAAGAACATGGGAAGAAAGGAACAGAGGAAAATGAGCCATTAATAACTAAACTAATCCCCCTTTCCTTCACCAGCCTGCAACTCAAACCATTTACTCCATGCAAATTTGGATACGTTTACTCTTCTTACTCCTCTTGGAAGGGAAAATCATAAAACTGTTTCTCACTTATTTTGGCCATGTCATCCAGGGGAATTCACTGGAGAAAGCAATTACATTGACAAAAATTAGCGGTAAAAGTAAACGAAGCTACCAAAGAACACAATGACTAGACATTATGAAAGGTGACACCAGCCAGAACATAGAAAAACTCAAATTTAGGCTTATGGGACTTTGAGGGTGAGCATGGTAAATATGCAGTTTTAATGTGAAGCTCTATATGAATTTCACAGCCAAAATGTTTCATGCTATTTGGGTAATTTCATACAAATTTGTTCTCTGAGATTCAATGTCCCAAGTTCTGACAAGCATAAAAACATCTAATTTTTATATCTTTTATTATTTTCCTGCCATAAAGGTTTTGTGAATAACTTATCTAAAAAAGCCCATTAATGTAGAAGTATATAATTTTGATATACAGTTCATGGGCTTTAGTTTAGGAAGAGGTTTCCCATTTGCATCTTGCTAATTATCAAAGTTTTGGATTATGAGTACACAACATTTCGGCTGCTAGGCTAGTATAGTATTATTGATGGTTTAGCTGAATCAGGGAGGGATTACATTGTTCAAATTATAAAGACAAAGGATGACACCAAAAAGGTGTGAAGTATAGCTTCATTTTTCTTAAATGCCGTAAAGGATATTAGTGGGGTTACCATGGGGGCAGAACTAATTATCTCATCTGTAGGCACGTTGCCATGCAACCAGATAAATCCAAGAAAATGTAGTATTTTTGCTGAGGTTCCCCCACCCCGCTACATAAGCTATGCTTTGTATTACATTATATGTGTTTTCCTCACTTTAATTTGCTAAATAATTTTGTCGCATCTTTTTTTTTCCATAGTCCTGAAATATTTCAACTTCAAATTAATATGAATCTCCCCCTTCTACTCTCTAAGAAAGGATTCATGCTTAACAGCTACTAATGGAGTAAAGCAGTTATTTGGAAGTCCTCAAAATTTGCTGCGGGGAAAAAATGAAGAAAATAAAAATAGGCATTTTCTGGTCAATTCTACAGGTAAATATCCCAAAGTTGAATTTCAAATGTTTGAACTTGTATATTCTATATGAAGTACCTGCAAAAGTGATGGTATGTATGATATTTCTATCGTAAAGCATTAATGTTCTTAAAATGTTTTAATTTTTCCATAGGCCAATAGAACTAAATACATATATTCTTTTGATCCCTTGAAAAATCAGGATATGAATTTTTAACAAGAAAATAGGAGAAATTTTTAAAAATAATAACAAAACATTTAGCATGAGTAGGAATCCTAAACTGTGTAATGAGCCTTACTAGAAGTATAATCTGTTGGATATATTCCAACTGAAAGGATATAAATATATTGCACTCCCCATAACTGTTAGAGAATTAATGAGGTAGGGTTTTTTTTAGATTTAAATAAATTCAAGAAATTGTAGAAATCCAGTGAAGTATATCTTTTCACTTGATTCAACATGAAATTAAGTTTTTTCCCCCTCCAGGAGTCTCTATAAAATTGCCATAGTTCCCAAATCTACCATGAAATTATAAATAATACTACTGGCTCATCTGGCACATTTTAGAAGGATAATCTGGTGAGATATAGGAACTAAGCAGGTATAATAACAGAATGTTACTTCTTAATGGTCAAGATTGCTTCTCCTGCCTTGTTCAACAACAGAATAGATGTCACAGACATGATGAGGCAGCCTCTTCAATTCAGGAGTTACCCACCTTACATGAGCAATATTGATGTTTTCTTTTAGCTTCTGGTTCCTCCTTCATCAGCCACTTCCCATACAGGCAGAGGTGGTATTCAGCAGGTTCTGACCAGTTCTAGAGAACTGGTAGTGGAAATTTTGAGTAAATTGGAAAACCAGCAAATACCACCTCTGACTGGAGATTTTACAATATCCTTCCCCTGCCACACCCACCAAGCCACGCCCACAGAACCGGTAGTAAAAAAAAATTGAATCCCACCACTGCATACAGGATAAAATTCACTGTACTTAATATTAGCATGATATACTAGATCCAATACCAGGCTGTAGCAAACTACTCTCACCCCAAAATATTTATTTAAAGCTTACAAAAGAGATGGCTTTGATTTGCAAAATAGCTTTCAAGGTATTGCCCCTTTATAAAATTACACAACCATAACACTAAACTTCAGGAGGAAGCTATTGCTGCTATCCATTGAAGGGAATGTATACACCCACAGACAGCCATTCCTACTTTAAGTGGCTCTAGAAATGCAGTCTAGGTTACTCGAAGAGTGAGCATTGTGCATTTCATCTTTACTTTTGGGCAAGAACCTGGAGTGTAAAATTTTGAGGAAAGGAGCACAAGAGGAGGGGAAAAAGTGCTCTTGCTTATGCAGTAGCTATTTTGAATTGGGTTAATCTGGCTGTAATTATGCAATTATCCACAAATATTTAATGGGAGTTTTTTGCATTTCTAAATCATTAATTTTAACAATTGGCAGGGTGCTTTGATTAGTATTTTCACCATGCACCATGGCATATATTTGTCATCTTTCCTCTGATTAATTGTAAATTGGAATTTATTTAATGCAAAGTATTTTCCTGGCTTACTAGATTGTGGTGGGAGAATATATTTATCCAATCTGCAAAAAAAACCCAACCCTTTACTTATTGCTGTAAACAAACTTCTGCTGCATTATAACAGAATTGTAATGTATGTCAATTCTCCTTTAGTATTTGTTGTTTGAACAAGCAGCAAGGACATTCTTTTATATAAAATACCCTTTGTGGTGGCAAAGTTTTGACTTTTAGATGAAAACTAAACTAAACCAATAAAACACTAATGCCCATTCAATAATGCATTTAATTTTATTGCTCCCAAATAAAATGAGGTACAGTTCAATCACTGTAAAAAAAAGTCAGGATGACATATAAATGCCTTATTCAGTTATTTCTATTTGGCTTTTCTCATTCCAAAAATCTATCAATATCATAGCGTTAAATGTATTCTATTAAACAAAGGTGTAATTAATGATCCCATCACAGTCTGTTCCTAGTGGCACATAGTTGCCTGAAGACATTGTCATGTACTCAAGGTCAGAAGTCCAGGAAGGCTCTGATGAGGACCTTCAGTAGTATCTAAATTTAAGGAAAATCCTCAGCATTCTTAATGCATTTTTGCCCATCATCTGAAAAATATTGCCCAGGTTTTTGCATATCTTCTGAAAATTTCTAGCTGAAAACTCAGGTTTTAGGTGCTTTTTAACTCCCGTTAGTGTCAAGTCAATAAAGGAATCACTAGATTCTATTCCCTTCTTAAGCAGGTGTTAGAAGAATGATCTTTACACTGAGTTCTTTTCCTCTGCCAGACTGTATTTCACATTCTCCAGTTGGTAGAAAATTCCAGGGATTAACCTGCAACTAAAATAGAGACAGGTTTTGCAGTCACAGGACAAGTATTAACATTGTGGGTGCTATAGTTGGTTGCATAGTCGGCCTGATGTTTAGCCTGGATTTGGAATTTTTGTCCATCTATTGATTCCTTCCCCCAAGACAGGCAGATTTAATAATATCAAAGATATCACTCCAAGCAAAACTGCCTTTTGCAATTGATTGGTGGCGATTTTGTCAGTGCCAATGATGTTCCAATGGTGCTCCAAATACTTTAGATTTGCACCCAAGGCACCTATTGCTAATGGTACTATCTTTACTTTCATTTGCCACAATTGTTCTACTTCTATTTTGCAAGTTGTTGTATTTGTGATTTTCACCCACCCTCTTGATGTCACTTACATAGGACATCTTGATTCCTTCAATTTTCACTATGTTCCACCTGTTGATGATAAGGGTGGTGCATTTGCCTAGTCCAAACTCATTGCAATATATTGGCTGTATATTTGGTTAGTGTTGAGCAGTGATTCCATTTTAGAGGTTGTTTTGCCATATAGCTTCAGATTGTCCTCATAAAGGAGGTGGGATAGTCTGGCAATTCAATTACAAACAGTAGTGATGATAGTGAGTCTCTTTGAAAGATCTCTCTCTTGATGTTAACCTCTCCTAGTCTATCATCATTGATCAGCAACTGTATTTTCTATTGTGCCATTGATCCTTACCAAAGCTTCTGCTATTTCTAGGCACTTGATTTTCCAATCATGTGGCAGGGTGTCAAATGCATACTTGTAATCAGTTCAAGCTACATTCAAGTCAGTCTTCCTTCTGTTATAGTTCTTCAAAATCATCTTGTCAATTAGGAGCTGTTCCATACTGAGAGCAGTTTCTAACTCTTCAGATTTTTTTTAAACTAGATGCTGCTGGATTTTATCAGATACCACACCTGTTCTCAATTTGCAAGTTGTTTGGTAAGCAAGTAATTGGCCTGTAGCTGCTTGGGGCTGCCCCTTTTGCTGGATCTTTCATAATAGGGTAGGTTTTGCCAATGTTCACTTTGTTTCCTTGCAGCATGTTGTTAAACTGCTTAGCAATGAGTGGATGCAGACCAGTCAGACATTTCAACTAAAAACCATGCAATTTTTTATCACCTGGTACTGACCAATTCTTGGCCATCCTTGCCCTTTTCTCCAACAATTCTGCCATTATTACAAGTGCTTTCATTTTAGCACTCCCCCACTCCAACTCCTTTATCCAATCTTCATTCTTGTTGCATTTCTTTGGATTTTCCCATAGCTGTGCTCCAAACTCTGCTGTTTCTTCTTTGTGGGCTAGTTCATTGCAATATCTTCATTGATGAATTGGTAGAAGTTTCTGATTCAGAAATTCTGCCTGTAGTGTGCAATTTGAACAAAGACATTACAATAAAACCACCAAATCATAAAAGTTAGAGGCAATTCTTGTTTACCTTAATGAAGGTAGACGTTGTAGTCCCTGTTGCCATTGTTAAGTAAAGGCCATGTGGTTCATTAAGTGAGGATTTCATATGACTGTGACTTTTGACTTCCTGCCAGCTTCCCCACTGACTTGCTTGTGGGAAGTCAGCAGGGAAGCTTGCAAATCACATAACCATGGGATACTACTATTCATTAATTTGAACAATCACTGAATGAGTGTTCATTAAACAGGGGCCAGAAGTCTCTCAAGTAACCAGGTCTTGTGCCATGTAGAGCTTTATAATATATTTTGATTTGTATTTCCAGAACTTCTCAGTCAGTGACTGGAGGTCAAGGCCCATGGCTGTCCCCATCTCTGCAGAAACCCCTTTTCCATTTGCCATGGCCCATGGACAATGTGGATTGTCACAAAATTTTGGCAAAAGATGAACTACAAAATGATAATCCAATTGCAACCAACATCACTTAAATAATATCCTGCCTGCACAATTCTCCCTCTTCATATCTGGGCATAACCTACCCAAAGTCACCTAGGTTGATTCCATGGCTGAGGATAAACTAGAACCTAGGTTCTCCTGCTTTCTTCCTAGCCCAACAAACTTTCCCAGGAGATTGGGGCTGGTTATCTGAAAGAGTTAGTTAGGAGAAGGAAAAAGAAGGAAAAAGAGCTGAGCAATATTGCAATAGCTGTAAGGTAGAAAGGATAAAAAGAAACGAATATAATTTTCTCGTGGCACTTACAGGTTCCCTCCTAGGAATTCCAGCTGCACTGCTTTGTCAGGAGCTTTGAATGTTTCTCTGCACATGTGCATATATGATTTAGTATAGCCACTATGTAAGAAAGGATCACCCTTCAAAATAAGCCACCCTCTCCAATCTGCCCATGCAGCTCAGTTGGAGAGCAGGACTTATTTGGAAGGACTTATTTATCTTACATAGTGGCTTGTACTAAATCATACATTCACAAATGCACAGAAACCAGCAGACATGAAATAGAGAACAATACAGGACTAAAAGTCACCTAGTTTCTGAAACTGCTTTTCAGTAGCCGCTAGAAATTATGCCTCCCCATTTCTATGGGAATCAGGGAAGAAATGGTCTCCTGCTATTTTCTCCCCAGAAAAACAAAGCCTGAAATTATTTTCCAAAATCCAAGTTCCTCCCACAAGCCACAGACACACTGGCATCCTCAACTTCAGTAAAATTGCCCTATCATGGTCCTGGCCATTAATGTGGCAGCTAAAAGCAGGACCAGGAAAAACCAGATTCAAATTCCTATTCATCCACAAACTCACATAGGGCTAACAATTGCTTTTCAGCCTAATGTACTGGGTTGTAATCAGTGGTGGGATTCAATTGTTTTTACTACCGGTTCTGTGGCCGTGGCTTAGTGGGCATGGCAGGGGAAGGATACTATAAAATCTTCCAGTCATAGATGGTATTTGCCGGTTCTCCAGACTACTCAAAATTTCCGCTACCGGTTCTCCAGAACTGGTCAGAATCTGCTGAATACCACCTCTGTATAACATGCAAAAATGAATAATATCTGGAGACAGGCTACTGATGTATTGGCAAACTATGGTTTCTTTTGCTGGTATCTTTCCAGATGTCTTATTGTTTGACAGATCACACGCAACTCCATTGTTACATTCATATAAGTATTTTAAAAGTGTTTCATATCTTCCTTTGAACACAGACATAAAGATAATATATTATTGGACTCCAAATCCCACAACATGATTTGTCCTTTGTATGTACAGTACAGTGGTGCTATTCTACTGATTCAGCCCGGCTCAGGAATACGGTAGTGCCAAAGATCAGCTGAGACTGAACCGGTTCTCTCTGATGAGCTGCTGTTGGGCCCTCCTGCCCACCCTGGGTCCCATACTGACCTTTATTTCCTGCTTTTGAAGCTCAGCTGCTTTGTGCGGCACAGCCGATTGCCGTGCACCAGCTGTTGAAGCTACAGGGATTGCTGGAGGTGAGTAGGAAAGCCTTTGCACATGTGCAAAGTGTGCATTGGGTGCGCGCACACAAAGTGTGCCCACCAAGCCACACCCACTGAACCGGTGGTAAACCTCTTTGAAACCCACCACTAGTACTGTAAATATGTACTTGTATAAATATAGTTAAAGATATTCCATGATTATTTCTGCTACAATGTATTTGATGTTGATGCCTTTCACCCCAAATTGAAAAGAAGATAGGAAGAAAGATAGGAAAGGAAGGGAAAGGAAGGGAAGGGAAGGGAAGGGAAGGGAAGGGAAGGGAAGGGAAGGGAAAGAAAGGAGGGAGGGAGTGAATGGAATCAGCTCCATCACAGAATAAATTCTTTGGTATGGTGATAGCTGGTTAAACCTGTTTTCCACTAGCAGTTTTAAAACTAGGAAGATTTAGCTCAGAAAGCTAATTTCCTCCATTTAAATTATGAAAGTGCATTTTGCAGGTACACACACATATATCAAACAGGCACATGCTCTCATACCAGAGAACTGACCGCACACTTATTAATCAAATGTTTAAAAAATTAATAATTTATCTATTCTAGCAAAGGAAGGAAGGAAGGAAGGAAGGAAGGAAGGAAGGAAGGAAGGAAGGAAGGAAGGAAGGAAGGAAGGAAGGAAGGAAGGAAGGAAAAAAATACTGAAGCAGCTTCACAATGCAGTAATTACTTTTTTTCACCCATACATAATTAATGGAAAGAAATGACTTTCACAAGCTGTGATACAACCATTATCTTTTCATGGGTTTAAAAAAAGATTTCATTAAATCATAGATGAAAGATCTTTCGTTGCCTTTTAGGTATGAAAACTAAACAGAATTCCATCCTCTTAGTACAAATGCAATATTCTCCCCAAAACCTAAGCAAGGAGTGCAAATTTTTTTTTGTCCCTATCCTACTTTGAATTTCTTGACTAGACTTTTGTAATATGTTATATTTCAAATGTGTTTGGCTTATGTTCTTATTCTTATATTTCCTAGTAGGACAGTAGTTTCATCCTCTGTACACAGATGATTATGATATCCCCAACCTCATTAAATTACGGATCAATCATTCCTAATTATTATACAATATTCCACTTTTGGATGTACTTATAGAAGTTTTATCAGATTTCATTTCCATAAGGAACAATAAATAACTAGCACCTGCTATTTCTGCCCTAGACTTCCAAGCCATACATTTACAGAACTCAAACATAGCTGTGTTTTGTCTTTGTTTGCATAAAGTTATGTGGCATTTCCAGATGGATAGTTTCTAGAGCTCCTGATCACAAGATCCCAAATGGCTAGTCCGTATTTCTATCCTTAAAAGGTATCTGAAAAAAAAATGATAGGGAAGCACAGGAGATTATAGAGGTAATGCAATTTCATCTGCATTTCCTATGAAATTCTGCACTAGACAAGTAAATCTCATCTAGATCTCTCTCCTCTCTCATTTTTTGAACGAACGAAGGAAGACCTGTTTTCTTCTCTGAATGTTTTACTGTCCGGTAATGGTCCTGTATCAAGAAGCAATTCTCTAACCATTTAGTTTCCATGGGAACACACTGCCTGTTGTTTATCTAACAGAAAGCTGCAGAATCAAACACGTTTGATCAGCAGTGTCTAGCCAGGCACTTGGAGACTATATATAAGACTTTATGTTACAATCTTACAGTATTGTTGTAACTGCATTTGCAAAATGAGTTGTGCTCATTTTGAGCATTTCCGGGGAAAAACAAGAAATAAGTTTATTGAGTAATTAAGCTTATCGGACCTACCAGGCCCTTAAAACAATCTTCTTATGTTTATTTTTAGCTCTGACAATGAACAATTGTTTTATCACTCTCTTGCACTACTAATGACTTGCTGTGGAACCAGCTAGTTTTACCCTCGAAAGGTGCCACTGGTTCTTTGCCATGCTACTAGTAAATAGTAAATGGAGCCCTCAGTATTTAGAACAGTGTTAAGAGCATGGTGGCTGGGGAATTCTGGGAGTTGAAGTCCATATGTCTTAAATATCAATAGCACTTAAACTTATATACCATTTCACAGTGCTTTACAGTGCCCCCAGCAATCTGGGTCCTCGTTTGACAGATTGCAGACGGATGGAAGGCTGAGTCAACCTTGAGCTGGTGGGTATCGAACTGCTGAACTGGTAGCAGAATCTACCAGTAGTGAGTAATTAAGCTTATCGGACCTACCAGGCCCTTAAAACAATCTTCTTATGTTTATTTTTAGCTCTGACAATGAACAATTGTTTTATCACTCTCTTGCACTACTAATGACTTGTTGTGGAACCAGCTAGTTTTACCAGTACTACAATACTGCATTTTAACTACTGCACCACCACGGATCTAAAGTTGCCAACATTGAGAAATACTTGTTTAGAACAAAGACTTCCATGATTTAATGGTATAAATGCATTAGCTACTTTTAAGAGCTTTGAAATATATTCATCACGATGAAGAGCTTTGGCTTCTAACCTATCAAGCAGCAATTCTTATTCAGTTTCTCTGGAAGCTTTGTTGTCTTATTTTAAAATGGTATTTTATTTTTCTACTATTTTGTTATTGGTAAAATTCATTCTTCTTCATTCTAAACTGGCTCTGGACAAAAAAAACGCACAAAAAAATGAAATAAAACATAGCCCACACAGTAATGATGCTATCCACCAGGACCAAAGTAACATCTTTCCAAGCCCCTTTCCCCCCAAGTTTTATTAACTAAGTTTTTATAGGCATGCAGATATTTACCAGATTTTACCAGAAGATAACAAGATGAATGTGTGAGACCGAATAGCTTCACAAAAGAGGTTTCAGTACTGAGAAGTCTTGATTACAGACTCTCTGAAGATCTGTAGTGGAAGGAGCCTCACTGGACAAGCTGGTTCATTTAGAAAGAAGCATCTAGGAGATATCAATGTCCATATCATGTAAGATCTGAAAACTGATAACTGGACCTTTTACTACATTATCTGTCAGGCTGTGGGCAGGAGGGTGTAAACCTGGATTTCCTCAACATATTTGTGAAACTTCAACTTATGTAAACAAATAACTTTACTCAACTGCTTCATGCAGAAACTGAATACTGCATGTGATAGATTGGTTTGTGAGGAGCAGTAACAAGACATTCCTGATTATATAATACACATCTGTTTCACAGATGTCACAGATGGCCATGAGTGAAATTTCTAGAGAACTTTATAGCATACATTAATTATTTGGGGAGTGATAGTTCTTTCCAATGTCAGAAAGTATTTTGTTGCCAAATGATATTCATCAACACTGAATAGGATGGAACTCTGACTTTAGTTTGTGGTACTCCCTGTGTATATGAGAGCATTACCATTCCATCATAATTAACAGACTTGGAAGGGACCTTGTAGGTCATCTAGTTCAACCCCCCTGCCCAAGACCCTACTACACCATTTCTGACAGTCCAATCTCTTCTTGAAAGCCTCCAGTGATGAAGCTCCCACAACTTCCGAAGGCAAGCTGTTCCATTGGTTGATCTCATTGTCAGAAAATTTCTCCTTATTTCTAGGTTGAATCTCTCCTTGATCAGCTGCCACTCATTATTCCTTGTTTGGTCTTCAGGTGCTTTGGAAAATAGCTTGACCACTTTCTCTCTGTGGCAGCTCCTCAAATATTGGAAGACTGCTATCCTGTCTTCCCCGGTCCTTCTCTTCATTAGACTAGCCATGCCCTGTTCCAGCAACCGTTCTTCATATATTTTAGCCTCCAGTTCCCTAATCATCTTGGTTGCTCTTCTCTGTACTTTTTCTAGAGTCTCAACATCTTTTTTATAGTGTGGTGACCAAAACTGGATGTTAAGACTCCTGTGTTCAGGGGTTTCTCTCCAAACCTTGGATTGTATAACCCCCTCCCCATTTCTTAAATCTGCCCTAATTTGAAAGCCTCTTGTAACCTAGTAAAACATTAGTTCTAATGTATATACCAGATAACAAACTGGCTTCCATACTTTTCATTAGCTGATTTGGTAGGGTTAGGGTTAGGTTAGGGTTCCAGATAAGTGTGCAGAAGAGATATGCATCCAACAGACATTTTTGGATCAATCTCTTCAGCAGATCATCTGGAAACAGCCAATCATCTTTTGACAACTATTGATTAAAATTTCTGTCACTTTAGGTTATATATGAGATTTTTGTGGTCAATATTTGAAGGCATACAGTGATACCATTGTGAATAAAACATAAGTAACTGTAAATTCTGGACAGTGTTATAGACCTTCCGTAGGGCTTGAAAATTGAGCAAATTAATTAAAATCTGCCCCATGGAAAATTCTGGAAGATAGTTTAACAGCCCATTCTATGGAGTTACAGGATTGTAGTTTTTCATTCATGTTTGTCTCATCATACCTCTTGGGGAGATTTATTATCTGGTACATCTTGTCACCATCCATTGGTTATTGCGTCACACAAAAAGTACCTTTGTAATTTCCCCACACAATAGCCTGCTGAGGAGTTTTACTTTATTTTCCTCATGAAGAAAAGGAATAATAAGTAGGAAAGGGTAAGACACAGGACGGCTGCTGTTTTTTGAATTTTCCAATAGCCAGAAAATAAGATTGCCTTGACATGAGCATAGAAAGATGCTGATGATGGAAGGGTGTTTAAAAAAAACTCAAGATAGCAGTCACAGTTACACAATTAAGGTCCACCCCTTTTAATATACATTGAGCATGCAACACAAGTAAAAAAATGATTAGGACCTCAATCATACTAACACAACCATTATCTTGATTTTTTAAACTCCTTCTATGATTGTCCCATAGTACAGAGGCGAGCAGCTGTGTAGATGTGCCATAAACATGACAATTCCAATTGTAAAAGAATGCCAATATACATGCAGGACAAGTATGTAAAGTAAAATTCACAACCTTCGTATGCATTTTGAACAATCTTGATTGTGTAAATAAAAAAAACGATGTTTAAAATACAGGAGTTTAGAATGACTGCCTTAAGTACTGTTTTTTAAAAACTGAAACTATGCATTCACTATACTTTTTCTTTTGAAAATATTCTAATTTAAAACTGGGATTCATATGCACTTGGCATCTTAGATAAAGCAGTTTGAAAAAATATTGGTAAAAATTATGTCTCATCTTTTTGTTTCTAATTTGCATGTTAGAAAAAACAGTATTAAAGGTCTCACTATAATAAAATAGAGATATGTTATGTCTGCTCCATTTCCCTTATCCACTAAGCCTTTCATCCTTTCAAAAAACAAAAATTAAGTTGATTTGGTTGATAAGTTTTTCACAAACAAGAGTTGACTGCTTTTTATCACATAATTATCTCTGCAAACTAGCAGATTATTAATCATTACAGCAATTTACCACTTCCATTATTAATCTTAAAACTATCCTTCTATAACAATTTGACTTTTCTATTTAACATTTCTTTCATCTTTATCCCAACAAATGTTTGCTGAATCACATGTGCTGACTTGGAATGGCATTTTTAGCTATGACACATATTTATTATACATAAAAATTCCTTGATGTATACATACCATAATTTCCTTGACTTGAGGAAAAGATCTTCTGATAAACCATAGCTTAATATAGCTGTGATGACCCAGGGTGTGATACAAAACAAACACAGTCACAGAAAATCCCTTTTATTCCTTCACTTTGCTTCCACGCTCCGAATATCTTTGATGGAAGACAAAAAAACTCCCACACAAATAGTTACATGAAGAAGGAAAAAAGCAACACAAACCAGGCAAGATAAGGGCTGGAGGGTGTCCACAGAAAACACACACTGGGAATGATGCCAAACTCCGAGAGGAACTATACACTAGAGATATTTCCATGCTTTATTTCCAGCGTTCGCCAGTATGCAGGTTCATACTCTTATTCAGTTGTCACAGCTGCAGCCCATGAAGAGGATCAAGGCCCTCTCCTCCCAAGTAGACCACGTCTCTCCCTTATCCTCTCCTGCATGCCCTAGGTTGGATAGGGGATGGGTTCTGACTGCTCAGCCGGCCTCTGCCATTCCCTAGCCTCCTCCACAATCTCCGGAGCCACACTTCCACTCCCTGTCGGCTGTTCCTCCTCTTCCTCAGAGTCAGTCTCCACCAGGGGCATGGCAGTAGCTGTCTTGATGTCTTCAAAGTTATATCTGAAACATAAAGACCAAATACATGTTCTACCAACATTCACAACATTTTATAGCAATAGCAATAGCACTTAGTCTTATACACTACCCCACAATGCTTTACAGCACTCTCTGGGTAGTTTACAATGTCAGCATATTTCCTCCAATAATCTCGTCTTCATTTTATTGACATCAAAAGGATGGAAGGCTGAGCCAACCATGAACCTGTTAGGATCTCCAGACTGTCGGCTGAGTAAGCCTGCAATACATTCTAACCACTGTGCCACCACAACTCCTAAGTCTGTGATGGTGAACCTATGGCGCACATGCCAGAGGTGGCATGCAGAGTCCTTTCAGTGGGCATCTATGCCATCACCAGCTGCTCTTCTGGTTTCTGGCATGCCAGATGGTCTCCACAAACAGGCTGTTTTACACAGCATTTTCTGGGCATTTTGGGGGACACTTTCAGCCTGTTTTTGGCCTGTTTTCAGGGCCATTTTCAGGCCATTTTGGGGGCATTTTCAGGCTGTTTCTGGCCTGAAAAACAGCCTGAAAGTGGCCTGGGAAATGGCCTGGGAATAGCCTAAAAATGTCCTGAAAATGGCCCCAAAATGGTCCCCAAAACAGCCAAAAAACAAAACTCTTTTTCAGGACATTTTCAGACCCCAAACAGCCTGAAAATAGCCCAAAAATGCCCCCAAAAGCATGCGCATACCGGCCAGCTGGTCTTCGGTTTTCCGGTGCCCCGGCATGCAAGGGCATGCATGTGTGTTCCAGTTTGGGCACTCGGTGCTGAAAAGATTCACCATCACTGTCCTAAGTCATCTAACTCATGTTAGTTTTGAAATAATCCCTACTCTTATTTCCTGGAGTTCCTTCCACACATCCCCATTTTGTTTCCCACATCTTTTAAAAGCAGTTTTGAGATAATATGCAGTTGTCTTCAGTTGTCTAACACAAATATCTCTGCTGTGTCTTGACCTGCTGCAGAATCTGCAGCAACAACAGCAAGAGTGCATATACTTCACGCTAAAGAGAAAGAGAATAAATTACTGGTACAAGCTGCTTCCCTACCTCTTAATTCACACTGCGTTTATCTGTCTGCCAGTATGCCAGACAGTGGGAGGGAGATGAAAAGCCATCTATCCACCTTTCCCCTTGAAAGACCTGCTACCCCAGCTATAGTTAGAAGGTATTATAAGGCAAAAATCTTCACAAATGACAAAAAAATATCCTCCTACAAGTTCTATAAAACTGCAGCATATAAAAAAATAGATTAGCTTTCAGTGGTTTCAAATATACCTAACTGGCAATAAATCACAAGATATCTATAACAGGAGACAGTTTTAGGCCATCCAATATATGTATAATACACTTATTACTGAAGTAACTGATGTAGCTGAGGTCACACTATCCCTGCGCAGGGTTCAAATGAATCTGATAGTTTGGAGAAAACACCCCCCACAAACCCCCAACACACAAATGTGGATCCCAGGCAGTCCAATTTGGACTGAACATTTTGATTGCCAGAATGCTATGTATCTCCTGGAACAAAAACTGAAAAGATAATGAACAGAATAGAGTACCTTGGGAATAAGCAAACTTGATTGGCTACAGCTCAGACAAAAGCAATTCTACACCGCAAGTTTGCATGGTTTTAAAATATAACTTTAAAAGAGACAAATACATGATGATAAAGCTATCAATGTCAGCAATTCCCTTCTTGCCAGATCAATATCCCTCTGAATCAGGGGTGGGATTCAATTTTTTTAACAACTGGTTCTGTGGGCATGGCTTAGGTGGTGGGCGTGGCTTGGTGGTAATGTAACTGGCTGGGCATGGCCAACTCAACATCACTCACATCAAGGCATGCATCTCCTCGCCTGGCCTCTCATGACTGTGGGGATGCTGCAACAGTCGTAAGTGTGAAAATGGTCATAAGTCACTTTTTTCAGTGCCATTGTAACTTTGAATGGTCACTCCACACAAGTACCAGCAAAGGAGGGGGAAAAAAATTCCAGAGAAGTTCCAGAGACAGGAAGTCTAGTCCTGCCAAGAATGTAATAAGGGTTAACAGAGAGGCAGTTTCTGTAATCAATACCAGAATGTTTCCTTCCTGCCTTCCTTACAGGATTACGCCAGTAATTTCTTCTAACAACTGGTTCTCCGAACTGCTTAGAATGTTAACAACTGGTTCTAGTGAATAGGTGTGAACCTGTAGAATCCCACCCCTGCTCTGAATACCAGAAACTGGTAAACAACAGTAGAGGAAGAGTATCACCACCATATTATTGCTGTTGGCTTCCTGTGTTGGCTGAGCCAGCAGAGTTTTTTTAGGGCAATTCCATATCAATTCTGTTTTATTTTTCCTCTTCTTAAAAGAACTTGAGGGAATTTCATGATTACCTCCTCTTCCATTGATCACATCGTTTCGGATACAGCTGATATAGAGAAACAGCAATTTCCTACCCCCACTCCATGCAAAATCCTCTCCTATCTACAGAATATTCTAGAACAGAAATCTTCAAACGTGGATACTTTTAAGACTTGTGGATTTCAATTCCCAGAATTCCTCAGCCAGCATGGAGTTGAGTTGAAATCCATAAGTCTTAAAGTTGCCAAGTTTAGAGACCCCTGTGCTAGAAGAAATGAGTTATATGGACCTTTTCCAGTCAGGATAAGTATATGGGATGGGAAGGAGATAGCAGGAGGTCTATTAATTGATTACCTATGTCCCATCATTACTTAAATGGGAGAACTGTACCTCGACTTCTGGTCTTATTAGACATCTTATCAGCTTTCACTACCACACAATATGGTAATTTTCTGGACCACTTGCAAGGACTGATGACTGGAATTTGTTTTATAATGGTTCTGGAGTTTTTTCTAAGCAGGTGTTTCTAGTCAGGGATGATAGTGGAGAGGTCAGCCAGGTGGCCATTCTCTATTATGGGATATCCAAGTTCGGGTACTCTCCTCCTCCAACATGTATATCAGGGGTGTCAAACTCATGCCATCATGGCGGTATCACGTTACGTATCGGGACTTTTTCCCCCTACGCTAAACCAGGTGTGGGCATGGCCAGCACGTGATTCATCCAGCCCATGGACCAGGAGTTTGACAGCCCTGATCTATATGAAACAGTTTGAGGTAGATTATTTGTCCGTTCAGGGACTGGCATCATCTATAAAAGCATTGAGATATAACTGAAGCCTGCAGTTGTCAGAGTCTGGATCACTGTTTCTCAACATTGGCAAATTTAAGATGTTTGGACTTCAACTCCCAAAATTTCCCAGCCAGCATGGCAGTTGAAGTCCATACATCTTAAGTTACCAATGTTGGGGAACACTGGTTTACATGAGGCAAAACTAAGTGAAGGTGATTCTAACCAAGAATCTATCTCAAGTCACTCTGTGCTGTAGGGAAGAGATATCTTGAAAGGAGCATATCCATAACCTAGGGGTTTTCCTTGAAGTCACAATTACTGCCACTTGAACAAGTGATCTGGTCTAATCTGAAATTGTAACTTTAACTGAAGAAAGATGTTCTTGCCACAACTATTCGTTACAATAATTAATTCCTTTATCACCACCCATTGGATTACTGCAATGTCCTCTAAACAGGGTTGCCTCTGGCCTACGTCTTGGTTGAAAAGGGTCTAAATAATCTGTTTCCTCCAGACTCTTCAGTCCCAAATTTTCTAATAAAATTGAGTACAGAGAAGGCTCCTTGGAGACAGGGCATATCTTTACCTTCTTCAAAATCAATGGAACTACCGTCTCCCTCTCAAGGAGGCCATCACCATTGCAAGCACCCAACAGCCTATCATCTCCCAGGTGATCTTAATCAACCAGGAAGAACAGGGCGGTAATAAGTAGGTAGCCATGCTAACAGCACAGATGTTCTCCATTCCGCTGGAGTCACAAACTCTTTTAAAATAATCAAGATTATAATGATGCTGTTGACAATTTTCCTTTTAGAATACATTTGTCCAGTTGCATTGGGGGGGGAAAGATATGAGTAGATAAAGAAGTGTTACAAAACCAGTGAGCTATCTTCTTTCTCCTTGAAAGTCCTGCTAAAGTAGCTGAATTCCAGGAGCTGGATAAAGCAGGCATTCATGTAAATGGGGAAATGGACTGACTACCCGCAAACCCCCAGAGCCAAGCCTTTCAAAGAAAATACTAATTTTTCCAACTAAATTGCTACTGAGCCAGAAATAGCACTTGAACACTGCCAGTGTTTTGGGATCATAGTGATCTACAGCTGCAGAGTCCTCGTGTGGAATTATACAGAGTTTTCTGTGTGGGGGTTTTTGGGGGGGTGGGAAGCATATTGAAACCAAGAACAGAAAGAAGGACATTTCATCTTCCTATTCTTTCCAGAGGTTGGTAATTACCAGTTTGCTTAAAAATGTTATCAACATTTCTACTGAGAAGCCAGCATCTTACCTTTTTCTGCTAAGACAATCTGACCAGCTTTGAAAATCACTGACAAACTGGCCACAAAGAACCTAACTAATTAATCAAATATAGCCTAGTAGAAAAATATGCATTTTTTCCAGGAATAAATTGGTCTTTGAGTAATACACCAGGGTCTAAATGTCTATGGAGATTCTCAGTCATCCAGGTCCCAAAGGTGCTTTTCAAAAGACAACTGGACTTTCTAGGTTTCTTTTTTTTCTTGAAAACATTTCACTTCTCATCCAAGAAGCTTCTTCAGGTTGATTCAGTACTGAAGAAGCTTCTTGGATGAAAAGCGAAATGTTTTCAAGGGGAAAAAAAAAACTAAGAATGTCCAGTAACCTTTTGAAAAGCACCTTAGGGACACCAGAGCCTATATTCTCAAAAATAGTCAATGCAAGCAAGACAAATGATTGATTACATCAATTATTTAGATTCAAGTTACAACATGATTCAGTATGTCATATGGATTCCAAAACCTGGGTTAAATTAAAGCATAGTTAACCATGAATTCATCACACAAAACATAACCTTGTACTGCTGAGCCCTCTTGGAGGCATATATTGGTTAAATGCTTGTTGCTGAAGGAAAAGCAATGAGAGAAAATGTTTTAGGTTATTTCCCCACTAGCAAAGAATAATGTCTTGGGGAGTTATCCAACCATCATCATTATGCCAAAATAACTCTTACCAAGACAGGTTTTATATCATTTCAATGACATGTGAGCAATGGTATGAAAACCCTATAAGTCACTAGTAGGGAAATGATCCTAATCAAGTCTCTATCTTATATCTCTTCGACGCATAAAGAGTTCTTTTATCTCCTGATCTGCAGCATAGACTTTCAGTCTGTTGCATGGAAAGAACCACAATTTGCTTTAATTAGTAAGCATATTCATTAGCCTTATTAATGAATGAACTAATGAATAAGGTGCCTCCAGAGGCAGCATATACAACATGTTCCTCCAGATCTATTTGCCACTGTTCAGAGCATTATTTGGCTCAGCAGGCTTGTAGGCCAACTGGAAGCATAGAACTAGTCAGCTATTCTCTATAACTCAGCATTGAAATTGCTATACATTTTTATCACCCTAGGAAGAAGGAAAGGGCAATTATAATGTATTTAGTGTTTGTTAAAAAATATTTGTAAGGGAATAGTTTTCTCTTTTAGTTATGCAGGAGAATACTGCTTTATTAGTACTCTCTTATTTTTTTATTATTAAACTAATCCACCTTATGTCATGATGATATTTTTTTAAAATTCACTCTTTGTAGTATAAACATGATTTCAGCTATTATTTGACTAGAGCTACATACCCTACGTTGCTACTGTATTGATTGTCATTATCAAATCATATCAAAAGATGGGATTAAAATAAAAAACAGGTAGTTATATGAAAACTAGTTCTCTTTCAATTATGTATAACTCCTGCTGAATCAGTAAAGCTTGTTCTGAATATTTTGTAATGTTGACAAAAAAAAAAATCCCATATATTTTCATGGATATATTTATGAAGTCACCAGAACCTGTGCTTGACTTGAATGAAAGTTTGCTTTTAAACTTGTGCAGGATTGGAATATAAGGAACCAAACTTGTTTTTCAAGTCTTGATGTGTACAGTATGTGTACAGTATTTTAATCACCTATCACCACTGAACAATTAAAAGAAATCAACATTCAAGATACACAGCTTGTATTACTTTATGCACATTGCACAAATTGCAATGATTCTTAAGTCAGCATATTCAGGATAAAATCCTTATTTCCTTATAATGTGTAATTAAAATGGATTGTGGTTTGGCTGGTTTTCCCAGCTAAATACAGGATATTAAACTGGATCAAGAGGAAGCAGTCTCCAGATATTTTGAACTTTATTTTTTAGAATCCCAGACATTAGCCATGGAGGGACTCATGTGAACCATAGAAGACATCAGACTGCTATTGCCTAGACAAGACAAAAACTTTTCTCAAATCAGCAGAGCCAATTTTATGTTCTTAGCAGAACAATGCTAGGTAGGATCACTCAGATTGCCCTAGTGAATTCAGTGGGGCTTATCTCAAGGAAACCTCCCTAACTCTGCAGCCTTATACTGCATTCCAGTCTATTCAATGGGGCTTGCTTCATAACAGATAGACATACTGTACATTTATAGTAGCTACAAGAAGATAGGTAAGGCAGAGATAGGAAATCCTTTGAGGTTAGGGGACACATCTGGAATTCTGAGAATATCACAGGGGCAGCCAAGTTTGCCGCTATCATTTTTTTCTGGGAGTGTGGACATAATTTCCAAATTACTTTACATGTGCAGCATGTTTATTTTCTAGCAAATCCATTGAACCCAGGTGGAATCTAAAAGCAAGTTCTTGGAAATAAAGTTGATGATGAGAGGCATTTTGTAATATGTCATCAAAATAATATTTTTCAAGAATAAATTGAATTGTAGCCAAGAAGACTGATGAATGTAACAAAGACATTGGTAGGTTCACTAGTGACCAATGGCTATCCATTTTCTACCAGTTTTGTAAGTTTAGTCCATTTAGAACTTATTTTCTTTTTCCAATACACTGATTCCACTACTTATTTAATATATTTTCTTCTTTGTCGCCATTT
The DNA here is from genome assembly GCF_049901715.1 of Pseudonaja textilis. Classification (NCBI taxonomy): domain Eukaryota; kingdom Metazoa; phylum Chordata; class Lepidosauria; order Squamata; family Elapidae; genus Pseudonaja; species Pseudonaja textilis. The sequence continues at coordinate 19,002,281 of NC_141995.1, forward strand.
CTGTTAAAAGTTGAATAGATCTTAGGCTTATCATGAAGATCAAAGGACTGCAATAATAAGTATTACAGAGGGGACAAACAGGCACATTTTAAAGAATACTGCATTTATATTATTTATATTGGGGAAACTCATATAAATAGTAAAGAAAACCAATTTTTATTCCCAAATTTTTAATATGCATAATCTATAGATTGCCTAAGATGAATATTATCATTTCGATTGAAGTAGGCAGAGGATGGTGGTTTTCTTGATTTCAGGAGCTGAAGCTTAAGCATGACATATCAGGGGAAAACAACACAATCTTATGAAGTCTTCTAATTTCACAATTTTCGTAACATGTCCTCTGCATAGATCAAACAGTCTTTATTCAAATATATGTTTAAACTATAATATAGAACAGAGAAAAACTCTAAATACAGTGTTATTAACATTGGATAAGTCTGAAGCTGCTTCACAAGTTATGAAATATTGCAGGGATGAATGTGCAAAAATAACAACTAGAATAATTCTAAAGAAGAGGTGACACAAGATTCTTTTTCAGACAGAGATTACACTCTTTCAGTAGAAACTATCTTATAACTCAGAAAACAACACAGGTGGGGGAGTGTCAAAATGGTTATCGTGATAAACGTCCTGCCTCTTTTGAATGTGCATGTGATAACTGCACTTGCCATCTTGCCTGTGTGAAATGCACACACAGTCACACACTTTTACTTTGGTGGCACCAAAACTAGAGACAGACAGATTTATGGCCACATGTTTACTGATTGCCTTCAGAGTCCGGGGCGGGCTGCTGGGGGTTCGCAGAGGTTCAGGAGAGCCCCTAGCTAAGATTCTATGCAGTTTGGGGAAACCCCCAAATTCCACTCCTGGCCAGCCCAGCCCAGCCCACCCCTCCCATCCCAGGAGACCCCACAGGACCTGTTTTGGATCCCAGGTAGGTGCACAGTGTGCATGGAGGCTCAAGGAGGGCAAAAAACCAGCCTCCCAGAAGTTGAGGAAGGCCAGAAATGGGCCTGTTTCCAGCTTCCAGAGAGCCTCCAGAGCCCAGGGAGGGCACAAATGCCCACCTCACCATGGTGCAGGAGGCCAAGTAGGTCATGCCCACGATGGCCATGCCCACCCAGCAAACCAGACAGAGAACCCTTTGCTAAAAAAAATTTGAAGCCCACCCCTGCTTAAGGCTACCATCAAAAGGGGGAGAGAGGGCAAGGAGAGTTTGAAGAACAAAAAGACTTCAAAAGTATGCCAAAGTTAAACCATTGTTCAAATGTATTCCTTGAGAAGTTTCCAGATTCTCTAATAACCTACTGCTTGATCAGGGGGTTGGACTAAAAGATCTCTGAAATTTCCTGTTATTCAGTTCTAGAAGTACCTAGCGGACAACTAAGTGTTTGTTACTTTTGACAAAGCTATTTTTCAGGATAACCAGGTAGTAGTTGCAACATGTGGTATGAGTTTTAATGACTAAACAATGATATTTTGTTAGCAGATTTCTTGAAAGATGTTGGAATCCTCTGCAGGCATTGCACATTTAAAAATGTGAATGACATCCAAAGATGAAGTTAGCAAGCATCTTCTCCACAACTGTTGGGAAGGTTTTGAAGACAGAATATAATTACATTTGATCAAATATGGAGATATTTCATGTGTATAGATTATTTTTTATAAAAAAAGCAGGCTGGTTTCTTGAGAAACTGTAAGGCCCATTCTTTTTTTATCACCTTCCAATAATGATATGTAAATAATTCAACAGGAATAATACCTCAAATAATTAATTACTGTTTTTCAAAACTGCATTAAATTTCCTCATACTGCAAAACATACATATCTATTATAGTAATAGAATGTGGTATTTTATCTAAATTTAATAAAATATTTGCTCTGCTGCTTAGCATGTATTTATCTGTATGAAATAGCTGCATTCGGTGTATTTTTTTCTTGAAAAAAAAAAATTAAATTCATTTAAACTTTTTAGTAGGCTATAAAGCCAATATGTGAGTTAGGTCTCCCATTACAATGACTTATAGATTGTATGCTTCTTTACATAAAATCTTTTGCCGGTTGATATATTGTCATGAGATTCTGCCAATTTTCAGAGGCACTTCCTTATAAGCTTGTCCATATGTCCGTGAAAATTCCAATAATTTAGCATAACATGGAGATCAGCACCACGAGGAATATGGATTTCTTTTAATACTTGCTCCATACCCCATACCTCAGACTGCAGTACGAATGTCAATTCTTTATCAGCATGAGCTGTTGACATGGAAACAGATATGCTGAATGAGAAGCCGGGGAAAAAATTGCATAGCTTGTCTGAGTTATACTTGGAAGGGCTGAATCTGCATGTGTTATAGCAGATTTAAATTCCAACTATACTTAAGTAGAAGAAGCATGCAACTATTTTTGGTTGACTGACTTATTACTAGTTTACATCATCTGGATCATTTCTGATGTTTCTTTGAAAAGCAAAAGCAGTTATGCTGTCTCTATGAAAAAAAATCAAATTTAACTAAGATCAATAACTAGCATGTGAAATTGTAAGACATGCAGACTTCTTCATCAGGAACAATGGAAAACAAACAGGTGATGCTACTTTTTTCATCTCCCTTCTCCGTTACATCTTTCCTTGTTTATCTTTTTTCCCTGATGAAGAGTTCTGGAGAACCTGAAAGCTTACACATTATTTGTGTGACCTTGGAATTGGACTGATTGACAAATTACCTCAATCTATGATTTGGTGTTTCTATGGTAACTGTTTGTTCACTGGAATTGTAGGTGGGCCTTGCGTGATCTTAAGAAAACAAAGGTAGAAATCTGAAATAGTTAGAAACTGGAATTTAATACTTCTTTCACTGTGAATGTTTCCTATGTCCCATGATTTATTTTTCCAATGTTGTTGCAAAAATTGACAAACAAAAGTACAAATACTTAAATGGCCAACATACCTTTAAAACTGATAGCATAACAATAAATAAGGGCAAGAAGAAAAAGAGGCTTTGAAATAATATTATAAATGGAAAAACTTTTACCGAATTACTCAAAGACTGTTTTTGGCCTCTTTGTCAAAAAAAGACTAACAAAAAGGTTGACAAACAGCTCATATCAAGAATCTATGGCTGCAAATCAAGCATAGATTTTTTGTTCCTGTGTGGTACAATTCTTTTAGCCAATCTACATGACCGAAATCTCCACAATTTTTGGTATTCTTTGTTAGGAATAACAAGGTTACCTAACGTAGTTTGGGTAAAATAATATATATAAACTATGATAGTAAGTTTAAGTGTGTGTCACTTTAAACTGCAAAACATGTAATTTTGGGTGTGGTTGTGAACCGCCATAAGAGGGAGCAAGAGAATCTGATGATTGCTGACGATTCCTGATGATTGCTGGTTTGATGGATTGATGGTTTGTTAACTGCGTGTTTCCCTACTGCTCAGTTGCTGAACGTTGGAGGAAGAAAAGAGGTTTGACTTCTTCATATCTCTACTGCGAGGAGATATATTACTGGACTGATATTTGTAAGTTTACTGACCTCTCTTTTTCGACACTGGAATTTGCAACTGTATAATCCCCAGATGGACTGAACTAGTGTATGATATATGGACTGCTTTGACTATGCTAAAACTATTACTGGAATAAACTATTTAACTAGCACAGGGTATCTGTTTTTACTGAGTGTAACCTACAAAAACGTTTATCTCACATATTTTGCCTGCCTGCCTGACTGCCATGCAGATTCTGCTAGGGTGTATCCCTAACACTCTTGATAAATTTGAAATATTGGAGATCAAGACATGAAAAATGCATCCTTAATACATAATCATTGATCCAGTACTCAAACCACAATCTTGTTGATGTTAGCCCAAATTGCAATAGTAGAGCAGTAACAAATAACACAACTTCTCAGTTACAATGCTAGCAGCAGTGGGTAACTGTCTCTTAATGAACATTCTCTGATGTATCCAGTACCAATGAAGCATTTTAATCATATTAGCCTTCATGTTAGATTATGGGAATGAATGTTACATTCTTTTATGCAATTCTTCATCAGAAATGAGTGCTCAAGCTCACCATTTTAACAATTTCTGGTTTAGGAGCCACATATAATTATTTCAGAATCTCTAAATATCCCATGATTTGTGTAACATTTATTAAATCTATTAAAAGGTCTCTGTTGTAGAGCGATGGTAAGGAAGAGGCATGAGACCAGAGCGTACAACTAACAAGGCTTTATTGCAGAGAATAAAGGGCTGTCGCGTCTGCTTCCTAACTTACAGACTAGCGGGCGACAATGGGCTGGCTCTGCTCGACAGCCGGCTTATATAGCCGACTGTCAAACGGAGCCAACCAATGGGAGCGGCTGGTGCTCCCGCTCAAACAGCGGACCTGGTTGGGAACTCCCACCAGTTCCACGGACATAACACTCCTTTCCCCCAGCTGGGAACATGCGTAGTCCTGTAGGTAGGTTGGTTGTCTGCGCTGGCGACCAGAACGTCGGAGTTCGGGTGAACTGTTGGCTGGTGACAAGTCCAGGCCCTCGGGACGTGCCTCAACGGTCGTCAGGGCATGGGCTTGCCCTGGCGCGGTGTTCTGCGAAGTCGGCGAGTCCCTTTGCTCGGGCTGACCCGGGCGAGTCTCGAGGTCCGGTTGGCAAACTGGAACGCTCGGCTGCTGAGTCGGTGATCCTGGCCGGAAACTTGGGTTCTCCAGTAGACCTTCCTGTTCATCGGGAAAACCGGGTCCCACAGGGAGCTTCCGCCTGGCACCGGCAGGAGACGTTGGCGCTGGCAGGTCGGGTTGGGTTGGTATCAGCCGCACGTCGCCTTCAGAGTTGGTCCACGTGCCTTTGCCACAAGTGTCCATCTTCCAGGAGGACCCTGTAGGATCTTGGACCTGTGACTGACACGATTTGACCTGGTACCCACAAAGGATCCCCTGCATAGTTCCTGGCGTACACCAGGTCTTGCAAGGCAAAGTCTCTGACCAGACTGTCAGACCCTAAAGGGGTGTCTGGGCAGTAGTGGGGATGTAGCCTGTCCAGGGTGGTTCTAAGGCGTCTCCCCATTAAAAGTTCGGCGGGAGATTTGTTAGTAGCGGTGCAAGGCGTCATATGTTGGCTGAGCAGGAAACGAGACAGTTTAGAGTGCCAGTCTTCCTGGCCAAACCTGGCGAGTGCCTCCTTGGCTGACCTAACTGCTCTCTCCACCATCCCGTTGCTAGCGGGGTGAAAGGGAGCTGTAAGGACATGCCTGATGCCCAAATTAGCCACGTACATACTGAACTCACATGATGTGAACTGCGGGCCATTGTCAGACACCAGTGTGTCTGGAAGTCCATGGGTGACAAATAAACGGGTCAGGGCTTTAATTACGGCTTGGGTGGTGGTCGTGGGAAGCAAGGCCACGTCAATCCACTTGGAGTAGGAATTCACGACCACCAAGAAAGTCTTGCCATGCACTGGTCCAGCCAGGTCGATGTGCAGGCGGGACCAAGGGGCACTAGCACTTTCCCACCTGGTGGGCGTGGCGGCTGGCGGGGCAGCCCTGGTTTCTTGGCAAGGTTGGCAAGAGCTTACCCAGTTGGCGATTTGAGCATCCATGCCGGGCCACCAAGCGTGGCTGCGGGCCAACGCCTTCATCCTTACGATGCCCGGATGGCCCTCGTGCAGCACCTTCAGGATGGGTACTCGCAGGGTGGCTGGGATGACTACTCTTGTACCCCACAATAGACATCCCTGTAGCCTCGACAGTTCCTGCTGGCGGGTTTTAAAGGGAACAAAATCAACTGTACATTGAGTTTCCGGCCACCCCCTTCCCACCCAGTCCAGAACCTGGGCGATTATTTTGTCTTTTTTTGAGTGCGCCGCGATGTCTTCGGCTGTCACTGGAAGTTTGAGTTCGTTGACCTCAAAAATGGCGTGAATTGGTGCAGGGTCCTCAACTGGGGCTGGCAGGGGGCAGCGACTGAGGGCATCAGCATGACTCAAGTTCTTGCCAGGACGATGCACCAACTTGAATGAGTAGGCGGCCAGAAACAAAGTCCATCTGGTCATTCTGGGTGAAAGTACCTGTGGGGTTTGCTTATCTCCAGATAAGAGTCCTAGGAGAGGCTTATGGTCAGTCACAAGTTCAAAATGGTGGCCAAATAAGAATTCGTGGAACTTTTTAACTGCAGCAACCGCAGCCAGGGCCTCTTTATCGATTTGGCTGTAGTTCCTTTCTGCCGAGGAGAAAGTCCTAGAAAAGAAGGCAATTGGTGTCTCGGAGCCGTTGGGAAGTCTGTGGCTTAGGACAGCCCCAATCCCAAAAGGGGATGCGTCAGCAGCCAGGACCAGAGGAAGGCGTTGATCGAACTGGACTAAAACCGCTTCCGATGTGAATAAGGATTTGACTGCTTTGAAAGCGTGGGCTTCTTTGGGTCCCCAATGCCAGGGTGAGTCTTTATCTAAGAGTCTATGTAGGGGTTCAGCGACCGATGCTTTGTGTGGGAGGAATGAGGCGTAAAAGTTTAGGAGCCCCAGAAAGGCTTGTAGTTCAGTCTTGTTGGTGGGTGTGGGTGCCTCGTGGATGGCCTTCACCTTGGACTCAATTGGGTGGATGCCAGAGGCGTCTATCCTATAACCCAGAAAGTCCACCTGCCTAGTGGCGATGGCGCACTTCTCCCTTTTAAGTTTGAGGCCATGCTGCCTAAACTTCTCTAGCACTGTCCTGACCCTCTGAATGAGTTGAGGTCGGCTAGTAGCTGAGACTAAGATGTCATCGAAATACGAAACGACTCCTGGGAGACCTTGGAGAATTGCTCCATGAGTGATTGGAAAATGCCCGGGCGACACTGACCCCGAATTGGAGGCACTTACATTTGAATGCCCCTCTATGCGTGACTATGGTTTGTAATTCAGCTGTCTGATCATCAACAGGGAACTGTTGGTATGCCTGGGACATATCTAACTTGGCGAAGATGGTACCGGTTCGAATGTGTGTAACAGATGCTGAATGACAGGGACGGGTATGCGCTGACCTGTAAATAACGGTTGAGCGTGGTTTTATAGTCTGCGCAGATTCTTAGACTGCCATCCTTCTTGAGTGGGGTGACTATGGGGGTCTCCCATTTGGCAAAATCAGTAGGTTCTAACACCCTTGTTTAAGTAGTTTGTCTAATTCTGCGTCCAATTTAGGGCGGATGGCGAAAGGCACCCTGCGTGGCTTAAGGCGGAGAGGAATTGCCTGGGGATCTACAGAAAACGAGATGGGGGTGCCCGAATAGCAACCTAGCTCGCTACTAAATACGTCAGAAAAATCAGAAAATAATGTATCTACGTCAGAAGTTGAGACAGCATGGATCCCAGTTACACTAAGGCCAAGGGAAGGAAACCAATCAAGTCCCAACAGGCTGGGGAGGGCACCGTTAACAACCACTAAAGGCAAATGGCCTTTAAAGGCTTGGAATTGAACGAGGAACTTGCCTTTCCCGAGGACAGGAATGTTCTTGCCCTGGTAGTCCCGCAGTGTCAGGTGGCATCTTTGGAGCTGTTTCCTTGACAGTCTGGGCTGCATCTTCTTCAGAGTGTCCCAGGAGATGATTGAGAGCGCAGATCCCATGTCTACCTCCATCCTGCAGGGTTTACCTTCTAGGAAAACAGAAATTTTAATTTTATCAGGGTTTGGGAAGTATGGTTAGCGTGGTAGCAGGTATAGCAGTCCTCCACTTGCCTTTGGGAAATAGAAGGTGGTGGAGGTCTTTGAGGCAAGGAGCGCCCTGCTTGGCATACTCTAGCGAGGTGACCCTTCTTTTGGCAGTTCAGGCAGATGGCGTTTCTAAACCTGCAGGATGCCCTAGAGTGGGAGCCTCCGCAGGTTAGGCAAGGGCGGTTGTTTGGGGTGAAGCTGTTTGTCTGTCCCACTCCTACCTGTGAAGGCTTCTGATGCTTAAGGCGGTTAATGTCTGATGAGTCTGTGGGGTCTTCTTCACTGAGCACTTCTTCAGAATGGACGGTTGGACTGCTGGGCTTTAATGGGGTGCCCTGAATCTCGGCTGCTGACTGGGCAGAGAGCTCAGCAGCCAGGGCTTCCTCCATGGCTAGGGCCAGATTCAAGTCCTTTTTTGCCAGCAAACGTCTTTGGAGTCTCAGGTCTCTAACCCCACAGACGATCTGGTCCATTAGCATGTCTTCCAGATATTCTTTGAAACCGCACTGTAAGGCAGCTGTCCTCAGGGCAGCCATGTAGTCGTTGATCGACTCCCCCACTGCCTGCTTCCTGATTCTGAAGGCATACCTTCTGGCGATCTGGGATGGTTTTGGTGCGTAGTGATTTGAGAGTATTTCTTGTAGTTCATCCCATGGGACGCTTCTGATGGCGCGTGGTGCAACTAACGCTGTAGCGGTGTCAAAAACGGCGGCCCCACAATAGCTGAGGAAATAAGACTTCTTTCTATGTTCCGCAGCGTCAGCTAACCCGATGGCATCGAGGAAATGGCTGAAGCGATTCTTGTAGGAATCCCACGTTTCCTCGTTTGGCTTGAATGGCGGGAATGCTGGATTAGCATTCATCGTGGGTGGTGTCGGGTTCGTCTTCTTCAATCGTCTTTGAATCGCGCTCTTAAAAGAGCGCAGGCTGTGACTGTCTCTCTGGGCTACGTAGCTCTTTTTGAATTTCGCGCTCTTGGTGAGCGCGTTGGTGGCCACGGCTACGGTGCCGGCGGCTCGTTCAGTGACTACAGCTCGAGTAATGGCGGTTTGAATTCGCGCTCTTTGTGAGCGTTGCACAGCTGCGGCTGCAGCGCTCGTGACTTCACTCTCAGTGATTACAGCTCTTTGAATAGACGCGTCTGGTTAGCCTTCGACCATCCCATCCTCGTCGCCAGTGTTGTAGAGCGATGGTAAGGAAGAGGCATGAGACCAGAGCGTACAACTAACAAGGCTTTATTGCAGGGAATAAAGGGTTGTCGCGTCTGCTTGCTAACTTACAGACTAGCGGGCGACAACGGGCTGGCTCTGCTCGACAGCCGGCTTATATAGCCGACTGTCAAACGGAGCCAACCAATGGGAGCGGCTGGTGCTCCCGCTCAAACAGCGGACCTGGTTGGGAACTCCCACCAGTTCCACGGACATAACAGTCTCCAAACCCCATTTTGCATCTTATACTTGCAATTCCATTTTAGGGATTAAGAAGTTTTGTCTTCTTACAATCACCCATTTACTTTATCAAGAACAAAACAGAAAAATGGCAATAGTGGAAGCTTCCTAATGTCTCTTGCAGTTGGAGAGACCCAAAACAAGGGAAATATATAAAAGCGGGCGGAAGAATCTTTGGAATCAGAAATGCTGCAGGCTTTTGTTAGGTTTTAGCCTAAGTGGAACTCAGCAGTTGTCAGGTAAAAACAATCTATTTGAAAAGCAATTACAAAAATAGAGCATTAGAAAGAAACCATTAAAAAAAAACTCTCATCATTTTGTTGTTGTTGTTTTCATCGTCAGGTGTTTTTTTTTTTACTTTCTTTGTTGCCAAAGATTAATCCCCTTTTGTCAAAGTATGATAATTATGGTAAGGTATGCCACTACAGGTAGTCCTCAAATTACAACAGTTCATTTGGTGAATGAAAGTTATGACAACACTGAAAAATGTGACATGGCCGTTTTTCATAGTTACCCCATTGCAGAATCTCCATGGTCACATGATCAACATTCAGACACTTTGCAATTGGTTCATATTTATGACCGTTGCTATGCCCCAGGGTCACGTCATCCCCCTTTGAGACCTTCTGACAAGCAAAGTCAATGGGGAAGCCAGATTCACTTAACATCCGTGTTACTAACTTATTAACTGCAAAGATTCACTTAGCAACTGTGGCAAGAAAGGCCACCAATATGGGGACAAAACTCACTTAATGAATGTTTCACTCAACAAGAGAAATTTTGGGCTCAATTGTGGTCATAAGTCGAAGGCTACCTGAACTTTAGAGCAGGGGTCTCCAACCTTGGCAACTTTAAGACTTGTGGACATCAACTCCCAGAATTCCTCAGCCAGCAAAGCTCGCTGAGGAACTCTGGGAATTGAAGTCCACAAGTCTTAAAGTTGCCAAGGTTGGAGACCCCTGGTTTAGAGGACAGATTTCTCAATCTAGCAGCTACATGATTTGGGACTGAAGATTCTAAAGCACAGATCTTGAACTCATTGTTTTGATAGTGCAGTTTCCAGACTACTTTGCATCCTAAAATAATAATACAGCTCTGACAAAATTGAATCTCCTTGGTTGCATGGCTGGATATAGAAAATTATGCAGACTAGTAGAATAGGCCTGGGATATCTACATTGGCCTGAAGTTGGAATTCTGCCAAGAATAATTCTTCTATCCAAAATCCTTTCTCATCTTTTAAGCCCTGCCCCTTAGGTCTTAATCATTGGAAGCTGTGTAGATCAGAAAAGATTTCCCCTTTTCTCCAAATACAGAGAGGAATGGAATAATTAATCACCAAAGAATGCTCGGTGTTGCTTAATTCTTTCCGAGGAGAAAGCCGGAAAAAAAAAAATCTTATCCAGAAGGCTGGAACCTCAGGGCAAGGGATCAGACTTCAATTAGGTGGGATAGAAAAGTCTTGCAAGTTGCTTTTGGCCTGTTTGCCAGAGGTCCTTCATTCTTTCCTCTCAAAAGGTAGTCACATTCTGGGTCATTGTTCTCAGTAGAAATTCTTGAAGTAATGGGGCTTGCTCTTTTAGTGATCCTTCTATCTTTACCTTCTATTTGTCACTTGCTAGCTGCTTGAAGATCTTTATCATAAAGATTTTATCAATCGTAGCAACTTATTTTAGCAAGTAAATGCAATGAACGACCAAAGTATATGGAGACAACATTGTACTATGTTGTACATGTGCTAAATGATCTGGTGAGATTTTACTTCAGGATTAAGAGCATAGAAATAGATGGAATACAAAAGTAATTCTATGCCAGTGATGGACAGCTATGGCAACATTATGACCTCCAATTGTGGACTTCAATTCCCAGATTCCTGAGCCAATTTTTAAAAGATGTCTTTTTGTATACATTTTTGTGCCCCTAAATTTCATTATTTTTATTATTTTTTAAAATAGTTTAAATAGTTTCTGGTATTTGACTATAAATCCTACTTTGTCCTATTACTGAGTATAGTTTATGAGTGGGGAAGGGAATATATGTGGCCATATTAATATTACCAGGCATGTTGAAGATAGTCTACAGCAGTGTTTCTCAACCTTGACAACTTTAAGGCTTGTGATTGGGTTGGGCATGGCATGATTGGCAAGTATGACTGATTAGGGGAATTCTGAGAATGAAAGTCCACCCATGAAATTTGCACTTGGGAGTTGAAGTCCATGCTCCTTAAAGTTGTCAAGGTTGAGAAAAATTGGTCTGGGGAAGCAGTATTGTTGAAACTGCAAATTGGCAAACTGTAAAACTAGTGTCAACTGGTAAAGCATTCCTGGCCTGCTCTTGAGTTGCCATAGACAGGAGGGGGGAGAACTGATGGAGCAGCTCGGTTGCTAAGCACATTCCACGCATACCTTTCTCCAGATTGTATCCCAGGTTACTAGAGCCAGACAGAGAGGCATGTTTTCTACAGCCTATGAAAGTGGTCCGTTGGAGAATGTGATTTATGACACAACCTGGAAGGAGAGGGAAAACAGGGTCATAGGTGGGCAATAAATTACGAAGGACAGAGCCGACTGCACTTGGGAAAGTACCAACATGTTGCTCCTAATAAATAATTGGATTTCTTTTGAAACTTGGCTCGAGGCTCATGAATTAATTAGGGCATCCTTTGGAACTCTGACAACTAGCTTGAAGAAGCTAAATCCTGCAACTGGAAGTCCCTTGCATGATTTCAAATGCAGATGGTATATTTTTATGTGATTTTCATCATTTGCAAAGAAAAACTATAGATAGATTATAGATAGATAGATAGATAGATAGATAGATAGATAGATAGATAGATAAATAGATAGATAGATGATAGATAGATAGAAGATAGATAGATAGATAGATAGATAGATAGATAGATAGATAGATGATAGATAGATAGATAGATAGATAGATAGATAGATAGATAGATAGATAGATAGATAGAGATCCAATTTGTAAAGGGGAAAAAAATCTGACTTTAAACCTCATCTATCAGTTCCTAGTAAATTTAGAAGAATCATCTCATAATGTCTAGCACTTAGAATTATAACCACTTCACAGTGCTTTACAGCCCTCTCTAAGCAGTTTACAGAGTCAGCATATTGCCCCCAGCAATCTGGGTCCTCGTTTGACAGATCGCAGAAGGATGGAAGGCTGAGTCAACCTTGAGCAGGTCAGAATCAAACTGCCAAATTGTTAGTAGCCAGCAATCAGCAGAAGTAGCCTGCAGTACTGCATTCTAACCACCGTGCCACCATAGCTCATTATAAAGATAATGAAAGAACATGCTTTGTCTTCCCAAAACAAATACAAAAACTTGGACAACCTATTTCTTATACTAACAAGAGGTTGGTGGATTACATAGCAGATCTCTGCCAACGTTGCTAGGAATGGGAACAAAATTCTCAGAAGCAGATAAGACAATTGCTTATTTCTGTGAATCTTTGTGTAAGATAGCATGAGAGAGAAATACTGAAATGGATACCTAAACCCCTCGTTTTTAACAAGTTATGGTTATTTTTGCATAGGGAACTTTAAGTGATACTTTCAGGGAGTGATGGTGGAAAATGTGTAGTGTTTCTTTGAATTTTGAAAAATCAGCTGTCTGGTCAAATTTCTAAGATGACAATTCTTTGAATAGAAAACATATGCTCATTTTGGAAATAGTGAGTTTATATGAGCTCTGACATACCCCTTCAATTAAACATAGCTATTTCTTTTCATCTGTTTTTTTTTTTTAAAAACATTCTTATCTTCTTTCTGAGAACTACAGATGATTTGTCTTTTTTTTAAAAAACTGATAGAACTCAAAGGGTGGACTAAAGCTTGGGACACATAAGTTCAAATCTTTGCTAATGTTGTGGTCCACCAGCAGCCTGCAGAGCTGGCAGCAGAGTCGGACAGTGGGGAAGAACAGGGCCCAGTCCTGGAGCTTGGGAAAGGCTCAGACGAGGGATCTGCATCTGACACAGAGATGGGGTCAGGGCCACCTGGGAGTTATGTGCTGACTCTGGAGCCTCCAGAATCTGACATCAGTAAGGCAGAGGAACTGGGGGAGCCTGTTCCCAGTGCGTGCTTGTGTAGAGCTGCTAGAAGGCAAGAATGGTTAAGACAAAAGGGGTGACTCAGGAGTAAGGCTTGGAGGTGATTGGTCCCTCCCATAAGACATAGAGGAGGAGCAAAGGGACATGAGCCTTTGCAGAAAGCAACTTTGTTCATTCTGGTTGGTTTAGAGTCTGAAGCTCCATGTTGACTTTGTGCTCCATTTGGCCTTGTACAGCTAATTGGCAATTTAGTCGTTGGCAGCCTTTCAAGGGAGATAAAGATGCATGCTTATCAGCCTTATCCCAAAGGACTGTGGCAGACTTCTGTTGGACTATTCACAAAATGTTTGGGACTCATTACGGCTGTGAATGAATATAATTCACAGCCGTTGAAATAAAACAAAAGGTTTTTGGAACTAGCATGTGTTTGTTACTGTCTCAAGAAGCCTTGGTCAGAACAGCTAATTAAACTAGGGCTTCGTTTTATTTGTTAAGAATTGTGGGACTGATTGGGGTAGACTGTAGGGGTGACACCAAAATATAATTTTATCGTATTTTATCTTTATCTTCTGTATTCCAATTTCATCTTACATTGTATTTTATTCCAATTTCATTTTAAATCGTATTTTATTCCAATTCCATTTTGAATTGCTTTTATCAAATTTTAGTAATAATTTGTTTCTGGAACTCTGCACTTTGATATGGCTCAAGGGCTAATCAATCAATCAATATAAATAAATACATTGCAAATCAATCTATTAAAGCTAAAAGATGGTAAGCAGGAAGTGAAATAACCAGGAACTATAAACATATAAGTGCTGTACATAGCAGCAAGATCTTTCATTCAATATTCTAATGGGGGAAAGCATCTGAAGATTTTGCTGGTCTCTCCCCTCCCCCCATGGTAATTGTGCCCAGATTTCTCTAATCTCATCTGCATGCCAAATGCAAAATCGTTTTGCAGACTTATGGTGGTTTCTGATTGCTATAGCTGTGCATTTGTACATTAGCCCAATTCTGGGTGGAAAAATTAACGCTGAAATGCATCTGGACTAAATTAGCTGCTCAGAGTGATGGGATCTTGAAATAAATGGGAAAGGTAGAAGAGAATGAGGAAGGGAGGCAACATGACTACAGAGACCCATTTACCACAGAGCTTGGGGATAGAACAATCATTCTTATTTTCCCCAGACATAAAATGACTTGATGCGTACGACTGACAAATGCACACATTCCAATCTCTATATTGAAACTTTCTTTCTTTTTTTTAATTCCAGGCTTCGTGACCAAAATACATACATGGATTACTACTCCTTGGATATCCATGCTTCTTTCCCACTCATGATTTTGTAACGTTGTGCCTGATGATGTTCTAGAGAAAGCAAATGCTTTTATACTCTTGAGTCATTTCAGCTGATTTTCATAAAGCTGAAACTTACAGATTTTGGATTTACCACTAACTAACCCATGCAAAGCCCCTCTGCAGAGGAAAGAAAGGGGGAAAAAAAGTAATACTTTGAACATAAAAAAGTCTTTCCAGATCTAGTTCTATATTTTCAGTCATGCAGTGACAAACTGGAGATATTGGGGAAACTCACAGGCTTGGATGAAGGGTTCCACTATTCTTTCTTAGATCAATGCCAACTGTCCTTGAATTTGTGCACTCCTGTTAGGTAAACGTAAAGGTTTCCCTTGCACATACGTGCTGGTTGTTTCTGACTCTAAGGGGCAGTGCTCATCTCCGTTACAAAGCCGAAGAGCCAGCACTGTCCAAAGATGTCTCCATGGTCATGTGGTTGGCATGACTAAATGCCAAAGGTACACGGAACGCTGTTACCTTCCCACCAAAGTGGTCCCTATTTTTCTACTTGATTTTTACATGCTTTCAAACTGCTAGGTTGTTACAAACTGGGACAAATAACAGGAGCTCACTCCATAGCACAGTGCTAGGGATTTGAACCGCGAACTGACAACCTTTCTGATCAAAAAGCTCAGCATCTTAGCCACTGAGCCATGTAAACTGAAGTCCCTCATGTGATCAAGTGGCATCAATACTCTGTTCCACGGCAGGAATTCTAATGATCTATCATTATTGTCAAAGCATTCTCTCTCCCCCAATTAATTGATATGCTCCATTGATGGATTCCAGATAGTAAAAACAACATCCTTCCATTTCTGGAAGTGGCAATTCCAAATCGAGGCGGAAGCATTGTACTGAAACTTGATTTGTTTCTCTCAATTCCAGACACATTAATGAAAAGTCAAGTGACTTTGTTCTGCCTGGCTGTCAAAACGCCCACTTTTTATTTGCTTTAGATGACTTGTTTCAAATGCTCAAGGCAGCTCTGAATATTGAGCAAATTAGATGGTAATTGTTGAAGAAGCTGAGCAATTCTGAAGGGGTGTTTTAGGCTCCCTTAAGCTTCTGCAATCTGCACCATTGGTGCATATCCTGAGCTTGTTGGGAGGAGATGTGGATTGATCTAACAACTAGGTGCATGTGTAAATTACAACTATGAAAATCTGCATATGCATGTCTTAGCCAGCATGAAAGAGATGGGGAAAGTCTTAAAATTATGTCTTTTTTTTGTAACTATTGCCATCATATTCTAATAAAGGATACATTGTTCATTGCTTAAATGGCTACCTTGCCTTTCTTCCAGAATCTTAAGGTGGCATTCAAAGGGAATTCCCTTCAGTTTATACCCACGACAGCAATCCTGTGAAACAGAATAGGTTTGAAATAATCTTCCCGAAAGACTCCATGGCTGAGAGTAAATTTGAAACTTCTCCCAGATCCTAGTCCAATACTTTAATTTTTTTAGATAATCCCTGAACTTAAAGGAGAATCAACATACTTAAACTAGTGCATGAAAGACAAACATTTATTTCAACAATAAATGGACTTCACAGGTTTCAACATGAATTCTACCCTCACCATTCACCAACAGGAAAGTGACCATTGCTCAATGCAGAGTACGTCACTTGCTGTCAATATCATCTTGTTATCTCATAGAGCATGTGGTATGAAAGATGCTTACCTGATACTGTCAATCAGAGCGGACAGCTCAGGTAGAACAGCTTCCCTTGTTCTCCACCTTCAGCAGTGGCAAAGCTCTTAAAAGCAGTATATTTCGCAGTCAAAAAAATTCCATCATGTTGTACCAAAATATTCTTAGGCAGATAGTTCAGGTCTTATACCTGGAATAAAACAAGGTTAGAATGCTTGCCTTCTGTGGAACAGAGACATCAACATACAATGGCAGCATTCTAGAAAACCTTCCAGATGTTTTCAGACCACAAGACTCATCAACCTTGAAGACAGGGGTGGGATACTACTGGTTCGGAGATTGCGCACACGTATAATACATCTAAAGCTGTGCCGCCCGGACAGCTATTAAGCTCTGCGCATGGGTGCGCAGTGTTTGAAAAACCACTTATTTACTGCTTTTTCAACTTCAGCTGTGCCACGGAAAGTAACTGAAGTTGAAAAAGCAGGAAATAAAGGTCAGGTAACAGCCCGGGTGGGTGGCTGGGCCAAACAGCAGCCGACACAGAACGGCTGATGCTCTTCAGAGCTACCAGTTCTATAGAGCCAGGCAGAACCGGTAGCATCCCACCCAGGGGTGGGATTCAAATTTTTTAACAACCAGTTCTGTGGGCGTGGCTTAGTTGGTGGGCATCGCTTGGTGGTCATGTCATTGGCTGGGTGTGGCCAACTCAATATCACTCACATAGAGGCACGCATCTCCTCGCCTAGCCTCTCATGACTATGGGGATGCTGCAACAGTTGTAAGCGTGAAAAATGGTCATGTCACTTTTTTCAGTGCTATTGTAACTTTGAATGGTCACTCCACACAAGCAAAGTACCAGCAAAAGAGGGGGAAAAAACTCCAGAGAAGTTCCAGAGACAGGAAGTCTAGTCCTGCCAAGAATGTAATAAGGATTAATGGAGAGGCAGTTTCTGTAAGCAACACCAGAATGTTTCCTTCCTGCCTTCCTTACAGGATTAGGCCAGTAATTTCTTCTAACAACCGGTTCTCCGAACTGCTTAGACTGTTAGCAACCGGTTCTAGCAAATAGGGGCGAACTGGTAGAATCCCACCCCTGTTCCCACCCCTGCTTCCAGACCACAAGACTCATCAAACCCAGCCAACAATCCTCAACTCAGTTTCCTTCAGATGTTTTGATATACAACTCCCACTACCTACTTTAAAAAATTATTTGATATGGTGTAGGACCATAATGGTGAACCTACGGCACACATTTGCCCGGAAGAGCCCCACTGTGCATGCACACGCCCCACCCACCCACCAGCTGGTTGTCGGGTATCTGCCACGCATGCGTAGGAGACAGGGGTCACGGGAGACTTGCATACATGTGCAAGAGATGCGTAGGGGGTCTTGCACGCATGCACAGAGATGTGCGGGGCATGGGGGGTTGTGCGCACATGTGCAGGAGGCATGGGGAGGGGCGTGCACATTGCCTTCTGGGTGCTGGCACACAAATGTGAGTGCAATTTTCAGCACAGGAGCCCAAAAAGGTTAGCCACCACTGGTATATGATGAGTCCAGGAAACCTGGCAGCAACAGATAGATAAAGTTTGATTTGGGCTTATAAGCATCTATTAGAAACTTTGTTTCTCCTGCCCACTATTTAAACCTTCTCCGCTACATCTGCTTCTCCCTTATTTATTTATTTTTCAGTTCATAAACTGCTTAAATGCACTGCTTCACTTTGGAAATTCCAGTTTACAAAGATTAGCTGATTTCCAGAAAGACATTCTTACTTTTTATTTTCACAAGAAGCCGAACTGATAGAAATGAAGCTGATAAGGTTCATCAGTAGTTTTCACCTTCTCTTCATAATGTGGTTTGGTTTAACAAGTTCCTCATAGATCTGTGTCTGTGTTTAATAAGTGCACAGTCCTAGCTGTTAATATAAATGTGACAACGAGTAAACCCCAAGCCAGGTACTTACAGTTCTCTTCAGTGGTGGGATTCAAAAAAATTTACTACCAGTTCTGTGGGCGTGGCTTGGTGGGTGTGACTTGGTGGGCGTGGCAGTTGAAGAATACTGTAAAATCTCCATTCCCTCCCCACCTCACTAACCTACTTTCCAGCTCCATTCTCCTGTGCGGGGCAACAAAAGAAGACCCAGCCGATCAGCTGGGACTTGGGAGGCAGAGAATAGATAGGGATGGGCCAGTCAGAGGTGGTATTCTGAACTTCTCAAAATTTCCACTACCGGTTCTCCAGAACTGGTCAGAACCTACTGAATACCACTTCTGGTTCTCTTGGATAAATCTTTACTTAGTGGGTTAAGAGGATGATTGTGATGTGGGTGGTATTTTGCTGCACAGGCCAACTTAATTTATATAAACCTTTAGATGTTATTCTTATTCTTTGTCTAGTCAGAATTACAGGTAGTCCTCAACTTATGACCACAGTTGGGGACCAGAATTTCCATTGCAAGGCAGTTGTTAAATGAATTGCACCCAATTCTATGTCCCTTTTTGCCATGGTTGTTAAGTGAACCGTGCAGTTATTAAATGAATATGGCTTCCCTCATTGACTTTGTTTTATGGAAGCCACCTGGAAAGATTGCAAATGGTGATCATAGGACCATGGGATGCTGCCACTGCTGGTTGCCAAGTGCCCAAATTTTGATCATGTCTCTGTTGGGAAGCTGCAATGGTCATAAGTGTGAGCAGTAAGTCACTTTTTCAGTGCTGCTGTAACTTTGAATGGTTGCTAGTGGAATGGTTGTAGAATAGAATAACAGAATTAGAAAGGACCTCGGAGGTCTTCTGGTCCAACCCCTTGTTTAGGCAGGAAACCCTACACCACTTCAGTCAAATGGTTGCTAATCTCTTCTTTAAAACTTCCAGTGTTGGAGCATTCACAACTTCTGGAGGGAAATTGTTCCACTGATTAATTGTTCTAACTGTCAGGAAATTTCTCCTTAGTTCTAAGTTGCTTCTCTCCTTGATTAGTTTCCATCCATTGCTTCTTGTCCTGCCATCAGGTGCTTTGGAGAATAGCTTGATTCCCTCTTCTTTGTGGCAGCCCCTGAGATATTGGAACACTGCTATCATCTCACTCCTAGTCCTTTTCATTAAACTAGACAATTCCAACAACCATTCTTTATGTGTTTTTGCCTCTTGTCTCCTAATCATATTTGTTCCTCTTCTCTGCACTCTTTCTAGAATCTCAGCATCTTTTTTACATTGTGGCAACCAAAACTGAATGCAGCAGGGGTGGGATTCTACCGGTTCTATCCAGTTCTATAGAAGCCCTTGTTAACTTTCTAAGAGTAGTTAGAACTCCTTTTGTTTTTTTCCATCTTTATTACATTCTTGGCAAACAGCCTAGACTTCCTGTCTCGCTTTTGGGGCTTGGCTTTCTTAAAGGGGAAGGGTTGTTTTAAGATTTTTACACTGCTGTTGGGAGGAAATATTTCCCTGGACAATAAACACTTTGAAGAAATAATTGAATAATGAAGCAAAGCTTTTAGTGACAGGGAACCAAGATGAGTGACATTCACCAAGGCTTCTTGGCTAGCTAGAAGGATTGACATTCAAACGTGAGTTTACATACTCTTTCTGAGTTTTGGTCTAAAACTGATTTTTGGTGATGGTTAATTCTGTGCTTGGTGAAGTTTAATCCTGTGTTTATTGATGGATAATTTTCCCTATTCAGCTTCAACAAGCAACAGGTACTGTTGTGATTTAATTATTTGTATTATGTTTGAACTTTTTCCTGCCTCATGGTTTCTTTTTCTATCTGGGGAGAGGGTCTTCCTCACTGCTTTAGTACTATCTGGCACTGTCTTTTTGGGGTGTACTTCCAACAGGCAGGATGCAAGCTTGGCACTGATTTTTTTTATTGCCTTTCTGGTGGGGCATGAGACTTTTCCTTAAATATGAATGATTTCCTTAGGATATCTTGTGAGGTGAGTGAGACCAGCTTTAAATGGTGCAAATGGATCTAAGGATTGCTTTTCCTAGGTGTGCTTTTTCTGGAGAGCTTAAATAACCTCTCTGCTAAAGGGTTTCACTTTATGAGCAAAAGATGGCTGCTTGATAGTTATCACTGCATTTTTACTATTTTCATTTCTCAAGGTGCTCTGGCACCCAGCCTGATTTGTAACTCTGGCTTGCAGGTATTTTTAATCTAATGATTGGTATTTAGGGCAGCTTTTTGCAAGCAAAGAAGCTTTTTGTATTTTTGTACAGGTAATCCTTGACTTACAACAGTTCATTTAGTGACCATTCAAAGTTACAATGGCACTGAAAAAAGTGACTTATGACCATTTTTCACACTTATGACCATTGCAGCATCCCCACTGTCATGAGAGGCCAGGCGAGGAGAAGCACCCCTTGACATGAGTGATGTCGAGTTGGCCATGCCCACCCAGTCACATGACCATCAAGCCACACCCACCAACTAAGCCATGCCCACAGAACCGGTTGTTAAAAAAACTGAGTCCCACCCCTGGAATGCAGTTTTCCAAGGGTGGCCTTACCAAGGCATTATAAAGTGGTATTAACACTTCACATGATCTTGAGTCTATCCCTCTGTTAGTGCAGCCTAGAACTGTGTTGGCTTTTTTGGCAGCTGCAGCACACGGCTGGCTCATATTTAAATGATTATCCACTAGGACTCCAAAATCCCTCTCACAGTTACTCCTATTGAGCGAGGTATACCTATACCTGTGATGGTGTACTTATGGCACATGTGCCAGAGGTGGCACACAGAGCCCCCCCTGTGGGCATGTGTGCCATCACCAGCTGCTCTTCTGGGTTCTGGTGCACACACACAAGCTGGCCCGCTAGCCTTTGCAGGTGCCCAAGTGCCAGAAAATGGCTTGAAAAATGGCCCAAAACAAGCAGTTTATTGGGCCATTTTCAGGCCCAAAACAGATGGAAAATGGCATGAAAAATGGTATGAAAACAGCCCCCCAAATGGCCAAAAAACAGGCATGCATGCACCAGACAGCTGATCTTTGGGGTTCTGGCACTCTGGCACACGCATGTACACACGTTCCGGTTTGGGCACTCGGTGCTGAAAATACCTATACTGTACCTGTGCATTTGGTTTTTCTTGCCTAAATGTAGAGCCTTACTTTTTTCACCATTGAATTTCATTTTGTTAGATAGTGCCCAATGTCCAAGTCTGTCAAGATCCATCTGGATCTTGAGCCTATCCTCTTGGGTGTTAGCTATTCCTGCCAGCTTGGTGTCATCTGTAAATCCCCATGTCCAAATCATTTATTGGTTGTAAGTTAAATATTATCTGTAGTACATTTTTTTAAAACAAATATGCATGAGTTACTATTTAACAGTATTCAGGTTGTTCTGTGACAAGTATCATAGGAGTGCACACAATAAGAAACATAATTCAACAACAATAAGAAACATAATTCACAACAATAAAAATATAAAACAATAAATAATGTAATGGAGCACCATGTCTCAATTAGCAGAAGTGAAAATATTCAGCCTAAAATAGATTCTAGAAACCTGGTAAAGTACAAATGTCTTCATCTGGGACGGAAATACCAGCAAATATTGGATCCAATAAACACAGGCAAATCATTCTGAGGACCATTCTACACAATGGTCCTCTATATTTCACCAAGTGGGATGGTCCTCTACATCTTATCAGATAATGGCCCTTAAATAAGACCTCGCACCTGAATTATGGAAATGAGAACAGAAGTAGTTCTTCAGGAATCCTGGGCATTACCATAAAGGACCAGCAATTTAGTATTTTCATTGCGTAACCTGTATCACTTGTGTATCATGAAAAAGAGAAACAGCCACTAAACTACATTCATAAAATGAAGAATTTCATCTTCTCTCCAGCTGACCTAATTCAGCAGTTTCATGAATCAAGGGAGATCATATAAGACACCAGGAAGACTTCCTTGAGAATCAAGCAAGCCACATTCCTTATTTGTCCTGATAAATATGACCAAAATAGTTTCCATGCCTGAAATCCAACTTATTCATGGTAAAATTAAAATATACTGAATTCAGCATGCATACATAGTATATTATTCTCTTTCAGGGTAATCAACATTATACAAAGAGTAGAAGAGGAGTAAATAATAATAAACCAAAGAAATTAAGATGCAAGCTAAGTAAAAGGCAGATGCCTATATCTAGAATGAACATTTACTATAACTTGCGATACTATTTTTATTACCAATCCATACACTGCTTCATATATCATCACCTTTAGTTTTTTTACATGCCTCACTTTTCAAGGATCTCATCAACTTCATCCAGTCATAATTTTCTTGGTCATGTCTTTTTTTTCTGCCCAATTTCTTTCCTTTCATATATACGTTTTGCAATACAATTTTCATTCATTTGTTTCCTACATGATTAAATCATTTGTTCAATGTCGTTTTCATTCTGGCCATTCATTTTTGTATTTAGCCCACATTCATTTAGCACTACTTCATTCTGGACTTCATTCTCGTTTGACTACATGAATTTCTTAAGTAACCCACTACTTCTGCATTCATTTCCTTTTATGTTTCTTTTGGCATACTTACTTCTCACATTCACAAAACAAAATGAGAAGGATGCTCTTATTCAGTCATTTTTGTTTCCTTCAATCTTTAGTTCAGACAACATATTGGCCAGTAAATTATGTAAGCATTTGCACATATTAAAATTGTCCATGTATTTTCAATATTTAATATATGTTATACCAAGGTGCACAAATAAAT